>NC_050100.1:214223204-214537985 GCF_902167145.1 Zea mays | reverse complement strand
CCAAGTTGTTTATATTACAACTCCATTGATTTCCCAACACAGAAGAGAAATAATGGGATAGTAGTAAGATTTTGCATTGACCATAATCTATACCACTATATAATCCACTAGTTTAAATTTTGCAAAACCCACCCAACCAAATCACCCCCACACCCATAACTCCCACTAAATCCACCAAACAAATTGCACTCAAACTTAACACACCATCAAACCCAACTGTTCAGATCGCTGTATAATCCACTCTACCAACCCCTGGCAAAACTGTGGCATCATTAACTGTCTCCAAAATTCCTGATTTGATATACCTATTACCTAGATAGATTATTCACTCCTTTTCTATCTAACCTCAGCAGCATAATAAATGAACTGTAGTTGAAATATGGTGGATTCTGTATACGTGTTCCACGGCATTAGCTTTTGCACAACTGCCCCTGTTTGAAATTTGTTTTTTCCTCCTTAAAACAGGAGAGCAGCAATATCCAAGGAAATAGCAAAACTAAAGGAGGAATCAAAGCACAAGATCAGGTTTGGTGATTTACATCCCTTTTGTTTTTATAGGGATTAATTGATCTGTTATGTGTCTCTGAGTTGTTCCTTACTAGTTGTTATTTCTGCAGTGATTGTCCTCAAGCTATGTCACCTAGTGCTAGAAGTTCTAGGATATCAGCATTAGAGAATATGTTGTGCTCATCATCTAGTGCTATGGTATCTATGGCTTCTCAACTGTCAGAAGCAGAGGAGCGGGAGCGTGTATTCAATGGTAAAGGTAGATGGTACAATGTCAGGTCCCTCCCAGAGGCAAAGAATATAATGAATTACCTTTTCCAGTTAGCATCATCTGCAAGGTATGCCGTAATTTACATTCCTTCAAAGGATTTTATGATGAATGCTATGTATGCCCATTCTTAGTTTCCAGATACTTATTTTCTGTATTTTGCTTCTAGGTCTCAAGTACTGGATAAAGAAGTAATTTGTAATGAAAAAGAACACACCATTACTGAATTGAAGGAAAAGGTGGTTGTGCTTAATGGTGGAATTAGGCAGTTAGAAACACAAGTGAGGGATCTAAGGAGCCAAAATACACAGGTAAAGATTCTCCAATTTGTACTGTGCAAATTCCATGGCACCAAACTAAAAAATTATTTTGTATTACGATATTTAGATAAAATTTTGGTTATGATCGTACGTGCTAACAGTTTCTTGTTTATACAAATTGGCAGCTTTTCACTGCATTGAACAATGCAAAGAAATCTGCTAGGTCGAATGGCACTGGATTTGCTCAGCGTAAGGTATTTTTCTTTTGCGAGTGCCTTTAAGTTTATCTAGAGCTCAAGTGATATTCATAGTCAGTATATGCACTCTTTGCTGTTTTTTCTTGTTAGATGTCTGACCATCCCTCATACATGCAGAGTGTTCGAGCTTCCCAGCATTTTGGTTATAGTAAGGACAACTTCAATTGGGTGGATGATATGGACATTTCAGACAGTGAGCACTCGGATGAGTTAGAGAATATGAGTGATGGATCCGATTCAGACTGGGTACAGTCGACCAGGAAAGCCAAAAAACACCAGAGAAGAGTGTCTAGCCATTCAAATCCTAACCTGGATTGTCAAAATACACAAGGCAATGCAGAACCAGAGAAGCCCTCAGATGAAAAGTGCATTTTGCCCAAATATATTTCATCAGACGGCTGTTCATGCTCAAAATCCTCCTCATGCAAGACCAACAAATGCGAGTGCAGAGGCTCAGGTGCACAATGCGGTGCAGGCTGTGGTTGTAAGGATTCCAAATGTTCTAACAGGGATTCTTCTATAGAAAAAGCCAATCAGGGAGCCATGCTTCTTCAGAACGCGTTTTCTGAGAAGGATTCCCAAGATGCAAAGCCAAGGAAGCCTTTGATTAACATTGGTAATAATATGGTAAGTACTGTGCTTTATTTCTTGATGTTGTAGCTAACCACCACATTAATCATTCCATCTGCACAATTCCAACTAATGTGGAGTACAGGAGTAGCTCGTAGCAGCATCTGGTGTTGTGCCATTGTGGTATCATCGCCTCACTCTGTGCAACTGTTGTGTTCTCAGGTTAACCAAACTGCCGAGACAAAGAAGCCCAGGAAAAACTGGCGCAAGTCGACAATTCAACTCGTCCCAGGACCTCTCCTGCCGTCCGAGCCAGTGGCCACCGAAGCTGCCCCTCGGGACAGAGCCGACATTCCCCTCAAGCTACCGAGAGCCATGTCCTCGGTGACTCCTGTGGAGAGCAACCCTCCTCCCCTCACAGACCGCAATGCTGCCAAACCGGACGAATCAGTGAGCACCGGCAGCAAGAATAGCACCGGAGCTGCAGTCACGAGGGCACCGTCTCAGCTGAGAAAAAACGCAACCACCGAGAAGGAGAACCAGTTGCGATAATCCGATTGCTGACATGCAGTATCCGTGTCGCTTAAGGCCTTGTTCGTTTGTGCCGGATTGGTGGGTCGGAACGATTCGTAATCGGATTGCTTCTCTAATTTATATAAACTTTGATTAGCTGGAACGATTCCGGGTGCAATCCGACACAAACGAACAAGGCCTAAGCCTTCTGTTTAACAGTGGTCAGTGGGGGAGGCTGCCTCGGCGTCCTTTGGAGTGGCATGTAGACTCTGGAAGGGCTGGCGCTGTGGGGAATGACGTGTTCTGTGGAAAGCCTTAGCTCTGCTTTGGCTGGAATGCTACCTTGTATAATGGAAAAGTAACATGCTGGATTAAGCTATGTCAGTCTCGTAAATGGTCTCCGTTCATATTGAACATACTGAGGAAATCAATCTGCGCATCTGTATGCTTAGGCTGGTAGAGGTGCGATTGGTACAAGGACATGCCACTGGCAATCTGTGCATCTGTATGCTTAGAGTGGTAGAGGTGCTATTGGTAAATAGGGTATGCCGGTCAATCTGTGCATCTGTATGCTTATACTGGTAGAGATACTGAATGGTCTCTCGGCTGCAGGCACTGCTCACAAACAGCACACTACAGGACTGGTCCCTCGGCTGCCGTTGATGCTCACAAACAGCACTCTACAGGATACACAGTTCGGCAACATATCAGATGCAATCGTATACTCCTTTCGTTTCTTTTTAGTTATCGCTGGATAGTTCAATTTTGCACTATCCAGCGACAACTAAAACGAAACGGAGGAAGTATATATTAGTGCAACTAAGACACGAGAACAAAGGTGAAAGAACTTTTTTTAAAACACATTTTGTTTAAAAACAACTCTTAACTTCTATTTTTTTGAAAAAATCTTCCACCTCCGTATCTGTCTGGGCTCTTCGATATAACCAATATATATAGGTGCACCTATACCAAAACAGATACCGACTCATCTCTCAGCTGCAGCTGTTGAATACAAACAGTACTCTACGGTAGTGGTGGAGCTAGAATCTCTCTAAGTATAGGTCCGGATATATATAACACTAAAAACGACATATGGACCTTTAGACACAAAAAGCTAGCTCTTTCGACAGCTAATCATACTGGCCAATATATGGACGCTATTCGGCCCAAGAGTAGAGTCCAGGCCTATCTCCGCCACTGCTCTACGGGGATACACAGTTTGATCTCAGCAGCAACAACAAAAAAAAGCGGGTGATCAGGGCTACTAGGGTATGCCGATCGATCGACACACCAAAAGAGTATCAATGAAGTTGTTTAGCTGGAATATTAGGGGGATGGGGAACAAAGTAAGGGTGTCTCAACTTAGGGATTACATCGTCCAGGAAAAATATACATTGTTGGGGTCAAGGAGACCATTAAGCAAAATTTTTCTGACAAGGAGTTGTTCATGTTGGACAGACAGTTTGAATGGAAATGGTTGTCAGCGGATGGGCACTCTGGAGGCGTGTTGATGGGGTCAAGGGGGACTCTTTGGAAGTAGAAAACTCGGAAATTTTATCGTATTGTATTAAAGTGGTGATTAGGGACCGGAAATCTAATTTTCGGTGGAGTACTATAACAATGTATGGTCCGGCTAACCATCAGTTCTCTGATAAGTTTCTTGAGGAATTATCGATGATTTGCGATAAAGAGGTGGTGCCAGTTATAATTGGGGGAGACTTCAACCTTATTAGGAGCGAGAGTGAGAAAAACTCTCCCCATTTTGTTTGGAGATATATGGATAGCTTTGATTCTTTCATTCGTAACATAAATTGAGAGAGGTGTCCATGGGTGGACTCAAATACACTTGGACTAACAGACAAAACACCCTGATGTTAGTTAAATTGGATTGTTTTTTAATGTATGCGGATTGGGAGGAGAGGTTTCCTGTTTGCCAGGCACGGGGCCTTACTAGGGTGGGATATGACCATTGCCCAATTATCTTAGACTCAGGGGATCATGGTCCCACCAGGCATAAATACTTTTTCTTTGAGAAGAATTGCCTTCAACAGTCAGGTTTCAAAGATATGATCATTAACAAATGGAGAGAAGAGGTAAGAAATAAGCCAGGGGGTCTCTATGCAATGGACGGACGACATGGAAGCCTTGTCAGAGTGAGGAGGTTCTTTAAAGGGTGGAACAGAAAAACATTCAGTCCTAGGAAAAAAGAAAAATTACCTCCTTCAAAGGTTGGGCAATCTTGATACATCGATTGAGTTAGCCAACAATAGATCTACCTCTTGGAAGAAAGTTATTGGCACCTAGGTCTGCCAAAAATGGACCATAAAAGGGGATTCTAATTCTAGGTTTTCCCATCTTTATGCAAATGGGAGGAGGAGGAAGAGTAGTATTGCTCTACTGGAGACTGATGGCCGGATGATCAAGGATCAGAAGGAGCTGATGGCCCATATTGTGGGTTTCTACAAACTATTGTATGGCCTAGTGCCTCGTAACATGGAGTTAAAGGAAAACTCCTGGTACAGGCGGCCAATGCTTAGCATTGGGGATTTGGATTCCCTTGCAAAACCCTTTTCAGAAGAGGAGATCTGTCAAGTTATTGAAAATTTGGAAGTTGACGCAACACCTAGACCAAATGGATTTGGAGGTGCTTTTTCAAAAACTTTTAGCAGATCATTAAAGAAGACTTTATTAAGATGATCAAGGATTTCCACGAAGGGAAGCTTGACATGCAACAGTTGAACTTCGGAGTAATCACGCTCATCCACAAGATCAAGGAGGCCAGCAACATCAAACAATACCGGCCCATCTGTGTTCTAAATGTAGATTTCAAAATCTTCACTAAAGTGCTCACTAATAGTCTTGCTACGGTGGCCAAGGGTCTCATGCGTGGGAACCAGACTGGTTTCTTGAAAAACAGAAACATCTTAGAAGGGGTTGTCATATTGCACGAAGTTGTGCATGAGTTGAAAACTAAAAAGAAGAAGGGTCTCCTGTTGAAAATCGATTTTGAAAAAGCTTACGACAAAGTCAGGTGGGATTTTCTGGAGGAGGTCATGACTTCCAAGGATCTTCCATCCAAATGGATTGGTATGGTGAAGGCTATCAAAGGTGGCAAGGTATGTGTGAATGTCAATGGTGAGATAAGTAACTTTTTCAGAACCTTTAGAGGGTTAAGGCAGGGCGACCCCCTATCTCCTCTTCTATTTAATCTAGTGGCTAATGCTCTCAGTATGTTGTTAGAGCAGGGGGGTGGCGAAAGGGCACATTGCCAGGGTGTTAGGGGATATCCTTCTAGGGGGCATTTCCCACATCCAGTATCTTGATGACATGATAAGAATGATTGATGGCTCAATAGGTCTATTCTTAACCTGAAACTCATTCTCTATTGCTTCGAATGGTTGTCAAGGCTAAGGATAAACTTTCACAAAAGTGAAGTGTATGGTTATGGGTTTGATCAAAAAGAACAAGAAAAGATGGCAAATATGCTCAATTGTTCGCTGGGAACTCTCCCCATGAAGTATTTAGGTATCCCAATTTCAGATTGTCGGTTAAAATCCTCGGCATTCAAGCACATTATGGATAAAATGGAAAAAGGCTAGACCCATGGAAGGCTAAACATTTATCCTCAGGGGGGAGGCTTACTGTGACCAACTCCTACTTAAGCATCCTTCTCACTTATACTATGGGTTTCTAGCTTCTACCCAGAGAACTTCACCGGAAAATGAATGCTTTTCGGTCCAATTTTTCGGCAAGGGGATGAATGTAGAAACAGTTATCATATGGCCAAATGGGAGTCGATTACTAGGCCTCGGAATCATTGATATATCAAACATGAATGAATGTCTGCTTGTTAAATGGATCTGGAAAATTTCTCAAGGCCCGAAAGAAACTTGGTTCAAAATTCTCAAAGCCAAATATATGACAAATAACAACTTCTTTTTATCCAAAAACAAAAACGACTCTCAATTTTGGAAAGGACTTCACAAAGTAAAACACCTTTTTCAGCGGGGGTTTGAATAAAGTCAATAACAGGGAGGGTACCCTTTTCTGGTTGGACATTTGGATGGGAGACGTTCCGCTGAGTGTTAGATATCCCAGGTTTTTTGACATCTGTTTGACCAAATCAGTTCGGGTTGTTGACTGCTTGGAGGATGGGACTTGGGATTTGGATTTTTCTAGAACCCTTACGACCTCCGAATTTGAGTGGAAGGTGCTATCTGTTGGAGGCATTCGTCTTCCGAAGTTCCTCAAAAACACGAACTAACCATTGGTCACCAGCATATTTGTTAAGCATCGTAGGAGCTTCGGAATCAGACCACCTTCAGTGTAGAACGATGGAAGAGTAACGAAGGTAGCTTCATGTCACACCCGAATTTAAGGGATAAAGTCGGGTGCGTCTCATATGTGCGCCAAAGAAGATCAACACATACAATGACCAAGTGTATAGAGATAAATGTCACAAATATTATTATTACATAGCGGAAGAGTCTCACACAAATAAATGATAACAATAAAGCGAACTAATAATTATTCCTTGGCGCCATAAAGCTGACTGGGAGACGCCACCTAAATTAGCTCATATTCCTCGTTGTAGGCCTACTCCTGGACGACCTGTTCTTCTCATGTGGGGGGTTTATATATCGCAAGGGTGAGCTCACAAAAGATCATAGCTCAACAAATTGTGTGGAATAATGTGCATGAACTCACCAAAGGTGGGAGCTCACGTAAAGTATAAGGCTGATCAATAAATAATGGTTAAAGTTGAGCATTGCTTTTAATAAGTTGGTCAAATTTTATTAGCAGTTACTAAATGTAACTATATACCAAACCAGAGTAATAATAGATCAAAATTAATAATAAACCACAATGCGATGCAAATGACCAGATAAATTTAATTCCATAAGTTATTCATGTGAGGGTCCGAGCTGCTCATGTCCGTGAGCACGACTGATATACCAGTTTTACACTCTGTGAAGGTTGCGCATCTTTACCCACAAGTTGTATTACCCATCTGCCAAGGGGTCATGAATCTCATACACTTCTACCAAGGAAGCGAGGCAGGGTAACACTACGAGGCCTTTATAAAGCTCCACTAGCTTCAGAAAACCCGCTACAGTTTCTAGGGAGCGCAACATAGGAATCCCCCATCTGAAAAACCATCGCAGCAAAATCAACCCGAGAACCTCCCTATACCGACCACTCCCCTACTGCCCTTGCCCCTTTCAGGAAAGGTGAACTCTACTAGCTTTCCTAGTTAGTCAGCCAAGGACGTCCCATACCACACTTATGGTAGCACTGTTTTCCCAGATGGTTGCTCCATGTTCCAATTAACATAATGATCTTGTCATGAACAGTAAATAACAAATTGATAATAAAAGCATGATCATGAATAATATGTATCTTAACACCCAAAACCACATAAAGTAATAGCAGGTACTACCCAAAAATTTAGTGGTAAACAAGGTATAAAGATAGCAAAACTAGGGAGACCTATTGGGTCCCATCAAAATTAACCTATGCAGATCATAATGATTAACAGGAACATTATTGGGTAAATAGAAGTGCTCAAGGGCATAACTTGCCTTCAACGAGCTCCTACTCAGTATTTTCCACCTACTCAGTTCCTGGGTCCTCAGTTGCTTACTCGTCTACTCGCAACAATACAAACACACATGGTACAGGACAAAATAATATCACATCAAACATGATAACATACTGCATAATAATATTCTACGCATCGTAGTGAGATCGTGGGTTCGAGAATCACTAAATTCGGAGTTATGGTTAAAGAGTTATGATTTTTCGAAGTTTATACGTGTTTGATATAGAATAAACTAAGTGAATAATTTTTATCTGTGTTTCATGATAAAATAGAGTTACCAAGTGATAAACAATATTAATATAAAATTAATGCAACTGGAATGGATCAAAAAACAATTAAAATGGATTTTCTATGAATTAAACAAATCCTAGAATTATTTGTATATTAGAAAATCATTTTCTATATTAATTTACCTAATTTATTAGGTTTCTCGACTACACGCATCATTTCTGAGAAATTTAGGGTCTATTCTGTAAAATCCAGGGCCTCAGCGTAAAGATCTTATAACTACTCAAGACTGCGGGTTGATTAAGATAAATCGCATGATCTCTTTAGCAAACTGGCCGAGCTGAAGGGGTACCGGTTTATTTCAGCCGCTCGATCTAGAATCGTGGGCTCTGATTAGATCTAGGCTTTGATTGAATCGGTACGCATCCACGGCCACGGGATCACGGATCCACAGCCAGAATTCATTCACACCCCGACGCCATCCGGTCGAAAGGGTATCCGCGCATCTCTACCGTTGGACGCCTATCTAACGGTTAGGATTAGATCACCTATTTCTGAACCGGTATTCAACCCGAACCGTTGATGGAGAGATCGGCGGACGAGATTTTATTATCCGAGCTCTAACCGTGGTCGATGATCCTAACACGTGCGGCAGAGATCTATCCCGAGCGCGATCTCATTTCAGCCTTCAAAACACGATGAATGGCTACGAAATCGCCTTCTTCCTCCCGCACCTGGGCACGGCGACGCGGATGCGGCCGAGGCGGCGCTCTCGCCGGAGTTCGACCAACCTGGCCATCTACCGACCGGATCCGAGCGAAACCTAATCTGTTTCAAAGGAGATAAGAAAGCAGACTCGTATGGGGCTTGCCGGAAAGGGAAACTGTCCGCAGACACCTGCCCGCGACACGGCATGGCCCAGAGATGAAGCTTGGACTCCGGCGAGCAATCGACGGCGTCCCCGACCCAAGCACCACTCGAAGAGGACCCACACAGTTTCCCCGCGATCAGGCGAAGCTTCACGGCTAGCAGCGCGCTCCGATTGTGTGTGTGGTTGGATTCCCACCGCGGCGGACCTCCCGTGCTCGGCGACAGTGATTCTACTCTCACGGCGCTGGCGAGGTACGCGAGGGTAAAGCGACGGTTAGGCTAGCAGGGCGAGAGGGCAGGGGTTCGCTTATATGCAGGCCGGAGGAATCGACCCTCGAGGACTTGACCGCACCGTATTACTCGGGTTATGTTGCGTGGCGCGATTTCGCCGAGGAAGGCGACTCTAACAGGCTGGCCCCATGAGCCAGAGAATTCGGCAACGACTGGTGACTCGCAGTGATTGGCGAAGTTGGGCCCATACGTCAGTGTCCCCCCGCGCGCGAATGCATATGGCACCAACCGGCTGACCACGTGGGCCCACTTGTCGGTGCCTGACTCCGGTTAACTGGGCCGCACATGGTGAGGGAAAGGGAAAACGACCCAGTTCTGGTTTTCCTTATTCCTTTCTTTTTCTTTTTATTTTCTGCTTTCATCTCTTTTTATTTTTTAAATCTTAAATTTGAATTCAAATTTTTCTGTAAGTTTCACACCTAGATTATATGTACAATTAGAAATACCAGTAGGGAAAGATGTATTTATTTATACACATGTTTCTTCATAGTGTATATCCTTTTCCTTCTCTCTTCTATGTCCTTTTTAATTTCTAGATTTCAACTTAGGTTAGACCCTAATTTCAGCATTAATTTCTCATTAAGTGCACAAGCAAAAATCTCTAACATGATGCATATATTAATTGCTTCATTAATTAATTTATTCACTTTAAATATTGTTCTTCATATGTTCTAGTGAATAGAAGGTAATGCATACAAGGAGATTAATTCTTCCCTTTTTTATTATTCACAAATTAAGTATTACACTTCATCATAATAACATGGGAAGGTGATGCAAGGAGAAAGTGTCATCCAAGTCACTGAAGGCAAAAGACAATCTTGTCCCTGTGCTATTTGTAAACCTTATGTGTAATCTCTGAGAGCATAAATGTAATATCGTATGAAGTTGTATGACTCTCATAAATAGATGAACAGTGCCCCTGCCCCAGCATAAAGCACCTTTTTTGGGAGGATCGAACAATTGATGTGTGTAACCTTCTCCTCACTTCACTTTTGCTCTAAAGCATTCTCTAGAGCCGAAGGTATGTTTGTAAACTTTATGTATAAAGGAGAAGAAACATATTGATATGTAAGACAAGTTGTCATGTTTTAACTTAACATCTTTTATACATTTACTTACTTGCTTGTGACAACAAATCACGATTCTCTCAATTAAGTTTTAATCTTCGTCTTCGAAGGAGTTATCCCAAAGGGATTACTTCTTAAAGACGAAGGCTGACTGTCTTTTTTTTAATATTGTGTTGTTTTGTTTTTGATTGTGTATAGCAATTAAAAATGAGTGGTCAACACTATCTTCTGAGTTTCAGGAATACACTCGATCCCACAGAGGAGACTTGGTGTCATGGGCAATGGACAGTTCTAAAAGTTTTACTACTAAGTCTCTTTACAGGTTTAGAACATATTGGGAGTTTCCAATAACATCCATTCCATAATCCGGAAATGCGGGGTGCCTAAAAATCAAGATCTTCCTCTGGCAGCTTTATAACAGGAAAATTCAAGCGGCTATGGTAATGAAAAATAAGGTTGGAAAGGCGGCGGATCTTGTTCCCTGTGTGGGGGAAAATAAAACTATTTATCACATTTTCCCCACTGCGTGTTAGCCAAATATGTTTGGTGCTGCTTACACCTTGTCTTTGGGCTGGACCCCCACCCAGCGCGGTGGACGACTTCTTTGGGAATTGGGTTGTCCCTCAGACTGACTGCAACCGTTCCTCCTAAATGTTACTATGCAGCCACGTCAGCAAGATTCCATCCTCTATATTCACTCGTCCCGCAATTGTTCCTCCTAAATTTTCCCCTATATATCCCTCTACTCATTAAATATACATTTCCATACAACTAACTTAACCAACTTCATTTTTTATTTTCATTTCATTTATTTGCACACGTCGGACATTTTGCGCATGTTTAAAAAAATTAAAATATTTATTTGTAGCATTTAAATAGCGCAAAATATATATGAAGGAATTGCATTTAAAAATAAATTCGTAATTCCAAACTTTTGTGCTCAATTATGGTCCGTCTTAAGTTTTCAAATATATTCATACGCAATATATAAAAACCACGCGTACGGTACAAGCAAATTGGACATGTCGTGCGTGGCAAGGCGCACTTGTCTTGCAACGAATGCCACACTTGGCTTTCAACGCAAGCCACTTGCTTCCCCCTGAAGCCACATTGCTCTCCCCTATATATTTGCAATCCATCTCTTGACATATGCACCAACAAAGTCTAGTTGTTCAACATTTTAGCCATTTCACGGTATGTCTCACAGGCATAGGTATCATGATTCTGATTCGAGTGATAGTGACGACGAAACACTTATGCTGGTCAATCTTCTTACCCTCAACATCGAGGCCAGACGCCTTCACCGACGACGGTCCCATTTACCTCATCGCGTCATTCACAGGGGTCATTTTGCTAGAGAAAATCTTATCCACCATCACTACTTCGGCCCGAACCCAGTGTATCCACCCCACGTGTTTCGTAGACGGTACGCACTAAATTGTATTCGAAGACTTTTGATATTTGCAAATTATTTACTACTATCGTACGTTTAAATATTAGGTTCCGCATGAGTAGGCCTCTATTTCTTCGTATCTTGCAAGGACTTCAACAACAAGATTCGTACTTTACACAACGGGTTGACGCAACAGGCATGCCAGGACTAGGTCCCCTACAAAAAGTATGTGCCGCAATGCGGGTACTTGCATATGGGTTACCTTCTGATGCAGTAGACGAGTACATTCAAATTGGCGAGTCCACAGCTAGGGAATGCCTTCACCATTTTTGTCGAGCAATAATTGCATACTTTAGTGGGTGGTATCTACGAACTCCTAACGAAGCTGACATAACCCGCATAATGCACCATAGCGAATCAAGGGGTTTTCCTGGTATGTTGGGTTCTATAGATTGCATGCATTGGGAGTGGAGGAACTGTCCTACGTCTTGGTGTGGTCAGTTTTGTGGCAGAAATGGTCGACCTTCCATGATACTAGAAGCGGTAGCAACGTATGATCTTTGGATTTGGCATGCTTTTTTGGCATGCCAGGGACAAACAACGACGTCAACGTGCTGCATCGATCACCTGTATTCGACCCCATGACAACCGGTCGAATGCCACCAGTCAATTACACAATCAATGGTAATGCTTACAACTTCGGTTATTACCTAGCTGATGGTATTTATCCGAACTGGCCAACATTTGTAAAAGCAATCAGACATCCATATGAGCAAAAGAAAGTATATTTCACACAGATGCAGGAAAGTTGTCGAAAGGATATTGAGCATGCATTTGGAGTTCTTCAAGCTCGATGGGCGGTGCTGCGAGGTCCAGCGTATGGTTGAGATCGTAATCGTTTAACTGAGATAATCATAGCTTGCATCATCATGCACAACATGATTGTCGAAGACGAAGGGGCGTTTGCTGCTAATATTGATTTTGGAGACAACACTTCACGCATTCAACCATCTCAACTCATTGCAGAAGGTAGGGCCGAATGGGTGATAAACCACTTCGATCTTCGTCGCCAAGATAGATCGTGCTCCCTCCAAAATGATCTTGTCGAGCATTTGTGGGCTCGGCGTGGTACCATGTAAATATTTGTATTCATTGCTACGTACTTTGTATTGTGCACTGTCATGTCCTACTTATGCGTGTTCAAATAAATATCCGGAATTATATGAAGCATGTTTCGCCAATTTGCTTAGTAACTTTGTACATTCATAAATAGTACGTTGTCATGTACACAATATAATTTGAAAAGGACTACACACGTGAGTCCGGGTGCCACGCAAACCATAACATTTGCAATGAAAACAAAGTAGCCATATTATTTTGACCGACAAGGCCATGACAAACTAATGGAACAAATTATAATCAACATGTTCACAGCACGCAGACAAGCTTATTTTGGTTTACAGGCCGATACAACAGCAGTGACAGCACAATTGTCCTTCACGACTTATGGTTCCTGATAGTCGCCTAGAGGGGGAGTGAATAGGGCGAAACTGAAATTTACAAATATAAACACAACTACAAGCCGGGTTAGCGTTAGTAATATAATCGAGTCCGAAGAGAGGATGAAAACAAATCGCAAGCAAATGAGAAGTGTGGCAAGTGGATTTGTTTTACCGAGGTTCGGTTCTTGCAAACCTACTCCCCGTTGAGGTGGTCACAAAGACCGGGTCTCTTTCAACCCTTTCCCTCTCTCAAACGGTCCTTCCGACCGAGTGAGCTTCTCTTCTCAAATCAAAGCCGAGAACAAAACTTCCCCGCAAGGGCCACCACACAATTGGTGCCTCTTGCCTTGATTACAATGGAGTTTTGATCACAAGAACAAGTGAGAAAGAAAAGAAGCAATCCAAGCGCAAGAGCTCAAAAGAACACGACAAATCTCTCTCGCTAATCACTAAAGCCTTGTGTGGAATTGGTGAGGATTTGATCTCTTTGGTGTGTCTAGAATTGAATGCCTAGCTCTTGTAAGTGGTTGAGAAGTGGAAAACTTGGATACAATGAATGGTGGGTGGTTGGGGGTATTTATAGCCCCAACCACCAAACTAGCCGTTTGGTGGGGCTGACTGTCGCATGGTGCACCGGACAGTCCGGTGTACACCGGACATGTCCGGTGCGCCAGCCACGTCACCAAACCTGTTGGGATTCGACCGTTGGAGCACTGTCTTCTGGGCCCGCCTGGATGTCCGGTGGCGCACCGGACAGGTACTGTAGAGTGTCCGGTGCGCCAGCATGCGCGTGCCTGACTTCTGCACGCTCTGGCGCGCACTAAATGTCGTTGCAGGTGACCGTTGGCGCGAAGCAGCCGTTTCCCCGCAGTTACACCGGACAGTCCGGTGAATTATAGCGGAGCAGCCGTTACAGTTTCCCGAAGCAGGCGAGTTCATGAGGTCGCTCTTCCTTAGAGCACCGGACACTGTCCGGTGTACACCGGACAGTCCGGTGAATTATAGTGGAGTTGCCTCAGGATTTTCCCGAAGGCGACGAGTTCGCGCTGGAGTCCTCTGGTGCACCGGACATGTCCGGTGGCACACCGGACAGTCCAGTGCGCCAGACCAGAGGTGCCTTCGGTTGTCCCTTTGCTTTTTTGTTGAACCCAATACTTGGTCTTTTTATTGGCTAAGTGTGAACCTTTGTCACCTGTATAACTTATACACTGGAGCAAACTAGTTAGTCCAATTATTTGTGTTGGGCAATTCAACCACCAAAATTATTTAGGAACTAGGTGTAAGCCTAATTCCCTTTCAATCTCCCCCTTTTTGGTGATTGATGCCAACACAAACCAAAGCAAATATAGAAGTGCATAATTGAACTAGTTTGCATAATGTAGGTGCAAAAAGTTGCATGGAATTGAGCCAATATAAATACTTACAAGGTATGCATGGATTGTTTCTTTATTTTTAACATTTTGGACCACGCTTGCACCACATGTTTTGTTTTTGCAAACTCTTTTGTAAATCCTTTTCAAAGTTCTTTTACAAATAGTCAAAGGTAAATGAATACGATTTTATGAAGCATTTTCAAGATTTGAAATTTTCTCCCCCTGTTTCAAATGCTTTTCCTTTGACTAACCAAAGCTCCCCCTAAATGAGATCCTCCTCTTAGAGTTCAAGAAGGTTTTGATATATCATTTTTGAAATACTACTTTCTCCCCCTTTTGAACACAATAAGATACCAATTGAAAATACTCTTTGAAAAACTAAGTTTTTGAAATTGGTGGTGGTGTGGTGGTGCGGTCCTTTTGCTTTGGGCTCATACTTTCTCCCCCTTTGGCATGAATCGCCAAAAAACGGAATCATTAGAGCCCTTCAAATACTCTCTCCCCCTTTGGTCATAAATAAGTGAAGATAATACCAAAGACGAAGACCTTTTGCTTGGTGCTCATGCTTTCTCCCCCAAGAATGGAGAGGTGCTTGGAGTGACGGCGAAGGATGAGTTACGGAGTGTAAGCCTTTGTCTTCGCCGAAGACTCCAATTCCCTTTCAATACACCTATGACTTAGTTTGAAATAGACTCCCGTGTCGAGGTCGAGATGCCCATTAGTTCCCATGGGTGTCTTGATGGGTTTGGCATCCTTCATTCCAAACTTAGTGAGAATATCTTGAGTATACTTTGTTTGGCTTAGGAAGGTGCCTTCTTGGAGTTGCTTCACTTGAAATCCCAAGAAATACTTCAACTCCCCCATCATAGACATCTCGAACTTTTGTGTCATGATCCTACTAAATTCCTCACATGTAGATTCGTTAGTAGACCCAAATATAATATCATCAACATAAATTTGGCATACAAACAAATCATTGACAAGAGTTTTAGTGAATAAAGTAGGATCGGCCTTGCCGACTTTGAAGCCATTAGCTATAAGGAAATCTCTTAGGCATTCATACCATGCTCTTGGGGCTTGCTTGAGCCCATAAAGCGCCTTAGAGAGCCTATAAACGTGGTTAGGGTACTCACTGTCTTCAAAGCCGGGAGGTTGCTCAACGTAGACCTCTTCCTTGATTGGTCCATTGAGGAAGGCACTTTTCACGTCCATTTGATAAAGCTTAAAGCCATGGTAAGTAGCATAGGCCAATAATATGCGAATTGACTCAAGCCTAGCTACGGGTGCATAGGTTTCACCGAAATCCAAACCTTCGACTTGGGAGTATCCCTTGGCCACAAGTCGAGCTTTGTTCCTTGTCACCACACCATGCTCATCTTGCTTGTTGCGGAAGACCCATTTGGTTAGGGATGAAAACGGTACGGAAAAATCCCATACCGCCCCGTTCCGATTACCGGTTTTTTTGGATCGTTTTCGTATACTTCGGTTATTTTTCGGTTTCGGGACGAAAACGGGTAGAATGTCTTCGGTAACGGTATCGAAAACGAGCATACTATTTTTTCGTTCGTTTTTGCGGTTACTGTTTTGATTCGGGAAAATCCCGTTTTTGTACCGTTTAGGCTATTCGGTTCTGGGCCTTTTAGTTCTTGTCTTCCACTCTTCCAGCGATCCAGAATTCCAGATTCCAGCCCAAGGCCCAAGTTGAACACACAAAACGTAAAAACCTAATACCCGACCCCGGTTGCTACCCTGTCGTCCCTGCGTCCCTGCCCTGCTGTCCAGCTGCTGCCTGCTAGCCGCGGCCGCCTCACCGGCGCCAGCTCGCCCTCTGCCTCTCGCGTCGCGGACCGCCGGACCTCGGTTAGCTCCTGCCTTGTGCTCGATCGTGGCCACCAGCCCACCAGTACACCAGTACACCACGGCTTGCTTTGCTTCACTGCTTCAATGCGTAATGCGTTGACTGCGTTTGGACTTTGGATGTTCCTCTCCACGCAGAACAGGGAGCGGCCTTGTCCATCTGCTGAACTGCTAAAGGGGGCGGTACTCCACTCTCCACTGGACCTGCAGCTAGTCAGTGGCTCGGTGCCAGCTTTGTCTCCCGTCAGTCGGTCATGTGATCTGTGCCATAGCGTCAAACTATCAGTATGCTGTTGTATGTGACATGAGTGTAGATATAATTTCTCACTCAAATAATGTCACTATGTGTTTATTGATGCTATGAACTTAATATATATTAATGTTTGAATTAAGTCATTCAGTTTATTGTTTGTTTTTGTTAATTACCGACTCAAGTTTCATATATCGATCGTTTTCGACGTATCTTCGTTTCGAATTTTTCGTTTTCGAATGATCGGTAATTTCGATATCGTATACCGACCCGAAACTTTCCATTTTCGTTTTCGTACCGTTGTTATAAAACAAAACCAAAACCAATATCAGTGTTTTTCGATCGTTTTCGACCATTTTCATCCCTACATTTGGTTCCTACAACATTTTGATTGGGACGTGGAACTAAATGCCATACCTCATTCCTAGTGAAGTTGTTGAGCTCCTCTTGCATCGCCACCACCCAATCTGAATCTTGGAGTGCTTCCTCTAACCTGTGTGGCTCAATAGAGGAAACAAAAGAGTAATGCTCACAAAAATGTGTAACACGAGATCTAGTAGTTACCCCCTTATGAATGTCGCCGAGGATGGTGTCGACGGGATGATCTCGTTGGATTGCTTGGTGGACTCTTGGGTGTGGCGGCCTTTGCTCTTCATCCTCCTTGTCTTGATCATTTGCATCTCCCCCTTGATCATTGTCGTCATCTTGAGGTGGCTCATTTGCTTGATCTTCTATTTCATCAACTTGAGCTTCATCCTTATTTTGAGTTGGTGGAGATGCTTGCGTGGAGGAGGACGGTTGATCTTGTGCATTTGGAGACTCTTCGGATTCTTTAGGACACACATCCCCAGTGGACATGTTCTTTAGTGCTATGCACGGAGCCTCTTCAATACCTATCTCATCAAGATCAACTTGCTCTACTTGAGAGCAGTTAGTCTCATCAAACACAACGTCACAAGAAACTTCAACTTGTCCAGTGGACTTGTTAAAGACTCTATATGCCCTTGTGTTTGAATCATATCCTAGTAAAAAGCCTTCTACAGTCTTAGGAGCAAATTTAGATTTTCTACCTCTTTTAACAAGAATAAAACATTTGCTACCAAAGACTCTAAAATATGAAATATTGGGCTTTTTACCGGTTAGGAGTTCATAGGATGTCTTCTTGAGGATTCGGTGCAGATATAACCGGTTGATGGCATAGCAGGCGGTGTTGACCACCTCGGCCTAAAACCGATCCGAAGTCTTGTACTCATTAAGCATGGTCCTTGCCATGTCCAATAGAGTTCGATTCTTCCTCTCCACTACACCATTTTGTTGTGGCGTGTAGGGAGAAGAGAACTCATGCTTGATGCCCTCCTCCTCAAGAAAGCCTTTGATTTGAGAGTTCTTGAACTCCGTCCCGTTGTCGCTTCTGATTTTCTTGATCCTTAAGCCGAACTCATTTTGAGCCCGTCTCAAGAATCCCTTTAAGGTCTCTTGGGTTTGAGATTTTTCCTGCAAAAAGAATACCCAAGTGAAGCGAGAATAATCATCCACTATTACAAGACAATACTTACTCCCGTCGATGCTTATGTAAGCAATCGGGCCGAATAGATCCATGTGGAGTACCTCAAGCGGCATGTCGGTCGTCATGATGTTCTTGTGTGGATGATGGGCACCAACTTGCTTTCCTGCTTGGCATGCGCTACAAACCCTGTCTTTCTCAAAATGAACATTGGTTAATCCTAAAATGTGCTCTCCCTTTAGAAGCTTATGAAGATTCTTCATCCCAACATGGGCTAGTCGGCGGTGCCAGAGCCAACCCATGTTAGTCTTAGCAATTAAGCAAGTGTTGAGTTCAGCTCTATTAAAATCTACCAAGTATAGCTGACCCTCCAACACTCCCTTAAATGCTATTGAATCATCACTTCTTCTAAAGACAGTGACACCTATATCAGTGAAAAGACAGTTGTAACCCATTTTGCATAATTGAGATACAGAAAGCAAATTGTAATCTAATGAATCTACAAGAAAAACATTGGAAATAGAATGATCAGGAGATATAGCTATTTTACCAAGACCTTTGACCAAACCTTGATTTCCATCCCCGAATGTGATAGCTCGTTGGGGATCTTGGTTTTTCTCGTAGGAGGAGAACATCTTCTTCTCCCCTGTCATGTGGTTTGTGCACCCGCTATCGATGATCCAACTTGAGCCCCCGGATGCATAAACCTACAAAACAAGTTTAGTTCTTGACTTTAGGTACCCAAACGGTTTTGGGTCCTTTGGCATTAGAAACAAGTACTTTGGGTACCCAAACACAAGTCTTGGAACCCTTGTGTTTGCCCCCAACAAACTTGGCAACGACCTTGCCGAATTTGTTAGTCAAAACATATGATGCATCAAAAGTTTTAAATGAAAAGCTATGTTCATTTGATGCACTAGGAGTTTTTTTCTTAGGCAACTTAGCACGGGTTGGTTGCCTAGAGCTAGATGTCTCACCCCTATACATAAAAGCATGATTAGGGCTAGAGCGAGACTTCCTAGAATGAATTCTCCTAATTTTGTCCTCGGGATAACCGGCAGGGTATAAAATGTAACCCTCGTTATCCTGAGGCATGGGAGCTTTGTCCTTAACAAAGTTGGACAATTTCTTAGGAGGGGCACTAAGTATGACATTGCCTCCCTGTTGGAAGCCAATGCCATCCTTAATGCCCGGGCGTCTCCCATTATAGAGCATACTTCTAGCAAATTTAAAATTTTCATTTTCTAAGTTATGCTCGGCAATTTTAGCATCTAATTTAGCTATATGATCATTTTGTTGTTTAATTAAAGACATGTGATCATGAATAGCATTAATATCAATATCTCTACATCTAGTACAAATAGAAGTGTGCTCAACGGTAGATGTAGAGGGTTTGCAAGATTTTAATTCTACAACCTTAGCATGCAACATATCATTTTTAGTTCTAAGGTCGGAAATGGTAGCATTGCAAACATCAAAATCTTTAGCCTTAGCAAGTAATTTTTCATTTTCATTTCTAAGGCTAGCAAGAGAAATGTTCAATTTTTCTTCAATCCTAGCAAGTAAATCATCATTATTATTTCTAGAATTGGTAATTGAAACATTACAAACATGAGAATCAACCTTAGCTAACAAATTAGCATTTTCATTTCTAAGGTTGTCAATAGTTTCATGGCAAGAGCTTAGCTCACTAGAAAGTTTTTCACATTTTTCTACTTCTAGAGCATAAGCATTTTTGACCTTAACATGCTTCTTATTTTCTTTAATAAGGAAGTCCTCTTGGGTGTCCAAGACATCATCCTTTTCATGAATAGCGCTAACTAATTCATTAAGTTTCTCTTTTTGTTGCATGTTGAGGTTGGCAAAAAGAGTGCGTAAGTTATCTTCCTCATCACTAGCATTTTCATCACTAGAAGACTCATATCTAGTGGAGGATTTAGATTTAACCTTCTTCTTTTTGCCGTCATTTGCCATGAGGCACTTGTGGCCGACGTTGGGAAAGAGAAGACCTTTGGTGACGGCGATGTTGGCGGCGTCCTCGTCGTCGGAGGAGTCGCTAGAGCTTTCGTCGGAGTCCCATTCCCGACAAACATGGGCATCGCCGCCCTTCTTCTTGTAGTACCTTTTCTTCTCCTTTCTTCTCCCCTTCTTGTCATCACCCCTGTCACTGTCACTAGAAATAGGACATTTAGCTATAAAGTGACCGGGCTTACCACACTTGTAACAAACCTTCTTGGAGCGGGGCTTGTAATCTTTCCCCCTCCTTTGCTTGAGGATTTGCCGAAAGCTTTTGATGACAAGCGCCATCTCCTCGTTGTCGAGCTTTGAGGCGTCGATTGGTTGTCTACTCGATGTAGACTCCTCCTTCTTCTCCTCCGTCGCCTTAAATGCGACCGGTTGTGCCGCGGATGTGGAGGGATCATCTAGCTCGTTGATCTTCTTCGAGCCCTTGATCATATACTCAAAGCTCACAAAATTCCCGATTACTTCCTCGGGAGTCATTAGTGTATATCTTGGGTTGCCACGAATTAATTGAACTTGAGTAGGGTTAAGGAAAATAAGAGATCTTAGAATAACCTTAACCACCTCGTGGTCATCCCACTTTTTGCTCCCGAGGTTGCGCACTTGGTTCACCAAGGTTTTGAGCCGGTTGTACATGTCTTGTGGCTCCTCCCCTTGGCGAAGACGGAAGCGACCGAGCTCCCCCTCGATCGTTTCCCGCTTGGTGATCTTGGTGAGTTCATCACCCTCGTGCGCGGTCTTGAGTAAGTCCCAAATCTCCTTTGCACTCTTCAGCCCTTGCACCTTGTTATATTCCTCTCTACTTAGAGAGGCAAGGAGTATGGTTGTGGCTTGGGAGTTGAAGTGCTCGATTTGGGCCACTTCATCCACATCATAGTCTTCATCCCCTACGGATGGTACCTGTGCACCAAACTCAACAACATCCCATATACTTTTGTGGAGTAAGGTTAGATGAAATCGCATTAAATCACTCCACCTAGCGTAATCTTCACCATCAAAAGTTGGTGGTTTGCCTAATGGGACGGAAAGTAAAGGTGTATGTTTAGAAATGCGAGGGTAGCGTAGGGGAATCTTACTATACTTCTTGCGCTCTTGGCGCTTAGAAGTGACGGATGCCGCGTCGGAGCCGGAGGTGGATGCCGATGAAGAATCGGTCTCGTAGTAGACCACCTTCCTCATCCTCTTTTTCTTGTCCCCACTCCGATGCGGCTTGTGAGAAGAGGATTTCTCCTTCTTCTCTTTGTGGTGTGAAGAAGATCTCTTCTCCTTCCCTTTGGAGGAGTCCTTCTTCTTCTCCTTCCTCTTGGTGCGGGACTTTTCTGATGAAGTGCTCACATGGCTTGTAGTGGGCTTTTCGCCGGTCTCCATCTCCTTCTTGGCGTGATCTCTGTTGGAACTTGCTATCAGTCGCAAGAAAGCCAACAGGGGTGGACAGTAGGGTTACGCGTGAGATGGCAAATAGCTCTATTAACCAGGCCTCTCACGGGCACTGTGCGGGGGTATTTATAGGTACCTGAGCGCCCAGCGCCTTGTGTTAAGGACGCATGTGCCCTCAGCTACCTAGGCTATCCCCAGAATATTCCTATAAAGCAGGGTTACAGACTGTAATTACAGGGATGCCTTTACAAATTAGGCCCGTAACACGCGGCGGCCACGCAGGGCCCGTTACAATGGGCCGGATCACACGTGGGCCTCTGAGCTGGACGAGGCCGCACTGTGGGATGCCTTCGTCGCCGGTCTTCGTCTGGTGCCGATCAAGCGAAGGGTGTCCCTGCCTGCTTTGTCTGTCAGAGCAGCGGCTAAGCAGCGGAGACTTCGAGCGAAGGGTGGCGTTTCTGCCTTCGCTCCAACATTTGCCCTCCGAGGGACCAGTTCGACAAAGTCACCTGGTGCCGAAGACGTCGCTAGATGGCGGAGACGTTGCCCTCGCTCGAAGTGGTTCCGCGTGGGTTTTTGATGTGACCGTTGATTGACCGCGTACTGTTGGATTGCGGGTTTCCCGAAGCGCCGCACTCTGTTGGATTACGGGTTTCCCGAAGAGCCGCGCCCTGCCTATAAAAGGGGGTGGGGGCCGGCACTTTTGAACTTTACTTTCCGCGCTCCGCGAAAACCCTAGCCGCCCGCCGTCTTGCTGCTCGTCTGCCCGCCGCCTCTTGTTCGCCGGAGATCTGGCGCGAGTGAAGCAGACTGCCCGCCGCCGCCGACGGTACGTAGCGATGTCGTCCTCCTCTTCTTCCACTGCCGCTACGCCGCCGGTCGATTCCTCGCCGCCGACCGCCGCCTCGTCGGAGGAGACGCTGAGTAGTTTGATGGCGGCTTTGCGCGCCGGCGATTCTGTCGATTTCGGCGTGTCGCGAATGTCGTCGGCCCGCGTGGAGGATATGCAGCGGTTGGGCTACTTCGGCGGCGGAGTTGGTCGTGCCCTGGGGACGGAGGAAGTCCCCGAGCCGGAGGCGAGTTGGTTGTTTTCGAGGCGTTCTTCGCCGCCGGTCTCCGCTTGCCTGCACACCGGTTCGTCGGCGAAGTCCTGCGCAGGTTCAACGTTCAAATACATCAGCTGACGCCGAATGCCGTGGTGGCCCTGTCGAAGTATGTCTAGGCGACGACTTCGTACGGCGGACAGCCATCGGTCGAAGTTTTGCGAAGCATTATTGTTTACACTGGCAGAAGAGGATGATTGGGGACGAAGTTGCTCAGTTTGGGTCATGCACTTTCACGCCGAAGACCGGCAAGACCACAATGCAAGTAGTGGAGTTGGTTCCATGCGCCCGCAATAAGTGGGGCAACTGGAATGAATTTTGGTTTTACGTTGCCGAGGGTACCGTCGAAGGCCATGAGGGACTCCCCGTGTCCGAGATGTGCTCTCATTTCTACTCAGCGTACCCGCCCTTTGAAGTGGCAGAGGAGGATGTGGACGAAGGGGCCCTTCGGTGTGCCGCCGGCTAGAGCAGTGGGCGCGATTTAGTTGAAGAGTTCGTGGCGTACGGGGTGTGGCCCTTGGCGCATGGCTGGGCGTTGGGCGAAGTGTGCCCTCGCCAGATGCCTTTTCGCGGTGGAAGGGTAGTGCGGAGTCCTGCCTTCGCACTGAATCTGCGAAACCGCGACCCGGCCGCCTTTGTGCGTGAGGCGGAGGATGTGGCGGTGCGGCTTGTTGGACGTTATGTGCCGAGGACAGAGGGCCCGCGCAGCTGGGAGATCCGCGGGTCGAATGACCGTCTGAACAGGGTCTTCGAATTGAACCAACTGTCATATGACGGCTATCCTGGATAAGACGATGCGGACCGCCGAGGGAAGAAACCGGTGGTGGAGACTAAAGACGACCCTGCGCCGGCGGCCGCCCCATCCTCTAAGAAGAGGAAACTAGGTACTGCCATGGGAGGGCTTGGGGTTTCCGATGGCTTTGCTAGAGAGTTGATGAGGACGTGCGCGGCCCCGGGGGAAAGGATGTCTTCGCCCGAGCTCCGGGAGTCTTCGGCTCGGATGCTGGAGGTTACCGGGGGTTGCTGGCCTAGGAATGTTCCTATCCCCCGCGCGGCCAGCGGGGACGTTTTTACATCTCGCATGGTTCACAAATGGAGAGTTTTTCCTTACGGGTGGAATATTGCTGCTGTTGTGTCGGCAGTGATGGACAAGGATCGCCAGGGGGCTGCACAAAAGCGGCAGGCGACTATCAGGATTGTTGAAGCCAGGCCAAAGAGGCAAAAGCGGGGGTCGGCGACGGCTGCGGCCCCCGGTGGAGGCAAGCCGCCGCTGGCGGTGAAGTCTGGCGTCCCTGCATCTAGCAAGGCGCCAGAGGCAGCGGCGGGCGCTGGAGGCTCCAAACCGGCGAAGGCTGTGTCGCCGCTCAGCAGGGTGGCGGAGGCTGCGAAGGCGGCCCGAGCGTTGCCGTCGGCAGGCAAGCGTGTCGCCGACTTCGCCACCGACATTTGTGTGGAGGACTATCTTGGTGGTAAGTCGCTGGCTCTTTTTTTTAATTCGTTGGTGCGTTGCAGGGTCGGACGAGGGCCAGCTTGCTACAGTTGCGCCTGCCTCGGCGATCGCGACGGCTGCCATAGTGCCGAAGGCGAGGGGCGAGGCCCTTGGCTCTGGAGGCGAGGTGTCGGCCCTCGCGGTTGTTAGGGACGAGGCGGACGCAGCGACCCGCCGGCTGAAGGAGGTGACGGAGGCGCTGAGTCAGGTCCGCTGAGCTATACTCTCTCCCCCCCTTTCTTTTGGGGCAACGGCCTTACGTGTGCTCTGCAGGTGGCTGACTTCGCCAGCCGTGCTGCGTCGGGGGCCCTCACGGCAGCTGTGTCTGCCGAAGTCAAGAGACTTCAGACGCAACATGCTGACGCTGTCCGTGAGAAGTCCGCCTCCGACAGCAAGTGTCGTAAACTGACGAACAAGGTGGCCGCATTGGAGAGGGAGAAGGCTGACCTCCGGCGCCAACTGGCGGCGGAGAGGAGGGAGGCCAACGAGGCCATCGCCAAGGAGCAGGTTGCGCAGGCGGAGGCCAAGCTGGCGCGGGCGGAGGGCAATCTTGCCAAGGAGCTCGCCGAACATCTGCAAGAGCGGCTCACCGCCCTGGAGAGCCGCGCGAAGGGGGCCGAGGCCGCGATGCGTGCGGAGGCCGAACGGACGCGCACGCAGCTTATGGATACATATCGTGAGCTGGGTGCGCAGACCGGTGACTTCGAGGTGCCGGACCGAGAGCCCGGGCTTCGTTGCCTGCAATGGGTGCAGGAGGAGCTGCTGGAACTCCCCGCTGTCGTGGGGGGGTTTATGTCGTACGCCTCCCTGGTTACCTGCGAGGGGGCGATGAACGCGCTCTCCCGCGAAGGGTGCCGGCACTTCGAGGTCTTCGACCAGGCGGATGAAGATTTTGATCGAGATGTCTATAAGGTTGAAGACATCGTGGTGAAGGATTCTGCCGGGGCCCTTTACGACCGGATGTGGGGTCCGCACGGTCGCGAGGTGTTCAGGGAGCGGGCGGAGACGGCGATGGCTCAGGTAACATTTTCGTTTGTTTGGCGTTTGTTGGATGTGGGGTGTGGGTGTGTTTGCTGACTCTTGCGTGTTTTGTCTTAGGCGTTGCGTGGCGAGCGGGTGGACGACCTCGGGGCGTTGAACAGCGCGCTGCCTGACCCGGAGCCGACCCCTGCGGAGGCCGTGTCCGGGGTCGCCCTGGAGCCAACCCCGGAGACCGCGGCGATCGCGACGGCTGCCCCCACATCTGCTGCGGCCGGCGAAGACCTGCCCCCAAAGGTGGCCGAAGGCGAACCGGATGCCCCCGCGGCTGCTGTGCCGAGTGCTGAAGATCCCGCGGCGGTGGCGGCGGAAACAACAGCGGAAGCAGCGGCGGAGCCAATGGCGGAGGCTTCCGCAGCGCCAGGGCCTTCGCAGGTGGCGTAGTGGGTGTAATAGGGTTGGGGAATTTTGGATATGTTACTGAATTTTGGTTGCTGCGCAGGTTCAAGATTTTGGGCCTGCGCACGCAACCGCTACTGCTAAATTTTTGGCGGCTTCGACCGTGGAAGGTGGTAATGAATGTGGTGGATCTGGATCTGAATTTTCTGAGTTTTTTGATGTTGTTGATTCTGGGAGCTCGGTTGAGTGGACTGAGGAGTCGTCGGAGGAGGATTTGGACTATTTCGCGGCTTTGGATGTGGCTGCGGCGGAGACCTCGCCGCACGCTGCGGACGCGCAGGATGTGCCAGGTCCTAGCACCGGGCGCCGACGGCGAAGGGCGGTTGCAAAGCGTAGAGTTAGCACGGAGGAAAGGTCTCGGCTTCGTGTGAGTAGGGCTGGTCAGCAGGAACTGTTGTCTTTGCCGGCCGCCGCGAGTATAGGGGAAGGGGAACTGCGAAGTCTTTTTGCGGGTGAGGAGCTTAGGATAATGTTATTTAATTATAGGGAGATGGGAATTATTCCTAAGGTTGAGCCGATGTAGAGTGTGGCGCCCTCGCGTGTATATGTGTAAAGGCTTGTACGATGAAGTTGTGTGCCCTCGCTTGCCTGTGCCTGCAGAGGCGTTGTGTACTTTGTCTGGTATGTTATGTTATGCTGTGCTGGTGTGATTATAGTCGGTCTTAGCGCGGACGGTTTGATGCTGTCGTTTCTGCTTTTGTTGTACTAGTTCGGCTGCGCCTTTAGGCGGCTTCTGCGTGGATAGTCTTCGCGGTAGACTTCGGGTTTTTTCGCACTTGTTGTGCTAGTCCGGCTGCACCCTTAGGCGACTTCTGCGCGGATAGTCTTCGCGATAGACTTCGTGTTTTTTCGCACTTGTTGTGCTAGTCCGGCTGCACCCTTAGGCGACTTCTGCGCGGATAGTCTTCGCGATAGACTTCGTGTTTTTTCGCACTTGTTGTGCTAGTCCGGCTGCACCCTTAGGCGACTTCTGCGCGGATAGTCTTCGCGATAGACTTCGTGTTTTTTCGCACTTGTTGTGCTAGTCCGGCTGCACCCTTAGGCGACTTCTGCGCGGATAGTCTTCGCGATAGACTTCGTGTTTTTTCGCACTTGTTGTGCTAGTCCGGCTGCACCCTTAGGCGACTTCTGCGCGGATAGTCTTCGCGATAGACTTCGTGTTTTTTCGCACTTGTTGTGCTAGTCCGGCTGCACCCTTAGGCGACTTCTGCGCGGATAGTCTTCGCGATAGACTTCGTGTTTTTTCGCACTTGTTGTGCTAGTCCGGCTGCACCCTTAGGCGACTTCTGCGCGGATAGTCTTCGCGATAGACTTCGTGATTTTTCGCACTTGTTGTGCTAGTCCGGCTGCACCCTTAGGCGACTTCTGCGCGGATTTGTCGCACGCGAGGGTGGCTAGCGCTTAGCCTCGCGGTGACCTCGAATTGGTCGAATGTCGAAGACCGTCGTCGCGGTCTTTTTTCGACGCATGTTTTTGCGGGGGATGTTTCACACATATATTACAAGGCTCCGCCTCGTTAAAAACCTCACCCCCCGGGAGGAAAAGAGTGCGGGCCAGTACAAGATTGTTTTTGGCGAATTACAAGGGCAGAATCAGCCCCGATGAGTCAAACAAAAAATTTGCGAAGGTTGTCGATGTTCCAGGAGTGCTCCAGGTCCTCGCCGTTCGGCGTTGTGAGCCTGTAGGCGCTGGGGGAAGCTTTTGTCTTGACTATAAAGGGGCCCTCCCACTTGGGCTCCAGCTTGCCCCTGGACTCCGTCCGAGCTGTTCGGACGAGTACGAGGTCCCCTTCGCTGAACTCCCTCGGGATGACTGCGTGGTCGCGCCATGCTTTGGTCTGGGCTTGGTATTTGTTTAGGGCCTGTAGGGCGAAGACCCGGTCTCCGTCAATGAGATCTTTTGAAGTTGGCTCGTCCACGTCGGAGACGGCTGACGGAACTGTACGCGGGTACCCATGCTTTATTTCTTGCGGGGTCATGGCCTCCGATCCGTATAGAAGGCGGAAAGGAGTGAACCCAGTCGCCCTGCACTCGGTTGTGTTTAGCGCCCAGACTGCCTCCGGTAACAAATCGGTCCATCTGCCTTTTTTTCATCGAGGAGCATTTTCTTGACAGCTGTGAAGATTTTCCCATTGGCGCGCTCCACGACCCCGTTGGACTGCGGGTGATAGACTGAAGCAAAGGCAAGCTTGGTGCCGATGGAAAAACAAAAATTCTTGAAATCTTGGCTGTCAAACTGCTTGCCGTTGTCAACTGTTAGCTCGGACGGTACTCCGAAGCGGCAAACGATGTTTTGCCAGAAGAATTTTTGGGCAGTCTTTGATGTTATTGTAGAAACAGCCCTCGCTTCGATCCATTTGGTGAAGTATTCGACGGCTACGAAGGCGAACTTGAGGTTCCCCTGAGCGGTGGGCAGGGGCCCGACAATGTCCAGGCCCCAGCGCTGGAGAGGCCATGTATGGGCAATCAGCTTTGTATACTGCGAGGGGCTGCCTGACCGAGGAGAAAACTTCTGGCAGGCTTCGCAGGACCTTGCGACCCGATTAGCGGCGCAGATCATTGCGGGCCAGTAAAACCCTTGGCGGATCACCTTGGCAGCTAGGGCCCTTGGCCCTGCGTGCGAGCCGCACGTGCCACTGTGGACTTCACGTAGGATCTGCATGCCTTCGGTTTCGGTGACGCACTTAAGCATTGGCTGACTGACCCCTTTCTTGTAGAGTTGGCCCTCAATCAGTGCGAAGTCCCGGCTTCGATGTCTGAGGCGCTTGGCCTCACTGACGTCGGTTGGATGATAGTACCCCTGTAGGAACAGGGTTATTGGTGCCCGCCAGTCTTCGGTCATGATTAGGTTGACTATGCGGTGGCCCTCGCTATCATTAGTTATTTGGAGCCCTTCGGGGCTCCGGACGGCTGGCGTGCCGATGGTGTGAAAGAACACGTCGGAGGGCAAGGGCTCGCCCCTGGCGGCAGCCTTGGCCAATGCATCGGCCTCCTCGTTCTTGGCCCTATCCACATGCTGCAAGGTGAATCCCTTGAACTGTCTCTCGAGACTTCGGATGGCCGCGAGGTATTGCATGAGCGTGGGGTCTTTTGCTGCATAGTCTTTCTCGACCTGGCCGACAACTATCTTGGAGTCTGTTTTGATGATACATGTGGTGACTCCGAGGGCCCTTAGCTTACGGAGGCCGAGAATAACCGCTTCATACTCTGCTATATTGTTTGTGCATCTGTCGGATTCCAGAGCGAAGCTGAGGCGTGCTGCATATCTATGTTTGACTCCGGCTGGTGAGGTGACGATTGCGGCGACGCCTGCCCCCGCATGGCACCATGCGCCGTCGCAATGGATGGTCCAAACCTTCTCTGTGGACGGGTCCGGCTGTGTTATTGGCCCAGTCCAGTCGACGACGAAGTCTGCCAGGACTTGTGACTTGATGGCTGTCCTGGGCTCGAAGCTGATGTGGTAGCCGGAGAGTTCGGCTGCCCACTTGGCAATCCTCACCGATGCCTCCGGGTTTCTGAATAGTTCGTCGAGCCCCCTGTCTGAGGTGACTCGGACCTTGAATGCTTCAAAGTAATGGCGCAGTTTGCGCGAAGACATAACAACTGCGTAGGCGATCTTCTCCAGCTCTGTCATGTTGCATTTAGACGGTGTCAGGACCTCGGAGACATAGTAAACAGGGCACTGTCTGACCGCGCCCTCAACTGTCTGCTCCTGCACTAGTGCCGCGCTGACCGCGTGCGGCGAAGCCGCGACATAGAGCAATAGGGGGAGCGAGGAGTCGGGGCTCGTGAGGATGGCCAGCTCCGACAGGTACTGTTTTAGTGAGGCGAAGGCCGCTGCTTGCTCCGGTCCCCAGGCGAAGTCTTTTGCACCGCGGAGTGTTTTGAGGAAGGGGAGACTTCGCTCGGCAGACCTGGAGATGAATCTGTTGAGAGCGGCCAATCTGCCTGTCAGACGCTGGACGTCCCTGGCGGACTGCGGAGGCGACATGTCGACGATGGCCTGGATCTTGGTTGGGTTGGCCTCAATGCCGCGGTGTGACACCAGGTAGCCCAATATCTTGCCCTGGCGAACACCGAAGACGCACTTTTCCGGGTTTAGGCGGAGTCGTGCATCTCGCATGTTCGCGAATGTCTCGGCGAGGTCGGCGAGGTGGTCCTCCTTATTCTTGCTGGCGACGACGATGTCGTCCACATATGTAAATATATTTCTTCCAACCTGCCCTTCAAGTACTGTTTTGGTGAGTCTGGAGAAGGTGGACCCGGCATTCTTGAGTCCCTCCGGCATTCTGATGAAGCAATAAGTGCCGAAGGGTGTTATAAAGCTGGTGCTAGCCTTGTCTTCCTCCTTCATGTATATCTGGTGATAGCCGGAGAAGCAGTCGAGGAGTTACATGACCTTGCATCCGGCCGCGCTATCGACTATTTTGTCGATCCGCGGCAGCGGGAAATTGTCCTTTGGGCATGCCTTATTGAGACTGGTGAAGTCTATGCACATTCGCCATTTCCCGCTTTTTTTCTGCACCATTACGACATTGGAGAGCCACGTGGGGTAAGCCACTGGCTCGATGAATTTAGCTTCTAGGAGGCGGTGCACCTCCGCCTTGGCGGCCTCTGTCTTTTCGTCGGACATTTTGCGAAGCCTTTGCTTTTTTAGTCGCACCGAAGGGTCAATTCCCAAGCTGTGCTCAATTATGGATCGGCTGACTCCGACCAGGCGAAGACATCTTTATTCTTGGCTAGGCAGCAGAGAAGTTTCTCTTCTTCATGTGAGGTAAGGTCTTCGCTGACAGTGACTGTCTGCTTGGGCATGGCCTGATCGAGGGGGACAGTCTTGGTCCCGTCTTGGCTCTGCAACTGTGCTTTGTCATGCTGCTTATTGGTTGGGCTGGCGGGCGCAGGGACCTCGCGCTGGGTCGTGAGACAGTGCACGTTCCTCTGACCAGGCACGAAGTCCCGCTCTATGTTGCGCGCCGTCTGCTGGTTGCCGTGGATCGTAATAGCGCCTAGCTGGCCTGGTATCTTCATACATAGGTACAGTTCGTGGATGGCAGCTTCGAACTTATTGATGGAGCCCCGGCCCATGATGGCGTTGTATGGATATACCATGTCGACAATGTCGAAGGTTACTTGCTCGCTTCGGGCATTGGGTGCTACACCGAAGGAGAGGGACAACTCTATTTTGCCAACGGGAAAGGTGCCCTTGCCGCCGAAGCCATACAACGGGTTGTCCGAAGGCTTGAGCAGGCTGTGGCTTATACCCATGCGGTCGAAGGCGTGGAGGAAGATGATGTCCGCCTGACTGCCGTTGTCGACTAGGACTTTGTGTAAGTCCCAGCCTGCCACGCTGCAATTGATGACCATGGCGTCGATGTGGGGGGCGCTGCGTAGGTCGACGTCTCGTGCGTCGAAGGTTAGCGGTATGTGGGACCACTTTGTCTGCACGACTGGGCCAGTGACGGCGACATGGTTGATGCTGCGGTAGTGGTCCCGCTTCTGCCGCTTGGTGTCGAAGTCAGTGCTTGACCCCCCTGTTATCATGTGAATGACTCCGCGATATGGTTGATCGGCGAAGTCTTCCTGCTTTGGGGCATGGGGGATGTTTTGATGTTGCTGGTGTGGAGGTGGGGGCGGAGGAGGTACGATTTGTACTTCCTGATGATGTTGGTAAGCGTGGTGCGGTGGATGCGGAGCGGGGGCGTGGATATATGGTGGAGGGGGTTGCTGGTAGTTGTGCGCGGCAATTCTGGGGTTGTCGGCTGGCTGCGCCCGTGCCATTCTGTCTCTGGTGGCCTTCGTTTCGGGGCAGTCTTTGGTTTGGTGGGCGCAGTCTTCGCCGTGAAAAAGGCAGTAGAATCGGCGCGGCGGCTGTGCGCGCCCTCGGCCCCTGCCACGAGTTCCATTTCTGCGGCCTTGGGGGGGATATTCCTGGCGGCGAGGGGGGTCAGCAGCGGGATGCTGGTTGGCGATGTTGTGCACTTGCTGCTGACTGCGGCCGTCTCGACTGGAGTCTGGCTGCGGAGTCCTCGTCCATGTGCGGCTGGACTGCGGGGCATCTTTGGGCTTCCGCTGTGACTCAACCTTGCGCTGGTGGAGCTCTTCGGATTTGGCATATTTTTCAAAGAGCTGATATAGCTCCTGGAGGTTTTTGGGTGGATCTCTGATACAATGACTGTAGAGGACGCCAGCACGAAGGCCACTGATGGCGTAGTGGATAGCGATCTGATCATCGACGGAGGGCAGCTGTGACTTGAGTGTTAAGAATTTGCAGTAATACTCCCGCAGAGTCTCCTTTTCCAGCTGCTTGCAAAGCGAGAGCTCGGCCAAGGCGTCGGTGTCTGGGCGGTACCCTTGGAAGTTGAGCAGGAACTTGTCCCTGAGACTTCTCCATGAATCAATGGACAACGGAGGCAATCTGGTGAACCAGGTGAGTGCTGGGCCCTCTAGGGCGATGATGAAAGACTTCGCCATTGTGGCGTCGTCCCCTCCGGCGGATGCAACGGCGACCTGATAACTCATTATGTATTGCGCCGGGTCGGTGCTGCCGTTGTACTTGGGATAGGTCCCTGCTCGGAAGTTAGCTGGCCAAGGCGTCACTTGCAGGTGTGGCGCCAGGGGACTTCGCTCGTCGAGGTAGTTGACCCCTTGGAATGGTGCGCCGTGCTGGAAGGTGTAGTCATGCTGGGGGAAACACGGGTTCTCCGGCTGCGCTCGGTGTTGCAGGGGTGGGCCATGCTGCAGGCCGAGGTGGCCTTCGCGCGTGTCTTCCGGTTGTGCGCGCTGCTGGAGGGGTGGCTCTTGCTGTAGACCGAGGTGGCCTTCGCGCTACATCAGCGCGATCTCGCGCTCGAGGTCTTGGGCCTTCTGCTCCTCGTCGTGTATCATTTGCCGCACCTTGGCTAGTGCGGACACACGCTGGCGCTTGGCCTCCAGTATCTCTTTCTGCCTCTGGAGATTGCGGTTCTTGAGGCGCAGGGCGCGTAGCTATAGCTGTTCTTCTGTTGAGACGCCGAGGACTTCGCCGTCCTCGGTGAGATCCGCGCCTTCCAGTGGGGCGAAGCCTGGGGGCGGCTGCGATTGTCCTTCGGGCCCGCAGGTGCGGAAGGTGTCGTCTTCGCAGGTGCGGGGAACATTGTCTTCAGTGGGCTCTTGGTGGGTGGATTGGGTGAGGACGAGGGCCTTGCCCTTTCTTGCGGCAAGCAGTGCTGCCTTCGCAGCCTCGTCAGCCTTCGGGTTAGCTCTCTTGGGTGCCATCGCGGGTGGTTTTGTCGTAGCATGAACGGTGGGCGCCAAATGTTGGAACTTGCTATCAGTCGCAAGAAAGCCAACAGGAGTGGACAGTGTGGACAGTAGGGTTACGCGTGAGATGGCAAATAGCTCTATTAACCAGGCCTCTCACGGGCACTGTGCGGGGGTATTTATAGGTACCTGAGCGCCCAGCGCCTTGTGTTAAGGACGCATGTGCCCTCAGCTACCTAGGCTATCCCCAGAATATTCCCATAAAGCAGGGTTACAGACTGTAATTACAGGGATGCCTTTACAAATTAGGCCCGTAACACGCGACGGCCACGCAGGGCCCGTTACAATGGGCCGGATCACACGTGGGTCTCTGAGCTGGACGAGGCCGCACTGTGGGATGCCTTCGTCGCCGGTCTTCGTCTGGTGCCGATCAAGCGAAGGGTGTCCCTGCCTGCTTTGTCTGTCAGAGCAGCGGCTAAGCAGCGGAGACTTCGAGCGAAGGGTGGCGTTTCTGCCTTCGCTCCAACAATCTCCCGACATCACTTCGAGCGGTTAGGCTCTAATGAAGCACCGGGCTCCGATACCAATTGATAGTCGCCTAGAGGGGGGGTGAATAGGGCGAAACTGAAATTTACAAATATAAACAAAACTACAAGCCGAGTTAGCGTTAGTAATATAATCGAGTCCGCAAGAGAGGATGAAAACAAATCGCAAGCAAATGAGAAGTGTGACAAGTGGATTTGTTTTACCGAGGTTTGGTTCTTGCAAACCTACTCCCCGTTGAGGTGGTCACAAAGACCGGGTCTCTTTCAACCCTTTCCCTCTTTCAAACGGTCCTTCTGACCGAGTGAGCTTCTCTTCTCAAATCAAAGCCGGGAACAAAACTTCCCCGCAAGGGCCACCACACAATTGGTGCATCTTGCCTTGATTACAATGGAGTTTTGATCACAAGAACAAGTGAGAAAGAAAAGAAGCAATCCAAGCGCAAGAGCTCAAAAGAACACGACAAATCTCTCTCGCTAATCACTAAAGCCTTGTGTGGAATTGGAGAGGATTTGATCTCTTTGGTGTGTCTAGAATTGAATGCCTAGCTCTTGTAAGTGGTTGAGAAGTGGAAAACTTGGATACAATGAATGGTGGGTGGTTAGGGGTATTTATAGCCCCAACCACCAAACTAGCCGGTTGGTGGGGCTGACTGTCGCATGGTGCACCAGACAGTCCGGTGTACACCGGACATGTCCGGTGCGCCAGCCACGTCACCAAACCCGTTGGGATTCGACCGTTGGAGCACTGTCTTCTGGGCCCGCCTGGATGTCCGGTGGCGGACCGGACAGGTACTTTAGAGTGTCCGGTGCGCCAGCATGCGCGTGTCTGACTTCTGCGCGCTCTGGCGCGCACTAAATGTCGTTGCAGGTGACCGTTGGCGCGAAGTAGTCGTTTCCCCGCAGTTACACCGGACAGTCCGGTGTACACCGGACATGTCCGGTGAATTATAGCGGAGCAGCCGTTACAGTTTCCCGAAGCAGGCGAGTTCATGAGGCCGCTCTTCCTTGGAGCACCGGACAGTCCGGTGAATTATAGTGGAGTTGCCTCAGGATTTTCCCGAAGGCGACGAGTTCACGCTGGAGTCCTCTGGTGCACCGGACATGTCCGGTGCGCCAGACCAGAGGTGCCTTCGGTTGTCCCTTTGCTTTTTTGTTGAACCCAATACTTGGTCTTTTTATTGGCTAAGTGTGAACCTTTGTCACCTGTATAACTTATACACTGGAGCAAACTAGTTAGTCCAATTATTTGTGTTGGGCAATTCAACCACCAAAATTATTTAGGAACTAGGTGTAAGCCTAATTCCCTTTCAGTTCCAACAAGAATATAATGGTTTCACAAACAGATTTGTCAAAACTTAAACAAATAACGCAAACCGGGATCGTTCTCAACCTCAAGTTTTCAGGCACCGAACACAGCGTTTACTCAAACCTAAATATGAATTGTTGCAACTTTTTTTTGTTCTTTCATCATAATCCATACTTCTGGATCCACATCTTCTTCATTTGTTGCCTCAAGCCTTTCCAATCTCTTTTCGGCCGAAGCCAGTTCTTCAAGTTTCAATTCCCTTTTTCGAATGATTACCTTTTCTGCTTCCAATTGCAACCTCTGTTTCTCTATTTCCCTGTCTTCTTCGGAGCACTTTTCTTTCTTTTCCCCCTTCTCTATGGACCTCTGAATTTGTTTTTCAGTTATTTCTTGCAAACGGCTAAGGTATTCAGGAGATGAACAAGAACCTGATTTCTTTCTCTCTGATTTACTGTAATCACGACCACACGATCGTTTACCTGTCAAACCAGCAGATGCACTATCAGTTTCATTTCCATGTTCAGATGGAGTACCTGGAGATCCAATTGGATTTGCATTCATTCCTCAGAACGAATGTCCACTACAGATGCTCTCCCATTTGGGTTCGCCCTTCAGTTGGTGCCAGCAATGCATGTAATGGAAAGGTTTGTTCTCCTCGTGTGCAAACAATGTTGCCGCCTTCGATGTCTGTACAAATTGTTGTTTGATTACAATAATGTGGCATCATGTACAGTGTCATATTAACATGGATACTAATGTGTGTAAAAAGGGTTACCTTGTCGTCATCAGTTAGGCCACTTTGTTTCTCCCTTAGAACTCTTGAGTAGTAGCCAGAGAACTTACTAACATCTGCTCTAATCTTGTCCCATCTGCTGCTAAGGGCTCTGTTAACTCTACAAGGAAACTTGCCCCTCTGTTCGTTGTACCTTTTTTCAATTCGAGCCCAAAGCCCCTTCCTACGTTGGCCAGTGTGCACAACAGGGTCACTGCTTATTTGCAACCAGGTTGTGCAAAGGAGAAGATCTTCAGGTCCAGTAAAGTTTTGTTCCTTAGACTTCTTATGTTTCTGCAGAGGAGGTGCATTCTTTTGTGGACTGTTGATGTCGTGAACACTGTGTTCAGCATCTGAGTCCAAGTTCACAGGTAATGAAGGTATAGTATTGGAACCCTGCAATGGTGTACTAGTATTGGAAGGTGGAATGGAGTCAGGAAAAGGATTGCCTTCAGCAGACCCAAGAGGATTCCTCACAAAGTTCAAGTAATGATTCCAGTACATTGCTGATTGTGAGGCCGGAATCATGTTAGATTGCGAAGTAGTATTTCCTGTCTGCATGGGCGCCCACATTGTTGTCGGACCTTGAGCAGGGTTTGGAAAACTGAGGTTTCCCATAAAGTTACAATCCATACCACTCTGCTGCATGTAACCCGTAGGCCACATAGGGTGTGGAGGAGGAAACTGCTGGCCACTTGAGGCATTTGACATGGGCTGCGATGAAGTGGCATTGTTTGCTGGGTCCATTCTAGTAATTGTGGAGATGGGACAAATTTAGTTATATGCTCTAAACTTATTGAAATGTACAGAAGCAGTTGAACAAATGAAGTATATAAGAACCATTTAACTGACCACAGTCAAAATAAGAGGGTCCCATTCACGGTTTCAGTAGGAAACCATGGACATAATAACAAATAGTACTGAACATAGTTCACACACTACACAATTCCTTACATCATAGTTGGTACTTAATGTCCCTGGGTACCACTTAGACTTAGACATACATGACATATGGTAGTTCAAAAGCATGTCATGTACCTAACACTGGAATACATGTACCTAATACAAATTCCAGTAGCTATTTCGGCCGAATTTTTTGTACTTCGGTCCTTCATCGAAAAAAAATTAACGTTTGGACCTTAGAAAATTTTAATGTCATTTTTGGACCCTTTACTCGGCGCCATAGCCTATGGCGCCGAGGTAACACAGCTCGGCGCCATAGGCTATGGCGCCGAGGTACATGCTACGTTGGCACAAACGGATGTCGTGGCGCCGACGTGGTACCGAGCTCGGCGCCATAGATCTTGGCGCCGAGCTCTTGGTTACAATCACAAAACTCGTTTAGCTTAGTTGGTAGAGAGCAAAGCTTCTAACCTTGTGGTTGTGGGTTCGAGCCCCACGGTGGATGTTTTTTAATACTTTTTGTCTTTTTTGTCCAGATTTTTGTTATTATGACTGATTTATTTATTCACGGTGGAAGTAACAAGGTGAGGCCAGCATGAATGCAGCTCCATTATTCCTATACTTTTTGTTTATTTCTCTTCTCTATATATATTTTCTCTATCTTTCTGAGAGCACAGCTATGCATGCGCGCGGTACAAGCAGAGGATAATTGCAACAAAAAAGTGAGGGACTGTACAGTCCCCCTACACAGAGATATAAGCTCACAAAGTATTTTGTCCACTTGAAAAACGTTATGGTAAATGGAGGGAATAGAATTAGGTATCATCTAGTGGCATAATTTATGCAGTAAATTCTAAAATTATCATCCATGAGAGAAGTATATAATGGAGTATACTTTTATTTAGTGCAAAGGAAAAAAGATGAATATGTGTGCTTGTTTTTCCTTGGAATATGTTATTATGTATTTAGAATTTTTGTTCAAAAGAACTCAATGAAAATATAATATTTTTATTTGATCACGATTGAAGTAAGAGTGTTCTCATTTGATTTTTATTGTGGTTAGCTGAGCAAACAAGGGGAGAAGTTGACGGCTTGTGAGCACTGTGGCACACAGCCGCTGTGCTCGCCGGATAAAAAAATTTTGGACGAATAAACAAATCAGTCACAAAAAAAAACTGAATGACAAATAAATCTGAACGGACAAATCAGCGACATAAACGAAAAATATGGACAACAAAAAAACAAATAAGTGACAAAGACAAAAAGTATTAAAAAACACACACTGTGGGGCTTGAACCCACGACCACAAGGTTAAGAGCCTTGTATTTTACCAAGTGAGCTAGACACGGTTTCTGTACAAAATAGAGCTCGGCGCCAAGATCTATGGCGCCGAGCTCGGTACCACGTCGGCGCCACGACATCCGTTTGTGCCAACGTAGCACGTACCTCGGCGCCATAGCCTATGGCGCCGAGCTGTGTACCTCGGCGCCATAGGCTATGGCGCCGAGTAAAGGGTCCAAAAATGACAATAAAATTTTCTAAGGTCCAAACGTTAATTTTTTTTCGATGAAGGACCAAAATACAAAAAATTCGGCTATTTCGGGTAGACCTATCCGAATCACTGAAGTACCATTCGTCACTGACGTCGGGGCAGTAGAACTCCTCTTCTTCAACAGAAGGATCAGTAACTGTTGGAGGGGGTGACGGAGAGGGAGGTTCAACAATCATGTCATCCCACTCGTACTTAGCTATTTCTGGAAAGGCTTGGACTTTTGCCTCTAAGGCATCCTGCTGAAGCAACTCTAGTTTTTCTTTCATGGCTAACAATGTCCTAGCTAGGATCTCTTCATCATGCATGTGGTCTAGTGCATGATCAACTAACCCCCCCCCCAGGGATTTTGTGGCATCCTCTGCACAGTCTACAAGGACTTTCAACAAACCCTTCATCTTATCTTCTGTCGAGGATGCCATGATCAAAAGCGCTGCAAACATTTCATATATGAAGTAACATGTGCAAACCCATAAAAAGCAGAAGCATTCAAGGAATGAATAAAGTTCCCACAAAATAGTGCCTACAAAATTGTATGCACCGGCATGGATTCATAAAAAAGCAACAGCATTACAAACTTGTATCAAATATAAGGGAACTGTATGTAACAGAGCTTGCAAAGTAGTGAAATGCGCTAACATTAATATATCATAATGATGAACAAACAAAACATGCAAATGAATCTTAAGGCGTATGAAAAACATGTAAATGTCCATAATTTACTGACGAAGTAAAATGAAGATGACATATGACTTGTACAGGTCGATGCATAAACCAAACAGACACATGAAAACAATAAATTTGTCAGTACCACTTAAATATTTGTTGGCAGGTACATGTGTTATGAATGAAACACAAGTTGAAGTCTTGAACATTTACATATGTTTGTGGGTCAAACACATGTTCAGGCACACACATGATGAGGCAGATAATCATAGGCAAAGGTAAATGAACATGTCATGAATTGTACTGAACAATTCATGAAAATACGTGTATTCCATGCATTTGACTGAACAATAAATTTGTGAACTAATCTGGTTGTCAGTCCAATGACATATATTGGTCAAGACTACAATGCTATGAAATGGTAACATTGGACATAAACGCCAGAAATACAAGTTGTTCACTTAATAAATATCTGCTTCAGTGGATTGAACATCACTGGGCAAATGCAGTACACTGGCATGGCTAATGTTAGGATAGGAGGTTGCAAACCTTGCTTGCATTGGCAACTAAGGGTGAGCTCAAAAATTGGATGGGGCGTCTGCATCTCCTAGAAACCCTAAACCCAAAGAAGGGTACAAAGTTTGTTCCACCAGGTAGCTAAATCGGAGGATGAACAATGTAACAAGTTGACAGCTTAAACTACAAGTGTGGATCTGGTAAAGTCGTAAGGGCTGGGGAAAATAAACTAGGATTTTTGAACAAAACCATTGGTGTTCTAAATCATTGTTGAATGAAGTATTCATATGACGGGGTACAAGATGGTATACCTCAACATGGGAGGATCTCGCCCGGTAGACGGCGAATCGAAGAAAAAAACGAGTGCTGTTCGAAATCAATCGTCAAATAAGTATTGATTTGACGAGGTTGAACAAGGTATTACCTTAAGAAGGGGAGATCTCGGCCGCAACACGCCGAATCGAAGCGTCTCCGTGTGGATCTGATGGAGCCGTCCAAGGTCGGATACGGAAGGCAACGAATCGGTCGCGGGGTACATCGTGCGAAGCGGATTTGACCCCGCTTTGTCTTCGGTCACGAACGGAACTGCGTGGTCACGAAGTCGAGTTCGTCTTCTGCGCAACTGAGCGGGGCCGGGGCCGACTCCACAGCCCGACGGGAGATCCGTCGCCGCGTCGCCGCGCAAAATCTCCCTTCCGCGGACGGTTCGAGGCGAAGCGAGGTGGAGCGGGAAGTTTCCGTTGTCTTCCGCGGTCGGCTCCGTCCGCGCGAAGGAGGCGAGGGGGCGGCTACAGTCATCCCCTGCATGTGGCGTGAGAGAGAAGAGTGCGGCGAGGAAGGGGAGAGTGTAGCGCTCGCCGCTGCGGGAGATAGGGAAAAACTGTAGCCTCTACAGCATGAACAGTATTAGGGTAGGGGACGGGTAGGGTGCGGCGCTGCGGGCAGTCTCAGCTCAAGGGTGGGCGAACTATTCACCTATTCTTGTTTATAGGTCTTTTTGGGCCATGTGGTGTAATCGTAACAGGATGGTGATCGAGAAGATGTTTCCTAACAATCGTACTGTGATCTTGTATAACTCCATATTCTTTATGTAGTCCTGGGATTCCCTGCTCAAGCCGAACGAGCAAGAGATGGTGAGGTGCTAGATCAACCCCTTGTAAGTAATGGCTGAGCAGCTCCCAGCAAGCGTGTGGTGAGGTGCCAGACATTGGGGCCATCTGAAGCAGGCGCTTTCTGGAGTGGTAGTTCGTGGATTGGAGGTTGGTAGAGAGTGTGCGCCTGTGTGCGCTGGTGTTCTTTTCCTTTGGTTTTTTCTCTCTCAACTCTAGTGTGTCTGCTCCGTGTGGATCTCTTATATGCTTTCTTAAAAGCAGAGTAATAATATGCTCCTTTCAAAAAAATCTCGTGCCCAACAAGACCCAGGCCACACCGGAACGTAAACACATCCCGCATCCCCTGAACCCGACCTTGACATGCACGGCGCAGCCTGCCCGATAAGGGCATGTACAACTACATGTAAGAGCTAGTATAAAAACTTAAATCTTTTTTGGATTCCCGGAGATTTTGGTGAAAATTAAGACTGAACAAATGGTGAAGATTTAGGTTTCCAAACTGTCTTAATATAGGGTCTTTTGAGGGGGCTTTAGACGGCTAATTAAAAAATATATAAGAGATGTTCTTTTGGGTGAAAACTTGCCTCTACACAATTATTTATACATATTGTGTTTTAACTGCATTTATGATACAGACACTTAGCTTGTATGGTGCAATATTTTAGCTGCCTCTAATGCTTGGAAAATCGATCCATGTTCTCATACTTATACATATCCTTAGACCGTCTACAACAGTATACTCATAGTATATCTAAAAGCATTGTTTTGCATGGGTAGATTACACTGTTCACAAAGTGGAGTTTGAATATAGATATGTAAATAAGTAATATGTTAGGGATAGTCTTATGGGGCAGGTCGCTGGCAAGCACGTTGTCGGAGAGGAAATTCTTCGGTCGAGTGGCGGAATGCACCCGCCCTAAATCCTAAGATAAGGAGGGGCCTTAGTGGTTTGTCTGTTATGTGGATTGGTGGATGAACACAAGAGGACACGAGAGTTTAGAATGGTTCAGACCGCCGGAGCGTAAAACCCTACTCCACTGTGTGTATGTAGTTTGAGAATGTCTGAGAGCTTGTGAGCCTGAGTTGGGTCTGAGAGTCTGTTTTGTAACGTTGTGTGCCTTCCCTTTTATAGCTCAAGGGAGGCACATACAAGGATGCTGAGCTCCGACATGTGGGCCCAGGAGCATAATGGAAGGAATATATTATAGGAGTAACTAATGCAAGTAACGTCTGAGCAATCTCTGGGCGCCATATGATGTCCGCAGTCCACGCAGTATTGATACGCGGCGGCTGCTTCCTTGGTAACGTGCGAGTAATAATGAGCGTAGTGCACGCGACAGTATGGGCGTGCCGCCTGCCAGTGGAATGGACGGGCACGTCGCCTGCAGGATGGACAGGTCGCCACCTGCCAGTGGAATGGACAGGTCGCCGCCTGCCAGCGGAATGGACAGGTCTCATTAAATGCAGAGGCGACACACCGCCTGCCAGTGGAATGGACAGGCGACGCGCCTTACCCTCAATAAATGCAGAGGCCGCGTAACCCGGAGGCCTTACATCAGGCTCCGCCCGTTGGTTTACGTCACATACAGTAGCTAGGCCACGTGGCAGCATTGGGTCTCCGCCTGGGCGGGGAGCAGAAATGTATGCGGACAGGTCCGCACCAGACTAGTCTGGACACGCGCGTGTCGGTACCGGACCCCGCCTGGGTCCTGTTCAAGGCTCGTGTATGTTCTGTCCTGAGACCGTGGGACCCCATTGTGGACGGCCCGGACCCCATACGGGAGGGTCCGGATCCCATTCCAGGGGTCCGGCTTGCACACGTGGAGGTCCTGGACCAACCTTGGGGGGTCCAGACTGTATATCCAGGGGTCTGGTGCTCTCCCGTGGGGGTCCGGACTTATTGTTGATGCTTTAGAGTATATCACCTTTTCTGGACACGTGGCGGCTTCGGACCCGCCCATGTGGTGGAGTCGGGCACTGCTGTGGACCCAGAATAGTCGCCTGAGACTGGGGCGAGTCATGGTCTGGTCCCACATACAACACCTTTACCATGCGACTAAGTGATAGCTATGTCTTTATATAGTAGTAAGGGATACCTTAGTTTCAGGGTACCGACACACGTCAAGGTTGGGTTCAGAGGATGCGGGAGGCGTTTATTCCGGTGCAACCAAGTTATCTCCCTCCATCGACCTTCCTATACCATCTCTATTTTAGACTACACTCTGTTGACCACCAACCTTCGCGTCCGTTTATCCGAGTGAGCAGCTGGCGCACGTGTGTTCGTCGGGTCAAACCGGCAGTATATCCGGCAGCGCGGCGAGCTCCATCGTCCAGAAACACGGCCACCTTGGCTCATACCGGCCGGGCCGGAGGTCGGCGGTGCATGACTGACTGCATGAGCACCGCGGCCGCGCCGCGCGGGAGGTACTACGCGCGCGCTGTTGCGCACATGCGTAGGGAGAGACGACCTGATGAATGTGTCCCATCCAATCCCTCATGGCCTGAGATCCTTCGCAATTCGCTCTCAGTCGTGTGTGCGTGTCACGTTTCCCAAATCCTCTCGGGGCTCATCCGCCGATAGCGCCGCGCGATGCGATCCGTGCACGAGCTCGTGAGTTGAGGCGGACGATCTGTCTATCAGGGATGCAGGAGCATGCGGACGACGAGGCGGGGACCGCGGCGGGAGACAGGATTGAGACGCCGGCGAGGGTACCGTACGGCTCCGTTGAAAGAAACGGCAACAGCGAACGAGCTGCCCCCCCGACCGTCCTCGTTGCAACCCCTGTTGATCTCGTCACGGAACGGAACAGCCGTACGCCCCGGACCCGGCGGGGATCGGCAGGCAGGCGGCCGGCGGGGACCGACGGTCGTTCGGCATCGACAAGGAGTACTGTGCTCGGCGTTCCAGAGTTCCCGTGCGGCTGCCACGTTCCCATGCGTGGTGTGGGCGGCACATGAACAGCGGTCAGGAAAACGATGTCAGCGGATCGGAGGACATGCACGCACGGCACGGTGCAATCTTTCAATGAGGCAGGCGCAGGAACACAGCAATCAACAATTCACGAGATTCGTTACGTGCGCAACAGTTTTGCGGCAGCTGCTGAGTGCTGACCATAGTGACCTTAGGTCCATGGCCTGCTGTTCACTTAAGACTAATTGTAGTAGAGTGCATGCCATGTCTTTTGATTAGGTGATGCTAGCACTGCATCACAGAACGCATACATACAACATTCAATATATATACCGATCGACCACACTGAATGTACTACAAGCTAGCTACGTACGTGCCTCTGTCGACCGACCTTATCTAACGACCAATTGATCGGGTACAGTACACGCACGTACGTACGTACGTCGAGGTACGGCTACTCCAAGGACACGTAGTACAGAGCACGACACATGATTGGTTCCATGTAGAGTAATCATGCTGCAGCGCGGCGCGCTCCAGGAAAGAGACGTCGCAACTACCACGCCCACTAGCTAGGCGCATGCGTACGTACGTGCACCAACTTGAGACGGAGAGTCGGAGACGGACTAGAATCCCTCGCTGGGCTTGGCCACGTTCACGTAGTAAGATACTGCGGCGGCGGCAGCAACGCTGGTGCTCTCGCCGCCGCTCCCTGCGGCCACTACGTCGGCCATGCCGTGGCGCTCGCCGTGCTCCACGGCGTCCATCTCCTCTTTGCTGGCCATCGCGGCCGCCGCAGGGTCGACCGACGGCAGCTTCGACAGCAGCGCCTCCAGGCTGCTCATCGACGGTACGATGTGCATCTGCGCCGCCGCGGCCGCTGACTGGGCGTAGGGGTCGTAGAGCTCCACCGGCGGCGGCATGACGAGTCCAGGCGGCCAGCTGCAGGCCGCGTCTGCGGCGGCGGGGCCAGCGATGGCGCCCGCCGGGAACGCGGCCGACGACGGGTGCGGCAGCAGCACCCCCGGGATGCTCTCCAGGTAGCCGAACTTCCGGCGCAGCATCACCACGTAGCTCAGGTCCTCCGCCACCTGCGCGCGCGCGTACGTATACGGCGCAGCGAGCAAAACATGCACGCGCAGCAATTCGTCAAACAGCAGCACACGCAGCAACACACACGCCGCACGATGTCGTACAACGCAGGTACACATTAGTGTGTACGTCTTGTCGTGCGTGCATGCACGCGAGGCGAGAAATCATGCATGCACGCACCACCAAGTCACGCTAGCTGCAGTGCAGTGGCTGAGTGGAGTGGGCGTAGAACAGTGTCGGCGGGGTGTACCTTCTTCATGGAGCCAAGCTGCACGACGCCTTCTCTGACGGCGATCAGAGCGATGGTCTGCAAGAGGGAACGATGAAAGAAGTGCACGGTCAGCTTTGGTGTCATGCGTGCAGTGCGGAGCTTTTTCAGTCACGCAAATGGAGACTCCAGCTCGGCCGGCTCTACCTTGATGCCAGACTTGAACTGAGCCTCCCATGTCCTCGGATGCTGCGAAGTGCAAACAAAAGCGCTAGAGTGAGTGTGTCGTCGCTAGTGTTGCGATTGAGGCTTTGGGAGTAATCTGTTGGGGTCGAGAGAGAGACGCAGACGCTTACAGAGTCGGCAGGGTTGCTCCAGGAGGAGATGAGGTTGATCTCGTGCTCCTGGGCCTCCTGGAACACCCACTTGTGGCTGTGGTCGGCTGCCACTTTCCCTATCAACCTGCAATAACGCAAAGCACACAAGCACATCACCAGGCAACGGGACCGCGCGCGATATGATGGTTGACCAGTAGTCCTCTACTAGTAAACCACTGTAGTGTTATTTACTGCTAAATACGTACCCTTCACCGTAGTTGTAGATGTCGTGGGACATCTTGAAGAAGAGCTCAGGCTGCAGGCCCTTGGCGGCCTCCTGCCCGGCAGCAGCACACTCCGCCGTGTAGGAGGAGGAGGCGGCGGCGGCGGCAGGAGCAGCTGCGCCCTCGTGGTCACAGGCAGAGGCTGCGAAGTTGCAGAATCCATCCTCCCATGCCAGGATCCTGGGCACAGATAATTTGATTTGGTTTTGCGACCCAGGAATCACGTACAGACAAACACAAATCCATAAGAAATTGAAGAGAGGAATAAGCATGAGCTAGCAGGTGGTACCAGTTCCTCCTGTTCCCTCTTGTCCGGTCGTATATGCCGCCCTGGAGATCCCATCTGAACAGCGGCCGGATAAACAATTTAATCAGCACCAGCAACGACCCAGAAGGCCGTGGCCGCCGAACCAGACCAGACTACTAGACGCAGCGCCGGAGCGCGTCAGGGATGGACGACGACAAGGACACCGAACGAAGGTCGCGCGCATGCATGTCGAACGAACGGCGACTCACTTTGGGGGCGGGTAGTTTCTGGGGAGGATCCGCCAGAAGACGGCGTACACCCACTGCGCGTCGTCGTGGCCGCAGAGGCTGCGCAGCGTGTGCTGGAGCAGGTGCGTCACGGCCAGCGGGCTGAGCTGCTCCTCCATTGCAGACAGCAGAAACGAAGAAGCTGCTTGAGGAGGCCTCGAACCAGCTAGCAGCAGCGGGAGCTAACGATGGATGGAGCTCCGAAGTGGGAGCTCAGCTGCTATATGGAGTACTACGTACTACGAAGCTTCACTTCAACCCTCGTAGAACGGGGGCACACGGGGCGCCCGGCCGGCCGGCGAGCTGCTTGTCTTCCTTCCGTCACTTCTCAGTGGCCACAGCTGGCGAGCCTGCACTTGATTTCAGGCTAGCTAGTGTTGAAGGGCGACTAGAATCTAGAGACGGATGGAAGTGGCTAGACGAGAGAAGTAGGTGTTTCCTTTTCTCGCTTGTTAGCTTCACTTTTGATCGCTCTGCTGCTATCAGCCGGTTGTGACTTGTGAGGCCAGGCCACCAGTCCACCACCGGGGGAGCGACCACTCTTGCCCTGATTTATACACGTAGCATATAGCATAGCATTAGCCTCTCTCTCTCTCTCTCTCTCTCTCTCTCTCTCTCTCTCTCTCTCTCTCTCTCTCTCTCTCTCTCTCTCTCTGTGTGTGTGTATCTCGTTGTGCTACAGTCATCGCTTTAATGAGGTGCTAGTGCTGATACGTTGCTTCTCTCTTTCCACAAACTTGGCATGGACCATATGTCGCATAACTTTATTACTATGTTTTAGAGAGAGAGACGAGCACTACTGGGAGATGATCCATCATGAATGAGCACAGACCCTTGCTGTCTCCTTGGTGCCCCGCCGCATCGACACAAATCAGTCTCCCGCCTCTAGGAGCTTGAGCGTTCATAAGAGGGTATAGCGGCGGTCTAGGACACTCGTCCTCATCGGTCAATTGGAAGGAACTCGAGACCCGGAGAAGTTTAAACAAGGGAAGGCTTACTCCCCTGCTTGAAATGAAGCAACTAAGGAGGTGTTTGTTAGTAAAGTGTTTTTGAAGTTTTGAGATAAAACCATGGTATCAAAGAATACCATAATGTTTTTGACAAAAATTGTTTGGCTATATGGTACAAAACTCTATTTTGAATACCATAGTTTTGTAGATACCATGATATTTTTGGAGTATTTGAAACTTCACTCCAACATAAAGTTTTTGGATATATGACTAGCCTTGCACGTGTATACTCGATGCCATGGTTTGAGACACTTTGTATCCAAACACGTATTGCTAAGAGTGATGCCAAAAAATATTGCGATTGTGTCATGACATTTTAAAACCATAATATTCCAAAACAACGGTTTTGGAATACTTTACTTCCAAACACGCACTGAGGGTCACCGTGCATCTTGTCAAGCGCTAGACCTATGGAACACACATTAGGGGGCTCATGAGTTCTATGTGTTAGACCATCTCTAGGTTAGCCTCGATTTCATGACGGGTTACCAGGAAACTGAGCAGTTTGCCTGAAGGTACTTTCAAATACATATTTTTGGGGTTGAACATCATTCAGGTCCACAGAGGATTCCAAACACTTGTGCTAAGTCTTGGAGGATCAAATCACTCTAACATGACTTAACTATATATGGTGCGCGACGTGAGGCTGCATGGGTCCCAAGCGCCATTATTTTGAATATACCGACCCTTGGCCTTCGTAGCTTGGGGCTCGACGTGGATCGTTGTGTTGCGCCCTGCCAGTGGTTTGTGCACTTAGACCTAGCCCCGATAGGTCATGAGTGCGCCGCAAGCCAAGGTGTGTGCGGGCCATAAATACGTCGCAGACTGGGGGTTGTAGGTCATGAGTGATATGCGGCCTGAGGGGTTCATAGGTCATGAGTGAGAAGTGGACCGGCGCCTCCGCTATGGATCAGTGCCAGGCCTAGTTATAATGCGACCAGGTATTTACAACGAGTCAGTATGGGGCCGGGCATGGGATCCACTCGAGTGGTTTCCCTTCGACACGCCCGACCTCCCCTGTCGGGTTCCGTCACGCTTGACCCCGGGCTCGATGCCGCGGGGTTCGACTAGGGGCGGGTTCTTTCAGGACAGATGTTATTCACCTCTTCGAGCTGACCAACGGGCCCCAGTGACCAGGGGCTCCCTTGGCACGTTCTCTAACCGATGGGCCCCAAAGGTCGTTGATCGTATCCTCGACACAATCATATGAATGTTGATGACTCGTTGATGAATCCTCTTCCACAACTAAAACATGAGGCATACAAGAGTGCAATCAGTATTATATGCATGTATGATTGAATTTAATGCAAGTGGGAGATAATATTATAAACATCTCATGTTTATGAGCGTTGAATAATGTGTTTTTTGGTTCCTTGAACTATCATTACTACATTGATTGGTGAGTACGTGGTTTGTTAGTGAAACTCTATGTTTTATATTTTCATTAAAAATATCCCCAGTCTTATGTCATTGTACGGGACAATAATGATTTTATAGACTATCACATGTATTGATTGATGATAGAGTTTCACATATCATTGATATAAGATATCAAAACAGTAATGTGCACATGTGATAAGTTCATGGTGTTGGATTGGCCAACTCTGAGACATTGTTGGGATTAATATGTTAAAAATGTGTCATCAAGCGTTCTCGAGTGGTATACCTATTGGATCCTTATACATGATATCATCATCGTTTGTCACTATGTGTAATGATGCATTTTGGGGCTATCAAACTCTACTCTATAACCAGGTAGTTATAATGGTAGTTTTTGGATGTACCATGAAACATAGGATGAGATGTGAGCGAATCAAAATTGAATTTGTCCCTCTAACATAATGAGAGAGAGAGAGATCTCTAGGCCCATCGATGTAGTCGGATTAAAAAAGTGTGTGGACATATCAATGTGATTATAGAGTTAATCATGATGTGACTAAGGGGTTAGTCACAAGTGATAATTCACTACAAGAACAAGTGAAATCTTGAGCTAATACAAGGGTAACACAAATCTCGCCTTGAGTTCGACGGATATCATGTGGCAAAAGAATCAAGACACATATCAAGGTTCAACCCATATGATCTTTTATTTGTACAAAAGATTCAATATATGCTCCTAGGCGCCACAATTGACTAATGGCTCGAAAATGGTTTTCAATCATGGTCGTCCACACATGAACGACCTAACAGGTCTTACTAGGGATGGCAATGGGTACATACCCGTCGGATAGCACCATTCCATACACGTACCCATCAAAAAATTCTACCCATCGGGTTACCCATATATGCTCGTGGGTATAAAATCTTACCCATACTCATACCCGCACTGGTATTTTTACCCGTCGGGTAACCCGTACTCGCTAGGAAAGTCTTAAATTCCAATATACCAATCACTCAAAATATTAAATAAACATACAAAAACAATTTCAACTTCACATATAACAAATCATATGATTACATAACTTGGTATCTAGACAAATGATAGCTAGAGAAGGGTTTTATTTTAGCTAAGATGGGCTCTATTAGATGGTCATAGTGGTATTGATGCGGGTATATTTTACCCATGGGTAGACAGGCATGGGTAGTACCAACCTGTACCCGTCTATCCAATGCGTAGAGGTTTTTACCTATTAACATACCCGCGGGTAGAGAAATCATCACGTACCCGTCTTCATATCGCGTAAAACTCGTCGGGTATTCAGGTACCCATTGCCATCTCTAGGTCTTACACTTATAGGATTGAAATTATTGTATAGATGATTGACTCTAGTACAAGTGGGAGATTGTTGAATATATATCCAAGAGGTAACCATGATCCATGAAAATGGTAATGAACTTTTAGGGTAAAAGCCCATTAGCAGAGGTCTATATGTATGAAGGGGCTAGCATGCTTGAGAGATTAGCTTAACCGTCGTTGCCTCTCTTCCCCTAGGACATTGTCGTTGTTTCTCTAGTTGTGTGTGTGGTGCTAGCACATCGGTCTCGTGCAGGAAAGAACTTGAGGAGGACAGGTGAACATGTTGATGCTACTTGTACGCGAGGAGGTCCAATTGCTTCCATTATATCAACATGTTCTTCAGTTGTACTACGTGTCTAGTGGTTACGATTCATAATCTTTTACTCGCATGCTATCTTGGTTGAACTTGATAAATATGCTAGTGCATGGTATACACATTTTCCAATGGGATATGGATCTAGGATCCATCTGGTACACAACATGCGTTGAGGTGGAAATAAGGGTGATTTTGGTTTGTTGAATGAGAGATGATAGTCCACGGATAAGACATAAGTGGTGTTTGGTTCACGAGTGAACTAGATGCACATATTAAGAAAAAATAGATGTTAAATATTTCCGCCACCAAAAAAATATCTGGCAATTTTCTAGTTTCATCATGAATAAATGATTAAAGATTATTCTTAAGTTACATTCTAGTCAGTAAGTATGACGTCAAGGCTAAATTTATAGGCACTACTATGTTAATTAATGCATGTTTTATATGCTAATTAACATATTTTATTTGTAATTAGTAATTATCATGACAAACCTAATGTTAGTAAGTAATTTGTTATTATTTTAAAATAATATAAATGCAATTAGTCTAGTATTCTCATCTCATCCACCTTCATCCATCAAACTAAACAGGAGAATAAATGTTCGCTTCATCCCTACAATCAAACGGACAACAAACACAGTACCACCACAGAACGACACGAGGAGCTCAGGCCCTAGCCCTACAAACAGTCAAACACATCTCTCTCTCTCAAGGGAGTGATCGAGATTGCGAGACACATCTCAGAAAATTTGGCACAGATTCCATTATTCACAGTCTTTAGCGTCTCTGGCTCTCTGCGTCGCCATTGTCCAAAAAGCCAATAAAAGATGCGAGGGCCAGCCAAGGGGCGCCGCTGCCGCCTTGAGCTGTTGAGCAGGGAATGGGGAAGGTTTACCTGCTGGCGGCCGCTGCTCCCTGTTGGTCTGACAGACTGGACCGCCACTCGCTCCTAATAATATTGTTTTTTGGACCAAATCAGATCTGCAGAATCTGTATGCTTTGGAGTCAGAGTCAAGTAGGGGAGTGAAACCTGTCCATGACCATGTACTCCTACATCGAAATGCAAAAATTCTCGTCATGTAGCCCTAGTTTGATGTATCTATTCTCCACGTGCGTTGAAAGGAATTGAGTGAACAATTAGTCATTTTCTTATATTAGAGTCTGTTTACATCAGTTTTACCTTAAACGAACTAAACATAGATTTGGGATTCAGTGAGCAGCTCCACTAGTAAATCTGAGATCTACCATAGAATCGTTTGGCTTACATAGTAGATTCAGATCCACACGATAGCAATTTGATTTTAATTGGCTAATTTACTATTAGAATGAAACCAAGTGTCTACCTCTTGTTCTTTCTTCCTCATAAGTATGGACGTGCCTAGGGACTAGGGAGAGAGGGAGGGGGGGAAGGCTACTGAAGGTGGACTGGGCATGGACAGACGCGTAGTCGGCACAGACACTATCACTACCACGTGATAGGACCTAGATGGCTAGAGTGAGGTAAATAGCAATATAAAAATATTTGATAAATCCATAAATATTTCTAGACCAAAATTGATTGTTAACAAAGAAAACATGAGAATATATACTTGCTCTAGCTCTAGTTTATTTTATGCAATTCTCCTAACATTAATTTTTTAGGCAATAATTCCCCTAAACATTATTAGTAGCTTGATCCTTAGCAAATATTAAATAAAAGCTCCAACTAGAAATCCAAATGTTATCCCTTAGTGGATAGAAATTAGGGGCACTGGACTTGTCCAGTCCACCATTGTTTCCTGCATCGAACGTGTATGGTGCCTTCCCAACTATTGTGATTTCAACAACTATATATGTTACATCTATAAGATAGGTGGTGCTCTTATCACACAAGACATTGGACATGCCTAGTGCGTTTGGAGCCAAAGTGTACATATTACATGCTCTCTAAGTGTTTGTCCAGTGTGGTATCCAATGGCATACCAAACACCTGTGATGTATAATTGAGATAAAGTTTGTGTTTGACATGCTTGTTGGGTTCTTTGTCTAATGGGTCATGTGGTGAGGCATATACTATGCACACTAGACTTCAATGTGCTCGACACAAAAGTGTGCAACGTGTATGAGTCGACTTCATATCCGATGCACATATCATGTGCACAATCAGATACGTTCAGTGCCTTAAGAAAATCAACATCGGGAGCACTATCTCGAGTCATCTCAAACATATTAGAACATAGTTAGCATTTTTAAAGTGTTTTTTAAACATTTTGGCTTGCTCTCACATGTGTCACTTAGGCTCATATGCAATGCATATGATTCCAATACCTAGTGGTACTAGATGATCAAGTTGTGTAATTAGACTTCCCACTTAATTGTACGACCATCTATTCTAAATCCAATTACGTACTCTATTGTGCCTTATCTAGCAAAACAAAATATCTTAGCTTATACCTTTGTTTTGAGACCTTGCATTTTATTTTTCTTCGCCATCTTTTCTATTTCGAACCCTTAATCACCTTTTGTGGCCTCCACCATCCTTTTTATGGTTGTCAATCTTTCTCATACTATTTAGCATATCTCATATACAATGCTAAAGTAAAGATTAGTCCACTAGTTTGTCTAAATTACCAAAACATATGAAGCCTTGACCAGGCATGCGACCGACGCAGATATGATCAGGGAGAGAGGGGTCGACTGGGTGGGGTAGGTCGATGCATGAAGCAAATAGGGCACATGGCTACGGAGAGAGAGGGTCGACTGGTCAGGGCGAGACATGGCCAGGCGTATGTCCGGTGCAGGCACGACCAGAGAGAGGGAGGGAGAGAGTGAGCCAGCCGATCAGGGCGAGGCGTGATCGACGTGAGGAAGGTTGAGAGAGAGGGTCGGTCGGGGCCAGGGGTGACCGACGGCTGGCCGAGGGCGAGTGAAGATGGCTATAGTGGCTAGAGCGTCGAGTAAGAAGAAGCCATCGAAGACATGAAAGAAAGGAAAGAACGAACTGATACATATGTAATGAGTGATAGTGATGGATAAATTTTGTCAACTCTACCAAAGTTGATTGTGTATCTGAATCATTTGGCTAACTTTTGGTGAAGTGTTGTTTCTGAAATTGATGAAACTATTATAACATGTCCATAGTATTTCACAACTCTTATACTCCCTCGTCTCAGTATATAAGGCGCAACCACTTCTGATTTAAACATAAAAAAATATTATTAATTGTCTCTATCAACACTAGTGTTACGGTATCGATATTTATGTCTCTAGAGAAACCACGTCTTATATTTTGGGACAAGAATAAAAAATAGTTGTGACTTATATCATATGATGGAGGGAGTAGATCGGAGTGGATCTACGTAGAGCCAAAGCTGTAAAGCTGTAAAGCTAGCTTTTCTCTCTTATTTTTCAATAAAATAAGTTCATATCGTGGCGACGTTATCAGAAAGCAGTGAACAACTGGACACTAGCTAGCGTGAAAACCTTAGGGAATTGGAGCACCATCCTTTTGACCGACACACGCACCTTGCATCCAATCCATGGGTCAATCATAGCAGGAGCCTAGGCTTGCATTGCATCATTGCATGCATGACGAGCTGCTGCAGGCTCGAGCTCATCTCGATCTGGAATTGATGGCAAATGGGGCGCATCCTGGCATCCTGCTGCAACAGCTAATGATCAGCAAGCAGGTCAGGGAACCCCAAAAGCATGACCAAGCATTGCACTGGTCGTGGTCGACAAGGATGGGCACCAGTCCACCTTAATAATTCCCCCCCCTGCCCTACTTGTTGCTGATATGCATGCTCTTGCTGTCTTGCCGGTTGGTGAGAGAATTTCACTGGTCCTACTCCTTCTTTCTAACGCGGTACTAGCTCACACGGTAAAAAAAATGTAGTCTTGAAACTGAAAAAATAATTATATCAGGATGAGAAAAAAATATCTAAGTTCAACTAAAGAGGAATCAGCTTCCGTAGCTTCTTCCAGATCCAAAAGCTCCGTAATTCCTCAAATCAAACGGTTCATAAAGCTACGCAGTACGGTTTTGTAAAAAAGTTGCGTACTTGCTGATATATGTCGTTGTTTCCCCCCCCCCCCCCCCCCCCATTATCTACATAATTTGCCAAAGATACGAAAGGTCTATCACTTTCAGAGCGATTCCAGATTTCCTGATAGGCACACTATGGACCAAACAGGGCATGGCTTCGATCGAGTAAAAGGGTCCATGCAATGCAATCCTTCCGTATGGCTTTCAGTAGCCATCTACTACCTGTCTACGCCTCGGAGAGGGACTGCTGCTGAAAGAGTCAGTGAGGCATACACTAGCTCATATGAATACGCATGGGAAATGCAGAAGCGCAGATGCTATGAGAGTGAAAAAGGTGTACGTGTGGAAGACAGGGGTCGAGAGATGGCAATGGAAACTAGCCACATAGCCAGGATCACAAGACTACGCACAGCTGGCAATGTATGTGTTGTGCATCAAAATGGGTCGAGTGGACGTTCGGTCTTGAGGTCAGACGGTCCGCGATCCGGAAAGCCGCGCGCGCGTAAAATCAGTTAAGATTCCGATTTTTTGCGGAATCTGTTAGCTAAATCTGTAGAATTAACTCGGGAAACAGTCTGTAACGGGTCCAGACCCACCTTTAATATGGAGGGCTACGACCGATTAGGACATGTTGGGGACCTTCGGCGTCCGAAGGTCCTCAAAAACAGGATTTAACAGTATTTCTGTAGTACAATGTGTAAACAGGTACTCTCGGACTAAAGTCGGCATTGCAGCAGACCGAAATAATACGAAGCTTGATACAGAGCCGAAGGTGTTGAGCAGGAAAGCTTCGGCGTAACAGCAAAGAGTGGAACCGACTTAAAGATGAAAAGGCTATTCAGACCTCGATAGACTACTATAGAGTTATTATCAAATGTAAAGGGCATGAATGTAATTTTGTAAGGGTTGTGTCCCGTGTCTATAAATAGGTGAACAGTATTCCCGTACTGTTCACGTTGACTTGGCATTCGCTTTTTGCGTCACGCTTGTACAATCATTTCCTTCCGATTGAAGGTACACTTGTTGTTCAATAATATTTTTGTTTATGCTCAATAATAATAAATGATTGTTCATGTTTTCCTTTACATTCTTCATATTTCATCCTTCGTCATTATTTGATTAATTTATGAAGGTATGTCCTTCATAACCTTCGTCCGCAAGTCATTATGTCCTAAGGGAAATAGTGCTTCGGAGGACGAAGGGCATTAACGATTAACATTTTCTATGTTGCCTTGTTCTTAAGCTCTTAGCACTTGAGAACAAGTCCCCAACATTGGCGCCCACCTCCGGTGAACTCACTTTCATTTCTTGAGCTTTTCAACATCTTCGGCAAGCATCACCTTCGTCATGCCGCCGAAGAAGGCTTCAGCACCAGGGGCTAGCACGCTGCAGCCGCTGGACCCCAATCAAGACGTCCTTTCTCTTAGAGAGGCACGAAGCCAGAAGAGGAAGGCTGCCAGTCCAACACCTCCAGAGGATGATCTAGATCAGGAGATTCAAAATCTGGAAATCCTTCAGCAGCAGGTTCAACGCAAGAAAGAAAAAATGGCCAGGGTAGCTGAATTGCAGAGGCAGATAGACGAAGCCTCTGAAGAAGTTCGTCATCTTGCTCAGGACGAGCAACATCGAAGGCCTCAGCATCAAGACCTTCATCAGGACGGTTTTCCCAACGAAGATGATTGGTATGACAATTTCCATCATGGGAATTTTGTTTTTGATGATGCTTCTCCTCTGTCCGCTGAGCTGCAGGCTACACCTTGGCCCCCGTCCTACAAGCCGCCTCAGCTTCCTGTATTTGATGGCCACTCAGACCCGAAGCAGTTTTTGATGAGCTACGAAGCAACAGTGTCTTCGTATGGTGGCAATGCTTCAGTCATGGCCAAATCTTTCGTTATGGCTGTCAGAAGTGTTGCTCAAACCTGGTATTCCTCCCTTCGGCCAGGAACGATCACTTCATGGCAGAAACTGAAGGATTTGTTGTTAACCAGCTTTCAAGGATTTCAGACGAAGCCGGTCACTGCTCAGGCTTTGTTCCAGTGCACTCAGGACCACGAAGAATACCTTCAGGCATATGTCCGAAGGTTCTTGCGTCTGAGGGCACAGGCACCAACGGTGCCCAATGAAATTGTCATCGAGGCCATGATCAAGGGGCTTCGGCCAGGTCCGTCAGCTCAGTACTTCGCCAGGAAGCCTCCTCAAACTTTGGAGAAGCTTCTCCAGAAAATGGATGAATACATTCGGGCTGACAATGATTTTCGCCAAAGAAGGGAGGAGGCTTTCAGGTTTTCTGAAATGACCAGGGGCTTCGGAGGAAGGTTTTATCCGAGGCATGTGAGATCAATTCACAATTCTACACAAAATGATGACAGAGGAAGCCAACAGCAAAGGCCACAATGCTCCTCACAGGCTTCTGGACAACAGCAAAGCTCCTTCCGGCCACCAGCTCCAAGAGGCAGAGGCGCCAGGGGCTTCGGAGGAAGATTTGGCGATCAACCAAGAAAAATCTTTTGCTTATTCTGCGGTGAGAACAAAGGCCATACTACCAGGATGTGCCATGTTACTATACAGAAGCAAAAGGAAATAGCTGAAGCAGCAGCACAACAAGCCCAGCCGAAGCAGGTCATGCATACAGCTTCGTATCATTCGCCCTACATCCCAGAATATGTGGGCAACCATCCTGCAGTCTCTGCTGCTTCGGCAAGTCAGCCTTCAGCTTCCTGGCAACAGCCTCCGCCTCCACCTCCGTTGCAACAAGGCCAGCAGCCAGAAGGGAGCCAATATGCTCCACATTAGGGCTGGAAACGAGCCGAGCCGAGCCAGGCTCGGCTCGGCTCGGTGCGGCTCGGTGGTGAACAGGCTCGAGCCTGGCTCGGCTCGCCGGTATGACGAGCTACCAGAATAGGCTCGGCTCGGCTCGGGTACGGCTCGCGAGCCGGCTCGAGCTGGCTCGCGAGCCTGTCCGCCCATCACAATATAACAGCTGACAGGAATCAATAGAAATACAAAACAAGTATACACAAAATCTGCATGACTGGTGAATGCATTATAAAAGGAAATTCCTTTGATAAAAATACAACCAGCCAAGCAATATAAAAGGAAATTACTTTGAGGGTTTGACAACATATTACACCACTGATATAAAAATACAAGCAGCCAAGCAGTCAAGTATTCAATGACAACAAGCATATGCTATCAAAGTATCAAGTATCAACCAGCACTCCAGGTCTCCAGCATTCCAGCAACATATTACATATATCAACCAAAAGTCAAAAGCACTCATCAACTTGCATATTTCAAAAGACCAAAAACATCCAGGAACTTCAACTTCACTGCTTGTAATCTTGTATAGTTGTATCCACATCCACCATTCCACCAAAACTCCAAAAGCATCCAGCAAGCAGCAGTCCAGCACTTTCATTATCATTAGTTCATTACACACCTGAACAAGGAAACAAATATACATAAGAATCTTACAAGGCTACAAGTCTACAACTACAAGCCATAATGGTACAAGTACAAATATACACAAGTACTATTACTAGTTGCTTTGCACAAAGCTTTTTGGAAATGAGATTGTCTCCATGTCGTCCTCATCATCATGTACCTGTTGAAAAAAATACAAATTTCACTCAAAATCTGAAAAGAACATAAGAAATGCACTCTAATAAATAATAAAAGAGCAACTAACCACATATGTCATGCTTCCATCATGCGACCCTCGAATCCAGCTAGAGGAGCATACCAAAGCCTCCACCATAGAAGGGCTGAGAGAACTCCGATAATCATCTAAAGTTCTACCCCCTGTGCTAAAAGTAGACTCTGAAGAGACGGATGTTGCTGGTACAGTTAAGAATTTCTTTGCCATCCTTGAGACAACCGGAAACCTATGTGAATTAACCTTCCACCAGCTCAACAAATCAAACTCCTTGTCTGCTAGACTGACATTCATCTCATCTAAATAGATAAGCAACTCACTCTTTGATGGGTTGGCTTCAGTGGATGATAAAAATGACTGAAATTCACATGATGCAGAAGGCAAGCTTAAAGTTCTATCATTAGCCAAAGATGATCTAGCACTATTTTTGTTTTGAGCAGCTTTTCTCTCTCTATGTTGCAGCTCACAGTCCTCAAACAATTTTTCTAACTCACCTTGAACTTCATCTATCTCAAATCTAACTTGGTCACCATCAAAGATTTTACCAAAGCACCACTCGATATACCTCATCTTATACCTAGGATCTAGAATCGTAGCAATCACCATAACATTATTTTTTTCTTCCCAATACTTATTGAACTTCTCCATCATCGCAGTACCCATTTTTCTCAAATGCAAACTACTAGAACTCATTGCTGCCCTCAATGCAATCTTGACATCCACAATGTGAGGATAAAAAAGATTTGCAGTAGGATATGTAGAAGCTGACAATGAAGTGGTTACTTTAGCTAATGAGGCAAGAATAGGCTCAATTGCAACAAATAAATCCCATTCCTCTTCTGTAGGTTCCCATTTATAATTCAAATCAGCATCAGCATAAGTTTGAATTGCTTCTTTGTAAGCTATACTAGTACGCAACATCTTGTATGTTGAACTCCATCTAGTTGACACATCAAGACTCAAGCCCTCTCCAATTTGCAATGCAAGAGATCTACAAATCTCTACAAACTTATGCATACGAGATGGGGATTTCTTAATGTATTTCACAGTTGACCTTAGGTTGTCTATCAAAGAAGCCAAAGCAGTAGTTCCATCATTGACAACCAAATTAATAATGTGTGCACAACAACGCACATGAAAATATTTTGAACTGAATGTATTACCTTGTCTTGTACTCATCTTGTACTCATGAACTATAATCATGAACTATAATCATCTTGGCAATTAATTTTCTAACTTGCTCATGATTATAATCTCTAGGGGATGTGATAGTAGGGAGACCAGAACCTGATTCACCTGCATTTGAAGGAGCAAAGTTGAGAAGAGATTGATCTAGTTTCTTTTCCAAATGCTTTGAATATGCCCCACAACTCTTCATATGCCTCGATAATGTTGATGTCGTTGACCCTTGCATGTAGGCATACATTTTCTTACAATACTTGCACTTTGCCTTTAATGTCTTCTTTCCATCCTCGGATGCATCTCCAATAGTCACTTTATCAAAAACTTCCCACACTTTGGATTTAGAGTTGTTATCCTTTACTTTCACCCCCTTACGCCTTTTCTTGGCTTTTCTTTTGTCATCATTATTTGATTCCACAACATCAATCTCTCTCCCACCTAGGACAGTCATTTCATCCTCAGACATGTCATCGTTCTTGTCAAATGAATTGCTTTCTGAATCTATCTCATTACTTTGATTCACCCCCTCCCCTTGCACACCAGATTCCATAACCTATCAATTTATGATCAAGAATATATAATATGTTAATTGCAACCTAGGACAGTCTGCATTCTGCAAGATATAATGTGTTAACTCATAACTGCAACTCGAGCTGTGGATGAGAATTGACGATGCTCACCGGTCAGATGGCAGATGGCAGATTGGGGCACTGGGCCAGGCAGCAGGCCAGCAGCCACCGGCCAGGCAGAGGGAGGCGGCCAGGCGGGTGGCGGGTGGCGGCAAGCGGCGTGCCGGCGTGGCCGCGTGCGCGTCCGCACGTGGCGGGGCGCCGTGTACAGAACGCCGGACCGCACGGGCGCACGGCAGCAGCAGCACGACCGCACAGCGGGCCTAGCGACAGTCGCGGCGCGGACTCGCGGTGGCCAAGCACGAGCGTCGGTCGCTGTCGAGCACGAGCGCCTGCCGGGCTGCCGAGGAGCAGTGGAGCACCGCCGTGGAGCTGAGGACTGAGGAGCAGTGGAGCACCGCCGTCCGCCGAGGCGCCGCCGCCGAGCACGAGCTGTTAGGGTTAGGTGGTTTGGGCGCGGCGGCTTGACGGTTGACGCCTTGATCGCTTGACGCCTTGATCGCGTTTCAGAGTTCAGCACTTACGCTGTGTGGCCTATTGGGCCTATTGGGCTGCACTTACGTTGTTTACTGTTGGGCTTGGCTCGCGAGCCGGCTCGCGAGCTTGTGCGAGCTGGCTCGGCTCGGCTCGGGATTTTGTCGAGCTCGCTAAACTGGCTCGGCTCGGCTCGCCGGCAGCTCGCGAGCCGGCTCGAGCCTGACCGAGCCGCGACGAGCTCGATCCGGCTCGCCGAGCCCGAGCTTTTTTCCCAGCCCTACTCCACATCAAAGGGACTTCAGAGAACAGTCCGAAGCTCGCACGGTCAACAGCACCGTGCCAGAGTCAAAGCACATCTATTGACAAATATCCTACCTTAATAGCAATCTTTTTCATTCAGTTTTATTTTCTGTAATAAAGGACATTGTTTAGGTTTCATGTAATTAGTTTCGTTGATTCCTACAAGAAAAATATGTTTTCTTCACAGGTTTGTGATAATAAAAAGGACCTTCGGACTATCGAAAACCCTTCGAAGCAACAAAAAGTCGTTCTAAGGAACGCAGAGTAAGTCTGACGAAGTCACAAAAAGTCGTTCCGAAGGGAGCGCAGTGTAAGTTTTCTGCTCCAAAGTCGTTCCAAAAGGAATGCAGAGCATACAGCGAAAAGTCAACGCTGATACCGCCTAAGTAAAAGGCGAAGAAGCTCCAAAGACGTTCCTAAGGGAATGCAGAGCTTATACCGCCTAAGTAAAAGGCGAAGAAGCTCCAAAGACGTTCCTAAGGGAATGCAGAGCTTATACCGCCTAAGTAAAAGGCGAAGAAGCTCCAAAGACGTTCCTAAGGGAATGCAGAGCTTACAGCGAAGAATCAGTGCTGATACAAAAATATTGTGTGGGGATATGTGTGTATCTTTCGGAACAAATGTCATCTACGTAACATAACATCATCACATCATTTTGCATAGCATAAGCATCATACATCATGTTGCATATGGCACAAGAAGGGGACACAATATTGATCTTCGGAAGTATGATTTGAAAGAGTGAAAATCGTGGTCACAAGGAGACACAATCTTCATCTTCGGAGTATAGCTTCGGAGAATTTTTTCACGAAGCTTGGATATTCTTCATCTGAGCACTATGGACATTGTTGTGATACATAAAAATTTTTCTTCACGAAGCATGAAAAGAAGGGAAGGTGTTTTTTCGCCAGACTCAAAAACGGTACGTGTGTAAAGTTTCATGCATCGTAAAGAATTGAGTAGCAAAAATAGATATATTACATTCGGGGTTACAAAATGTTACACTATATTACATTTCCGAAGTTTTTTACAAAAATGTTTAATCCTCTCTCAAAACGACTTCTGCAGCTTCATTCAGGAGCCGATTGACGACTTCGTCCATAATATCTTCGGCCATCTTTTTAATTTCGTCGTCCCCCTTCGGCTGGGGGTCCGAGGGTGCTTTAGTCGGATCTGAAGCAGGATACGGCTACATTGCTATTACAAATCGCAAACAGATCTTAAAAGCCTAAGGATTACAACACGATAAAAACTATTATTTAGTACCTAATTGACCTTCGGTTTCTGCGCTCTTGCCAGCAGCCTCAGCTACTTCTCTAGCATCGTGGATGCCCTTTTCACTTCTTCGGATAATTTCTCCGGCCATTTCTCGGCCACCATTATCCCAGATATCGGTAAAAAACTTTCCACCAATTATGCTAGCTTCGGCCGAAGGATCTATTGTATCTTCAAAGGACAAGGCAGCTTCGGACTGTGCTAGAATTTTTACATGTTCGCAACCCTTCTTCTCTAAGATGGTGGCAATCCCTCTGGCGCCAGAGAAGGCACATATATCTCCTCGGCTATTTAAAATTTCTTCGAAGGCTTCAGCTTCGTGGTCAATCCATTCAATGACACCTTCGGGATTGCCTCTCGAAAAGTTTTCCTCACTTGAGAATGTGCCAATCTTGGCGAAGCTAGCCTTTAATTTCTTAACACAATCTACAGATTTATTGTAGCATTTCTTTTTGGACGAACGAAGCTCTTCAACAGTCACTTCTAGGTGATCTGCCCATTGATCGCTGAGTTCGCGCTTTGTTTCTTCAAGTATACGTTCTTCTTTGGCTCTGGCCAGTTGTTTCCGAAGGTCTTCAATTTCGCGTTTCTGAGCTTCAGCTTGACTTTTGAAAGCAGCTTCGTCCTCCTTTATTTTATCTATCAATGAGTATAATATTTTGTCTTTTTCGAGACCTTCGTTCCTCAGTTCAATTACTTCGGAACGAAGGTTGCTCAGGGCTATAGTACATCCTTCGTCCTCAGCATCTTTCTGTGCTCTGAGGGCATTGCTGAGTATCAGGCCCTGCAGACAGGAATATGTCTGTGTCAATAGTTTTAAACAAACGAAAAATTTTGAACTCAACAAAAATATAAGAATTCCATTTGTCGCACCTTTAAACTGTTGTAAGCTAGGCTGTCAGCCAGATCGTTCTTTGACAGCACCGAAAGTCCGTCTTCTAAAGTTGGGAATCCGAAGCTTCTGCTCATCTCCCGACAGACAGAAATTTCCTTGCTGTCGGGGAGGCAATACAAGAAATCTTCTTCTCCACTGCCATTAAATATCAACGCCCCCTTTGGATATTTCAACTTTTGGGCATAGTGTTGGGCCTCTTGTTCTTCTTTTTCTGATAATTTTTTCCCCGAAGCATGACGAAAAATATAATCACGAATTTTGGGGGATGCTTCGGGGGTAACAACACCAGTTCCTTCAGCAAAAGTTGGCTTTGTTATTTTTTCTGCCTCACTTTCCAAGGTTTTTGCCTTTGTGGGCTCTGAGGGCCCAGCTTCGGCTTCAATTTCTTGCTCTGGAGCTGCAGAACCAGAAATTTCAGCTGTTGTTTCAAAAGTAACAGCAGCCTTCTTCGGAGGTGTGCTCGAAGATATGATCGTTTCCAGTACATCTAGCACATTAGCCATTCTCTTTCTCTTCGGAGTTGCAGCTGGCACTTTTTCATTTTTTGATGTCCCAATAATTGCTGAAGGACTCAAAACTTCTGATGTTTTGGAGTCCTCGGTTGCTTCCTTTACCTCTTCCATTTTTTCTGTGAATGGCGCTTCGGCCTTCTCTTTCGTTTCTGGTAACAAAATTTTTGATTGCTCCAATTTTGTCTTCGTTGGTACTTCGGCTGTTTCTGCGACTTCTGGCAGCAAAGTTGGCTCGGCTGGTTTTTCAGCTTCGGTGGCCGAAGAAGTCTCTCCGGTAAACTCAGGCACCGAAGCTGGTTCAATATAACGCGGCCGATGCGTAAGAACCTTTATCTTCTTCCTTTTCGGTTCTGGCTCGCTAGGAGCAGCTGCAGTTTCTTCTTTTGCAGAGGTTGTATTTTTTCTCTTCTGCCTTCGAATGGGGTAGCAATAGTCAGGGTAGACAAACCCGATGGCATCAAATACCCGATTCAGCCTTTTCTTTTTTCGGCCTCCGAAGGCTGCTGACATTGCAGTATCTTCGGCCTTCGAGTAGGTCCCAAGCAGCTCATCACTTAAATTGTCAATGCTTTTCAACCACTCATCATCTGGCTCAATAAATTTATCTCCAAATTTAAAAGTGTACTTAAACCTGACAAGTCCACCTTCGTCGGCCTCTTTAATGGTTTCTTGTGGCATTTCCCATTTCTCCGCAAGCGGCCACACCCGGAAGGCAATATGTTCTTGTACTAAATCTCTTGTTCCAATAAAAGAGCAGATGACGCCGAAGGCCCTCTGGCATTCTTCGGCAGCTTCATTCATTTCCACCTTCGGCCTCCGAAGGCCGAAGCTTTGCCAAATAGGACGCATAATTATACCTTTGATGTCTTCTCGTGCTGATAGGTCATTCTTCACATAAAACCATTCTGTCATCCAATCCCCGGGCCATCTCTTCCGAAAGGTTGGTACGGGACAGCTTGCCCCGGACCGAGAGACGAAACTGTAGCAGCCAAAGTTATTGTGGTACTGTTCTTTGCCCCAAGGCTTTGTTTCATATAATAATTCATGTATATTACAGAAGCTTCTTGCGTCAGGCTTCAGACCTTGGCTTCTCGTGGCCCACACGAAGTTATTTAGCCTTATAATAGCCTCTGGAGTAAGTTGATGAAGATAGACTTCGAAGATTTTCAACACCTCCACGACGAAGCTGCTCAAGGGGAATCGCAATCCGGCTTTCAAAAAGCTTCGGTACACCACAACTTCATTTTCTTCAGGGTGTGGACAAGTCTTTTCCCCTTCGTCCGCCCTCACAATGGACAGATCCCGGAAATACCTTCCCCTCATATTGGCAAGATGGTTTTCTTTGATAGCTGATTTGCCGAAAACCGCATGACTTGGTCGCCAGGGGCGGTCTTCGGAGTCTTCACCGCCACTATCTACATCAAAACTGTCACTGTCACCAGTATCTTCAGACAGCCCTTCCAGAATTTCCCTGGTGATCTTTTCTGTGTTGGTCTTCGACATTGCTATAAGAAACCCTAAGTTCTTCTCTTCATCAAGACTCAGCTTCATCTCAGCAGCAGCCTTCTTAGCAGCTTCAGACATCTTCGGAAACACTAAAAACTGTTTTCAAAGCCGAAGCTTCAAAGCTAAAAGCTTAGCAGATCACAGTGCACCAGAGTTAAAAAATGAGTGAGCAGGAGTGGTTGGCCAGAAAGCGTGCAAAATAAGTTTGCGGTATGGCCGTATTTATACGCTTGATGCGTTGAAAGTTGAAGGACCCCACTTGTCATTGAATGTTGCTATTCTAGCAAAGGGAAGGTGTTTTTTCGGACCTTCGGCATAAAGCCTTCGTTCATATCGCAATCTGAATTTATTATTTCAAACAAATTAATATTGCGAGGGGCTACTGTTGGGGACCTTCGGCGTCCGAAGGTCCTCAAAAACAGGATTTAACAGTATTTCTGTAGTACAATGTGTAAACAGGTACTCTCGGACTAAAGTCGGCATTGCAGCAGACCGAAATAATACGAAGCTTGATACAGAGCCGAAGGTGTTGAGCAGGAAAGCTTCGGCGTAACAGCAAAGAGTGGAACCGACTTAAAGATGAAAAGGCTATTCAGACCTCGATAGACTACTATAGAGTTATTATCAAATGTAAAGGGCATGAATGTAATTTTGTAAGGGCTGTGTCCCGTGTCTATAAATAGGTGAACAGTATTCCCGTACTGTTCACGTTGACTTGGCATTCGCTTTTTGCGTCACGCTTGTACAATCATTTCCTTCCGATTGAAGGTACACTTGTTGTTCAATAATATTTTTGTTTATGCTCAATAATAATAAATGATTGTTCATGTTTTCCTTTACATTCTTCATATTTCATCCTTCGTCATTATTTGATTAATTTATGAAGGTATGTCCTTCATAACCTTCGTCCGCAAGTCATTATGTCCTAAGGGAAATAGTGCTTCGGAGGACGAAGGACATTAACGATTAACATTTTCTATGTTGCCTTGTTCTTAAGCTCTTAGCACTTGAGAACAAGTCCCCAACAGGACACCAACAATCAATCAATCAATATGCATATAGTTTTTTATATTTTGTCCTAGGAGTAGACAGTAACTTAGATTCCTCTCTAAATCTTTACCTCTCTCCGGCTCTATGTCGATTAAAGACGTCTTGGGTGGCCTACCGATACCAAAACAAAGCCTATGATCTCTCCTTCCCGACGGGGTCCCTCCCGGGAGCGAGATTCAGACACCGTTGACGAACTCTGCCGCCCCTGCGCACGCGCGGACTGTCCGGCCACCAGACGCGGACCGTCCAACTCAACAGGCAGGACCCTAGTCTCTGCGCTAGGTCGCGGACTGTCTGGCCCCTGGCCGCGGACCGTCTGCGCCTCCGCATAGAGCACCGCCAGGTGGTTCTCATCGCAGTGATTGGCGCCCGAATCGGCCCCAACACACTTTTTGGCGACTCCGAACCACTACGAAGACGACATAGGGATCATTAGTGTTTGGTCCAAAAAGACGCCAACACACTTTTTGGCGACTCCGCTGGGGCTGATCCCTAGGTTTTGCCCACGGAGGTCAAAACCTAAGATGGTTATCCTGAAGGTGGGGCAACACCTCTATAATGGTCACCACCTATTTGGGACCAAACAACAACGAACCCTAATGCCTTCTCGTGATGAGCAATACCTTGGGTTTGGCTCCGCGAGGTGAATGGTGCAGGCGGTCCGTGACGGGTCGCCGTGCGGTGCTCGCTGCGGCGGCGCAGACGGTCTGCGGCTCTGGGCCAGACGGTCCGCGACCTGACGACAGGAGCGGCGCCTTCCTTGCGCGTTGTTCGGACGGTTCACACTCTGGGCCGGACAGTTTGCGATGCGCGAGACCTTCCTTCTCCTTGTAGGACCTAGATCCCGCCTCCGGGGGAGAGACCTTAGGGTGCTCCGGGTCAGCAGGTCACCCGAGGCGTCTCCAAACGATTTAGAGTCGCCTAGAAATTAAGAGATCAATTCGAGGAAGAGATCTTGAATGAAGCAGACGAAGTAGATCCTGCCCCTCAGGAGGGGTAAGATACTAGGGTCGTCCTGGGTTCGACAGACCACCCTAGGACGAATCTAGACGACGTAGAGTCGAATAGGGGTGGAGATGGATATGCGGAAGGCTACAACTAAAACTACGTTACATTTACTCCTAGGGTAAGAAAAGTAAATAAAGTAGATATGTTCGATTGGAATGTGTTCGAATGTTCTAAATCGGTTGTATTCCTTTATATTTATTGGGGATGAGATATGGATATATTCGTAGACGATGGCTAACAACTCACACATGATTAGATGGATAATTACACACGGAATAAGTATAATCAACGAGTTAATCTAATCGCGGGACGTGCGAATGTCCCGACCCAAGGTTCAGACCGTCAGCTACTTTTGATACTCAACGTTATGTCTTGCATCCTGACCTGTGCATGTGCTTGTGCTTCTGAGCCTTCTCGATCGATCAGTGTCGCCATCCCCTCCGAAGGAAAAACCGAAAGCGGCAGTGCTGACGGGCTCTCACGAAATAAAACCTGTGCGTGCAAGCAACGACTGAACTGAACACCCGCGAGATACAGGCAGGGAAATATGGGACGAGATACAGTCAGACGCACAAATTCGCAGCAAAAGCGTCCTGCTGCTGTTACTGTGGTCCTTCAGAGAAACACGTCCTGATTCGTGCGTCTGATGGCTGCTTGACAGAGACTCAGAGAGAGTCTGGTAGAGTGGTACAACAGAGACTACAGGCTACAAAAAGTGATAACGATTCAAAACTCTGCACCGCTGAGCACCCCTCGCCGAGGCAGACTTTACAACTGTTGGTTTGGCTTTAATGGGAAACGGCTTATATTATTTCTATGGTATTTTTATCTTTATAAATTATAACTACAGCCGTTTGAATAGTTGACTTTAATCTAAAGAGAATAGCTTGTTTAGCGTCGCTGACGCAGATTTTAGCAGAACGATTTTAGCACGGAATATCTAATTTCATTCGAGACGATTGTCTTCTCTCATGCTCCATGCTATGGTCCTATTTGTTTGGGCTTTTTTTTTGTTTCTGGACATTAAAAGTGATATTAACTGTCAAACGTCTAGTTTTTCAGCCTGCTTTTATAAAAATCATTTTGATAAAAAACGTCCAAAATCAACATGAACACATAATCGATCGAGTTATCACGATAGTAGGAATCCGTCGCTTTCTAGATCACGAACCATTTGGACCACTTCATCATCATCCGCATGTAATCCCCATAATGCTCAGGGCTCATTTGGTAGAGCTCCGAGAGCTGATTCTTTAATAGAGTGATTCCGAGTGATTTTCTATCGAAAGTGAACCTATTTGACGAAAATCGTTTGACAAATAGGCTCTGAAGTAATTCCTGAGGGTTAGAGAGTGGGAAGTATGTTGGGAGTAGTGGGAACTAGTCTTTTTTGCTCCTATTTTATAGTACAAAATATAGACTAATTTACTTTACTCTCACTATGGAGCACTTCAGATTTTTATTGTTTAGCTCGACATGAGTGATTCTCGTTAGGAGCGAAGTTGTGGAAGCTCTCTCAAACGCCCCTCAGATTCTTCACACAAGTAGATTCTATCTAAAGTTAAATTCTTAGAAAAGCTGGTAAAAAAGCTGAAACAAAGAGTCATGTTTTGAGGGGAAAGAGAAACAGGAGTGCTGCAGGGGAGTGTTGTAACTTGCCGGTCAGTCCGCAATTAGTACTCCTACTACACTAGCTGATGAGTGAATGACCGCCAGTTCACCAGGATGAGAACGGTCGCCGGCCCTCCGCACATCTGGGTTGCCAGTTGGACTGTGACCAATCATCCAAATGCGCTGTGCTGCGGTCGGACCGGAACGGCACAACTGTGACAAAATTTAGGCCCAGATTCAAGGCTGTCTCGCTGCTGCGTGCGTACGGCGAGAATCTGCGCCATTAATTTTTGAACAAGGATCGCGACTGTTCGGAATTCAGAAGCGTACTGTATGTAGTAGTATGTTACTCCTATCTATATGTATGCCAGTCCACTAGCTTGTAGCTTCTTCGACCCCTGACGCCGTTTCCGTTTTCCAGCAGAAGCGGACGAGGACAACCGGAACTCGGACGCCGGATTAGAGGTGTCAATGGAAACAGATATCCGTTAGGCCTTGTTCGGTTTTCACGGATTGGAGACCCGGAATAGTTCTTAGCCGGATTACTTCTCTAATTTATATAAATTTTGATGAGTTGGAACGAAACCGGGTTTATTCCAATGGAAACGAACAGCCCCTTAATCTATAAGTAATCCCTCTATTAAAGTTAGAGTACGGAAAGATTTTTAATCCACATGGATAGTGATTTGGAAAAATTCTTTTCTCATTGGATATGGATATAGAAAAGTAGAACCCGAACTAGGTTGCTCATAGATAATATTTTAGGTGTGCATCTCAATAGATAATAAGCACAACAACTAACCATAACTCTTCCAACACTTTTAAGCACTCATTCACCCAACCCAGACGGGCATCCACTAGCCGGCCCACCCACTCGTCCACGTTCCACTTTGTTTTTTTTTGTTGCTTTTTTTATGGTTAAACAATGTTTTTTTACATCTTAGATTTATTTGTAATGTATTATTGTTGGGTGTCGTGTGACTGTTAATGTCATATAAAATATAATGTGATCATGCTTTTCTTGTCGAAGATAGGACCCATTGGGGTCCCGATATTCGAATGGGTATAAATATGAGATGAATCTTATGCTTATGATGAGTAGGTGTATAGGGATAAGTATGGGTATGGGGTGTCTAAACCCAATGGGAATTCTCTATTGACACCTCTAGGCCGGACACTAGTAGAAAAGAGCTCTAAGGTGGCGGCACACAAAAATTTATACTGGCGGTTTCAGTTACAGCACGCCAGTGAAAATAAACAGGTGGGCCCGCCTTAAGGAAATGCAAGTGTAAATATATTTACACTGGCGTTCACTTAACTGGACCGTCAATGGAAAACAAATATTTACACGGACCCGCTAGTGCTAATGTTATTTCCACTTGCGGTTGCGCCAGTGAAAAGGGCGATTTCTACTAGCCTCTAGCACGGACGGCACTGGAAAATGCCAGTGCAAATCGCTCTAGGACCGCACACTATAGAACTTCCGTGTACTAGTGAGATCTTGAGCCTCCACGGTTAGATCCATCTCTCCACTCCACCTCCTATATTTGACGGTGGGTGACTGGATCCGAGCGGCAGGAAATGTGGTGGTGGGTCCTTCGACGAAATCCATGCTCGTTTGCGAGCAAATAGTAGTGATGCCTGCGGGCGCCACTGCTACCCTATCGAGGGTTTCATCTTTGATCTCCCCCGCTATCCATGCGGGAGTCCTCGCCTCGACCATCTTGAGGTTTCGCTCTGGCTAGTTGGCCAGTCGGCGTCGAAGCATTGCTTGTTGGGACCTGTTGGGTTGGTACATCGGTGGACAACAGAAGTGTCGGCGTTTCGAACCCGGGGGGTCCCTGGACCGACGAGTAAATTATCGTCGCGTGCCCCAGCCCAGATGGGTCGGCGCGAGACGGAGCGCGAAGGGGGGAAGAAGCCGGAGGGAGGCAGGCGTGAGAGGTGAAATCCCGCGGCCTTCGTGTTTGTCCCGCGCCCAGGTCGGGTGCGCTTGCAGTAGGGGGTTACAAGCGTCCACGCGGGAGGGAGCGAGCGGCCTCACACGAGCGTCGTCCCGTCCTTCCCCGCGCGGCCAACCTTCGTAAGAGGGCCCTGGATCTTCCTTTTATAGGCGTAAGGAAAGGATCCAGGTGTACAATGGGGGTGTAGCAGTGTGCTAACGTGTCTAGCGGAGGAGAGCTAGCGCCCTAAGTACATGCCATCGTGGCAGCCGGAGAGGTTTTGGCACCCGGTTCGTGTGATGTCGTGGCCGTCGGAGGAGCGCCGGAGCCTGGCGGAAGGACAGCTGTCGGGGCTGTCGAGTCCTTGCTGACGTCCTCTTGCTTCCGTAAGGGGGCTGAGAGCCGCCGTCGTCATAGAGTGTGCAGGGCGCCATCATTACTCGTATAGTGGAGCGAGCCAGATGGGACGCCGATCTTGTTCCCCGTAGCCTGAGTCAGCTTGGGGCAGGGTAATGATGGCGCCTCCTGTTGACGTGGTCGGTCCGTGCCCTGGGTTGAGCGAGGTGGAGGCTCCTCCGAGGTCGAGGTCGAGTCTGTCTTCCAAGGCCGAGGTCGAGTCCGAGCCCCTGGGTCGGGTGGGGCGGAGACCGTCGGCTGATGCCAGGGCTGAGTCCGAGCCCTGGGTTGAGCGAGGTGGAGGCTCCTCCGAGGTCGAGGTCGAGTCTGTCTTCCAAGGCCGAGGTCGAGTCCGAGCCCCTGGGTCAGGCGGGGCGGAGACCGTCGGCTGATGCCAGGGCTGAGTCCGAGCCCTGGGGTCGGGCGAAGCGGGGTTCGTCGTCCTTCGGGGCTGAGCCCGAGTCCGAGCCCTGGGGTCGGGCGAAGCGGAGTTCGTCGTCTTCCGGGGCTGAGCCCGAGTCCGAGCTCGAGCCCTGGGGTCGGGCGAAGCGGAGTTCGTCGTCTTCCGGGGCTAAGCCCGAGTCCGAGCCCTGGGGTCGGGCGAAGCGGAGTTCGTCGTTGAAAGGGAATTAGGCTTACACCTAGTTCCTAAATAATTTTGGTGGTTGAATTGCCCAACACAAATGATTGGACTAACTAGTTTGCTCTAGTGTATAAGTTATACAGGTGCCAAAGGTTCACAACAAGCCAATTAAAAAGACCATTGTTGGGTTCCAAGTAAAGAGCTAAAAGCATACCGAAGTGTGCCCTGGTCTGGCGCACCGGACATGTCCGGTGCACCACCGAACATTCTACAGTACCTGTTCGGTGCACCAGGGGACTCCGCGCTGAACTCCTCAGCCTCGGGAAATTCTCAGAGCTGGCGCGCTATAATTCACCGGACTGTCCGGTGCTCCAAGAAGTCGCGGCTCAGGAACTCGACAGCCTCGGGAATTCAGAACGGCTACTCCGCTATAATTCATCGGACATGTCCGGTGTACACCGGACTGTCGGTGAACCAGCAGAGCAACGGCTACTTCACGCCAACGGTCACCTGCAGGCGCATTTAATGCGCGCCAGAAGCGCGCAGAAGTCAGGCACGCGCGCGCTGGCACACCGGACATTGAACAGTACATGTCTGGTGTGCACCGGACATCCAGGCGGGCCCAGAAGTCAGAGTTCCAACGGTCGGAATCCAACGGCATTGGTGACGTGGCTGGCGCACCGGACATGTCCGGTGTACACCGGACTGTCCGGTGCACCATACGACAGACAGCCTCCACCAACGGTCATGTTTGGTGGTTGGGGCTATAAATACCCCAACCACCCCACCATTCATAGCATCCAAGTTTTCCAGCTTCCAACTACTATACAAGAGCTAGCATTCATTGCAAAGCACACCAAAAGAGATCAAATCCTCTCCCAACTCCACACAAAGCCTTAGTGACAAGAGAGAGTGATTTGTAGTGTTTATTTGAGCTCTTGCGCTTGGATCGCTTCTTTTCTTTGGCATTCTTTCTTGTGATCAAACACTCACTTGTAATTGAGGCAAGAGACACCAATTGTGTGGTGGTCCTTGCGGGAAGTTTGATTCCCAAAAGTGATTTGAGAAGAGAAGCTCACTCGGTCCGAGGGACCGTTTGAGAGAGGGAAGGGTTGAAAGAGACCCGACCTTTGTGGCCTCCTCAACGGGGAGTAGGTTTGCGAGAACCGAACCTCGGTAAAACAAATCCGCGTGTCACACTCTTCATTTGCTTGCGATTTGTTTTCCACCCTCTCTCGCGGACTCGTTTTATTTCTAACGCTAACCCGGGTTGTAGTTGTGTTTATATTTGTAAATTTCAGTTTCGCCCTATTCACCCCCCCTCTAGGCGACTATCAATTGGTATCAGAGCCAGGTTCTTCATTAGAGCCTAACCGCTCGAAGTGATGTCAGGAGATCACGCCAAGAAGGAGATGGAGACCGGCGAAAAGCCCACTACAAGCCACGGGAGCACTTCATCGGAAGAGTCCCGCACCAAGAGGAAGGAGAAGAAAGACTCCTCCAAAGGAAAGGAGAAGAAGAAGGACTCCTCCAAAGGGAAGGAGAAGAAATCTTCTTCACACAAAGACAAGAAGGAGAAGTCTTCCTCCCACAAGCCGCAACGGAGTGGGGACAAGAAAAAGAGGATGAGGAAATTGGTCTACTACGAGACCGATTCTTCATCAACCTCCACCTCCGGCTCCGACGCGGCATCCGTCACTTCTAAGCGCCAAGAGCGTAAGAAGTATAGTAAGATTCCCCTACGCTACCCTCGCATTTCTAAACATACACCTTTACTTTCTGTCCCATTAGGCAAACCACCAACATTTGATGGTGAAGATTATGCTAGGTGGAGTGATTTAATGCGATTTCATCTAACCTCACTCCACAAAAGTATATGGGATGTTGTTGAGTTTGGTGCACAGGTACCATCCGTAGGGGATGAAAACTATGATGAGGATGAAGTAGCCCAAATCGAGCACTTCAACTCCCAAGCCACAACCATACTCCTCGCCTCTCTAAGTAGAGAGGAATATAACAAGGTGCAAGGGTTGAAGAATGCGAAGGAGATTTGGGATCTACTCAAGACCGCGCACGAGGGTGATGAACTCACCAAGATCACCAAGCGGGAAACGATCGAGGGGGAGCTCGGTCGCTTTCGTCTTCGCCAAGGGGAGGAGCCACAAGATATGTACAACCGGCTCAAAACCTTGGTGAACCAAGTGCGCAACCTCGGGAGCAAGAAATGGGATGACCACGAGGTGGTTAAGGTTATTCTTAGATCACTCATCTTCCTTAACCCCACTCAAGTTCAATTAATTCGTGGTAATCCTAGATATACACTAATGACCCCCGAGGAAGTTATCGGGAATTTTGTGAGCTTTGAATGTATGATCAAGGGCTCAAAGAAGATCAACGAGCTTGATGATCCCTCCACGTCCGAAGCACAACCGGTGGCTTTCAAGGCGACGGAGGAGAAGAAGGAGGAGTCTACACCAAGTAGACAACCAATCGACGCTTCAAAGCTCGACAACGAGGAGATGGCTTTAATCATCAAAAGCTTTCGCCAAATCCTCAAGCAACGGAAGGGGAAGGATTACAAATCCCGTTCCAAGCAAGTTTGCTACAAGTGTGGTAAGCCCAGTCACTTTATTGCTAAATGTCCATTATCAAGTGACAGTGACAGGGATAACGACAAGAAGGGCAAGAGGAGAGAAAAGAAGAGGTACCACAAGAAGAGGGGCGGCGATGCCCACGTGTGCCGCGAGTGGGACTCCGACGAGAGCTCCACCGACTCCTCCGACGACGAGGACGCCGCCAACATCGCCGTCACCAAGGGACTCCTCTTCCCCAACGTCGGCCACAAGTGCCTCGTGGCAAAGGACGGCAAAAATAAGAAGGTTAAATCTAAATCCTCCACTAGATATGAGTCCTCTAGTGATGATAATGCTAGTGATGAGGAAGATAATTTGCGTACCCTTTTTGCCAACCTTAACATGGAACAAAAGGAAAAATTAAATGAATTAATTAGTGCTATTCATGAAAAGGATGACCTTTTGGATTCTCAAGAGGACTTCCTTATTAAGGAAAATAAGAAACATGTTAAGGTTAAAAATGCTTATGCTCTAGAAATTGAGAAATGTGAAAAACTATCTAGTGAGCTAAGCACTTGCCATGAGACAATAGACAACCTTAGAAATGAAAATGCTAATTTAAGTGCTAAGGTTGATTCTCATGTTTGTATTGTTTCAACTTCCAATCCTAGAGATGATAATGTTGATTTGCTTGCTAGGATTGATGAATTAAACATTTCTCTTGCTAGCCTTAAAGTTGAGAATGATATATTGCATGCTAAGGTTGTAGAATTAAAATCTTGCAAATCCTCTACATCTACCGTTGAGCACACTTCTATTTGCACTAGATGTAGAGATATTGATGTTAATGCTATTCATGATCACATGACTTTAATTAAACAACAAAATGATCATATAGCAAAACTAGATGCTAAAATTGCCGAGCATAACTTAGAAAATGAAAAATTTAAATTTGCTAGAAGTATGCTCTATAGTGGGAGACGCCCTGGCATCAAGGATGGCATTGGCTTCCTACGGGGAGACAATGTCAAACTTAATGCCCCTCCTAAAAGATTGTCTAATTTTGTAAATGGCAAGGCTCCCATGCCTCGGGATAACGAGGGTTACGTTTTATACCCTGCCGGTTATCCCGAGAGCAAGATTAGGAGAATTCATTCTAGGAAGTCTCACTCTGGCCCAAATCATGCTTTTATGTATAAGGGTGAGACATATAATATTATTGTTCCTTCTTCGCAGCCGTTGAAAGATATCATGAGAAATAAAGAAGCTACTGGCCGAATTGGAAAATGGGCTGCGGAGCTTAATGAATTTTACATTGATTATGTGCACAGATCCTCGATCCAATCTCAAGCTTTGGCAGATTTTATTGCCGACTGGACGCCAGGGGCTCAGGGTGAAGAAGCGAATAAAGATGCCGAAGCATGGACAGTGTTTTGTGATGGCTCCTGGGGAACCTTCGGAGCAGGAGCAGCTGCTGTTTTGGTTTCACCGTCTAAGGTTAAAACTTGCTACGCAGCAAGACTGGATTTCAGCTGCACAAATAATATTGCTGAGTACGAAGCCTTGCTCCTGGGTCTTCGGAAACTAAAGGCGATGGGGATCAGGAGGGCGATCCTTAAAACTGATTCTCAGATTGTTTCGGGTCATATTGACAAAAGTTGCAAGGCTAAAGACCCGAAGCTTGAAAAATACCTAGACACAGTCCGAAGGATCGAAGCTTCCTTCGAAGGATTCTCTGTTAAGAATATCCCTCGAGGGCAAAATGAACATGCTGATTTGTTAGCCAGGTCTGCAGCACAGGGGCTGCCGCTACCTTCGGATGTATTCTTTGAAACAATAAAGGCACCTTCGGTGGAGTTACTTGAAAGAGCAGTTCTTACTATTTCCCCTGTGTACAGTGAAGATTGGAGAACTGAAATAATTTCTTACCTTCAGGGCAACTTCCTATCAGATGACGAAGCTTATAATAAAAGAATAGAGGCAAGAGCTCGTCCGTATATCATTATAGAAGGGGAGTTATACAAGCATGGAGTTTGTGCCCCGCTGCTCAAGTGCTTGTCTAGAGCCGAAGGTATAGAATTGATGAAGGAGATACATGCAGGCCTTTGTGGATCCCACATCGGATCCAGGCCGTTACTTGGAAAAGTGTTCCGTCAAGGATTTTATTGGCCGAAGGCAGCTTCGGATGCAGCTGAGTTAGTTCAAAAGTGTGAAGGTTGTCAGAAATGTGCAAGAGATCAAAAACAACCTTCGTCTTTGACACAGCTAATACAACCCATCTGGCCATTGCAAAGGTGGGGCCTCGATCTGCTGGGCCCATTACCACCGGCTCAGGGCAATCTGAAATATGTTGTAGTTGCTGTGGAATATTTTTCCAAATGGATTGAGGCGAAGCCATTAGCTACAATAACTTCGGCCACTGTCCAAAAATTTTTCTGGCAGAATATTGTCTGTCGCTTCGGAGTGCCGAAGGCTATAACTGTAGATAACGGAACACAATTTGACTCCGAAGAATTCAGGAATTTTTGTGATCAAATTGGCACGAAGATCCACTTTGCATCAGTCAGGCACCCGGAGTCAAATGGGCTTGTTGAAAGGGCCAACGGCATCATAATGACAGGAATAATGAAGCTAATTTTCAATCAACCAAGGGGAAAGTGGCCAGATCAGCTTACCAAGGTGGTATGGAGCCATAACACAACAACATCAAGATCTACAGGATTCACCCCATTTAAGTTGTTATTTGGTGACGAAGCAATAACCCCGGAAGAAGCAAAAGCTGGATCAATAAGAGTGGTAGCTTCGGCAGAATCAGGTCCCGAAGATACTTGTCTCGTGGAAAAAGATGCCCTAGAAGGGATCAGGCTTCAGGCCGTGGAGAATATCAATAAGTACCAGGCTGAAACGGTTAAATGGCGAGATAGAAAGGTCCGGCTAAAAAATATTGAGCCAGGACACTTGGTGCTTCGGAGAGTGGCCAATCCGGATACAGTGGGCAAATTGCAACTGAAATGGGAAGGGCCTTTCTTAGTAGCATCTTCGTCAAGGCCTGGTTCGTACAGACTGAAGGACATGGATGGCAATGAGATTCCAAGATCTTGGAATGCGGATGAGCTTCGGCGGTTTTATGTATAACTCGATGTAATTTTGACTTTTCTTTTCTTTTTCATGGCACCCTTTTCCTTTCTAAAGGGGGAGAAAGGTTTTTAATGGGGCCATCACATGTAATTTTTCTTTTTAGTTTTATAAGAGCAAAATCCCCCAAAAGATGTACATGTAAAGGCTGAGAGCGCACCATCGAGTGCCGAAACTGAAAAAGAGAAGAAGCTCCAAAGACGTCCCTAAGGGGATGCAGAGCTTACAGCGAAAAGTCAACGCTGATTCCGCCGAAAGTAAAAGGCGAAGAAGCTCCAAAGACGTTCCCAAGGGAATGCAGAGCTTATACCGTCTAAGTAAAAGACGAAGAAGCTCCAAAGACGTCCCTAAGGGGATGCAGAGCTTACAGCGAAAAGTCAACGCTGATATTGCCTAAGTAAGAGGCGAAGAAGCTCCAAAGTCGTTCCTAAGGGAATGCAGAGCTAATGTGTGGTTGTTTCCAAGTAATGGCTGACAATATGGCTTCGGACATATGCTTCGGACATTCATTCGTGCATTACATTACATCATAACATTCGCATGCATAAGCATTCATTCATAGCATTTGTGTTCCCAAGTGGCTGCTTCGGCAAAAAAGCTTCGGAGAAGTACCTTTTTATGACTTGTTACGCTATGTTGTGTGCAAAAGTGAAAAGTTCCGTTGCTTTGGCACAAAGAAAAGTTTCAGTATAAGGGAGAAATGGATTTTTATGAATCGTTGTATATAAGAGTAGTAGTCTTTTATGTCTTGCTATGTAAAAGCTTCGGCAGAAAGAAGAAGTAGTCTTTTATGTCTTGCTATGTAAAAGCTTCGGCAGAAAGAAGAAGTAGTCTTTTATGTCTTGCTATGTAAAAGCTTCGGCAGAAGAGGAAGCGACCGTTTAAGCTTCGTTGTGTACGAAAAGAAGGGAAGGTGTTTTTTCGCCTTCGGCTCAAAATACTGATTTCGTCCACATCAAAGCGACTCAATCGAAGGGTAAGGATATATTACAAGGTATGTACAAAGTTCCTTGAGAACAGTTCAATTGTATTTACAAAACTTGTTACAAAAGTATCCTAAGTTTTTTCCTATAGTACATTTCTACTGATCTTCATTAAGCTTCAGCTTCGGCGACAGTTTCGGCGACATAACTTAGGCATTATCTTCACCTTCGTCATTCTACATAAATCAAGGAACCGTGAGTAAAAATCAAGTGCAAAGAAAAAGGTAAGTACGAAGTATTATCTCTTACTGGTTCAAGATGGCTTCGTGCTTCATCTCCAGCCTTCTCCCGCCCGCCTTTTGTCCATATCATTTTTATAAATCTGTTGGAGATACTTCGGGCAAGGTCAGGCATATCATCCAGGATTGATGGAGATAAGGCGAAGGTGGGCCTGTTAACAACTTTTCCATGTTCACAGCCAGCCTTCATGAAGGCTGCAGCAGTCCCTCGAGAAGCTACCCAGGCACAGAAATCACCATGCCCAGCTATGACTTCGTCGAGCTCGTCAATTTCCCCCTCAATGTGTTCGAAGGTTTGTGGTAGGTCTTCAGCTGAGGGGGTAAATTTTTCGCTGCTAGCTCCAACCGAATGAAAAATCTTTCTTAGTCGCTGAATGCACTTGTTGCTAAATTCTAGGCATTTTTCTTGAAGATTTGTCAATAATTTTCTCAAATCCGAATTTTGCTGAGCTTCGGCTTCAAGTTTTGCATTGAGATCTTGTTTTTCTTGTTCGAACTGCTCAGACTGGCGGAGAAGCTTCGTGTTCAGTTCTAATATTTTTGCTTCAGCTTCCGCCAGTAAACCTTCGGCTGCCTGGAGTTCGAAGTTCTTTTTCTCAAAAGCATCTGATTGTTCCTTTATTTTGTTTTCCAAATTTTCAATTATAACTTCATGCTTTTTATCTTCAAGATCCTGCTGCATTTGCAAAGCCTTGCTCAATAGCATACTCTACACAAACACAACCTTCGTCAGTCATATTTTTATTAGAAGCAATAAAGGTTAAGAAACAAGTCATTCACCTTGAAGTTAGAATAAAATAAACTACCAACGACATGTTGTCGTCGGTAGCGGCTGATGTCTGACTCCAGCTTCGGAAAACCGATACTCTTTGATAAAGTACCGATGACCTTAGCCCCAGCTGAGTCCCGGATGCAGCCCAGTTGTTCATCATCTACACCCCCAAATAGGAGGGCACCTGACTTGTACCCGCAAGACTTGGCGTATTCTTTAAGTTCTTCTATTTCCTCCTTCGTCAGTTTTTGCCCAACTAAGTTCTGGAAAGTGTATGCTTCGTCATCCGAAGGGTCTTCGGCTATTTCTTTTCCTTTTTCAGGCACTGTGGCCATGGTTTTTTCAGTAGTAGCACCAGTTTCTTCCGCGGCCATGTCTTCCAAAATCTTGTTGATATTCGTAATCGTGGTTTCTAAGTTTGTATCTTCGGCTGTAGCGGCTTCGGTAGCCGCGACCTCCGAAGCTACACCTTCAACGATTGCTTCACCTTCGGCAGCTGCCGTTTTTTGGATTGACGCCCTTGGCGGCGTCTTATCGATAACTTCAGTTACCGCAATGATTCTTTGCCGCTTGGGTTTGCTTGTCTTCGTCTGATCCGGCTCGTCCACCTTTCGAAAAAGCTTCGTCAGTTGGAGCCCTAGTGGACTTAGCTTCGTAGGCATGGGTTCAGTCATTACCTTTAAAATTTCTTCTATGTCGCTAGTAGAAGGCGGTGTGGGGGTTCTCTCTTCTTCGGATATTTTCCGTTTCGGAGTTGATATTTTCCTTTTCTTCGGAATTTTCTTCTCTGCTGCTGGTTGCTCTTCATCCTTGGCCAGAATTTCAGCCACTCTTTTTCTTTTGTGGCCTCCGGCACCCTTATTCAACTGCTCATAGTCTGGATACTCGAAGCCCAGGGCATCGAATACTCGGTTTAGCCTTCGCTTCGGTCGGGTGCCGAAGGCTGCTGTCATTAATTGATCCTCCTTTTTGGAGTAATTCCCCAAGATTTCATTGCACATTGTCTCAACTGTGTCTAACCACTCTTTGCAGGGTTTCTTAAAGTACTTCTTGAATTTAAAGTGATAAGGCAGACGAACAAGCTCCCCTTCCTTCTTCTCTCCCTCCAGCTTCGGCATCTCCCACTCTTTTAAAGTAGGGAAAACTCTGAATGCCAAAAATTCCTGAACTAGATCCCTGGTGCCAATATGTTCTGAAATAATTTCGAATTCACCCAGAGCGGCCCAGGTAGGACCCTTTAAATCGCCGATGTGGCAGTGTGGCCTTGTCTCTCCGAAGGTTAATTCCAGAGGGCTTTGTACCAATTTTTCTCTATCTTCGTCAACTTTTACGTAGAACCACTCAGACTTCCAGCCTGCTGGCCATTTGCTTCGGTAGCTGATGACAGGACACTTTGTTGTCTTCCGGTAGGCAAAATTGTAACAGCCGAAATTATCATGTAGTCCGTCTGTTCTGGCCTTTGTTTGGTAATGTAATTCGTGGGCCCGGCAGAAGCTGTCGGCAAACGGTTCCACAGCTTGGCTTCGGAGGGCCCAGATATAAACATTGAGTCTAACGATGGCGTTAGGAGTCAATTGGTGAAAATAAATGCCAAACTTTTGCAACACATCTCCAATAATTCCATGGAGAGGAAATCTCAGCCCAGCTTTTAAAAAGCTTTTGAAAATTACAATCTCATCCTTCTCTGGCTTCGGGGTAGTCTCCTCTCCCCCGAAGCGAAGTAGCTTCTTCTGATCTTCTTTGAAGAAACCTGCTTTTACCATCTTCGCAAGGTCAGCCTTTGAAACAGTCGATTTTCCAAAATCCAGGTGACTGGGCTTGCTGGGTGTAGCCATGTGGTAGTCATCTCCGGAGTCAGTCCCATCAATGTTTTCTTCTTCGGCTGTTGTCGGGTTTGCTTCGGCACCAGGTCTCTCTTCCGCAGTCACTAGACCGGAGCGCTGCATCGCTTCGGAGATGGGCACAGTGTTTGAACCTTCGGCTTCGTCTCCCTCACGTACAACTTTGGCAGTAGATCGAATTCTCGCCATTTGATTTTAAGTTTGGGAAGTCAGAAACTTTTTACTTTTTTCTTCTCTCCGAAGCTCTTCTTTCTGACGAAGCGGACGTTGAGAAGCACCTTCGTTCGATTTTGGGACTTAAGCTTCGGCTATGATGAAAAATTTCGGCAGCAAAACAGTGCAAATAGCAATGAATGTTGTGGTAACTTCACAACTACTTGTCAGTTTATATAGTGCTGCAGGTAAGAACGCGAAGCGGCGGAATTGTTACACCAGGCGCGCAGTAACTCGTACCCGCTGCGCAGTGGACCGTAAGGATCAAACAGTAACTCTGCAAGGTGGGACCGACACGCGCTCGGAAGTCGGATCGCTTCTCCGCAACGAGCTCAGGGAAGGTGTTTTTTGGACCTTCGGCTTCCCGAAGCTGAAGAGGCTCTTTTCACGGGTCAAGCTCGTTACGAAGAACGATCTAGCACCGCGAAAGGGGCTACTGTTGGGGTCGTGCTTCGGTGCGCCGAAGGTCTCACACGAAGAAGCAGCTTCGGCTGAAGTCGTCTCCAAGAGATGGCCGAAGGTCCCTTTTTATGGAGCTTCGGCGTTTTGAACCGACATAGAGATAGAATGACCTTTTTACACATATAGGTCTGAGTCAATGCTATAAACTTTCGCAAGGGGCATAATTGTAATTTGTCACAGGCTGCGACCTGTGCCTATAAATAGATGAACAGTACCTCTGTACTATTCACGTGAACCTGTCATTTGCTTTCACATCACGCTTGTACTTTTGCCTTCTGCAAGACCGAAGGTACCTCTGTAATTCAAAGTCATTTATATTCATTTATACAAGTAGAAATAATTCTATGACAATTGTGTTTAAATGTTTATTTCATATTCTATGATTTATGCGAATGCTTCATTCTTCGTTGTTATGCTTACGAAGGTATGTCCTTCGTAACCTTCGTCCGAGATGCTTTATATCCCGAAGGGATATATCGTTATGGAGGACGAAGGACCTTAACACTTAACAATTTTTTTTGTGTTGCCTTGTTCTTAATTCTTAGCATTTGAGAACAAGTCATCAACAGCAACCAACCCGTGCTAAGTTGCCTAAAAATAAAACTCCTAGTGCATCAAATGAACATAGTCTTTCATTTAAAACTTTTGATGCATCTTATGTGTTGACTAACAAATCTGGCAAAGTAGTTGCCAAATATGTTGGGGGCAAGCACAAGGGGTCAAAGACTTGTGTTTGGGTACCCAAAGTTCTTGTGTCTAATGCCAAAGGACCCAAAACCATTTGGGTACCTAAAGTCAAGAACTAAACTTGTTTTGTAGGTTTATGCATCCGGGGGCTCAAGTTGGATCATCGACAGCGGGTGCACAAACCACATGACTGGGGAGAAGAAAATGTTCTCCTCCTACGAGAAAAACCAAGATCCCCAAAGAGCTATTACATTCGGGGATGGAAATCAAGGTTTGGTCAAAGGTCTTGGTAAAATTGTTATATCTCCTGACCATTCTATTTCCAATGTTTTCCTTGTAGATTCACTAGATTACAATTTGTTTTCTGTATCTCAATTATGTAAAATGGGTTACAACTGTCTTTTCACTAATATAGGTGTCACTGTCTTTAGAAGAAGTGATGATTCAATAGCATTTAAGGGTGTGTTAGAGGGACAACTATATTTGGTAGATTTTGATAGAGCTGAACTAGACACATGCTTAATTGCTAAGACTAACATGGGTTGGCTCTGGCACCGCTGACTAGCCCATGTTGGGATGAAGAATCTTCATAAGCTTCTAATGGGAGAGCACATTTTAGGACTAACCAATGTTCATTTTGAGAAAGACAGGGTTTGTAGCGCATGTCAAGCAGGGAAGCAAGTTGGTGCCCATCATCCACACAAGAACATCATGACGACCGATAGGCCGCTTGAGCTACTCCACATGGATCTATTCGGCCCGATTGCTTACATAAGCATCGGCGGGAGTAAGTATTGTCTTGTAATAGTGGATGATTATTCTCGCTTCACTTGGGTATTCTTTTTGTAGGAAAAATCTCAAACCCAAGAGACCTTAAAGGGATTCTTGAAACGGGCTCAAAATGAGTTCGACTTAAGGATCAAGAAAATTAGAAGCGACAACGGGACGGAGTTCAAGAACTCTCAAATCGAAGGCTTCCTTGAGGAGGAGGGCATCAAGCATGAGTTCTCTTCTCCCTACACCCCACAACAAAATGGTGTAGTAGAGAGGAAGAATAGAACTCTATTGGACATGGCAAGAACCATGCTTGATGAATACAAGACTTCGGATCGGTTTTGGGCCGAGGCGGTCAACACCGCTTGCTACGCCATCAACCGGTTATATCTACATCGAATCTGTCGGTGTTTCGAGACAGGGGGGTCCCTAAGCCGACGAGTGAGTGTGCTGCGTGCCCCAGCCCAGATGGGTCGAGCGCGTGGGCGAGCGCGAAGGGGGGAGAGGCGAGGCGGCCGGAGCCGAGCGTGAGAGAGGTGGAAGTCCCGCGGCCTTCGTGTTCGTCCCGCGCCCAGGTCAGGTGCGCTTGCAGTAGGGGGGTTACAAGCGTCCACGCGGGTGAGGGAAGCGAGCGGCCCCAAGAGAGCGCCTGCCCCGTCCTCGGTCCCGCGCGGCCAACCTTCTCTGAGAAGGCCCTGGTCCTTCCTTTTATAGTCGTAAGGAGAGGATCCAGGTGTACAATGGGGATGTAGCAGAGTGCTACGTGTCTAGCGGAGGGAGAGCTAGCGCCCTAGGTACATGCCAATGTGGCAGCCGGAGAGATCTGGGCACCCTGCTGGCGTGATGTCGTGGCTGTCGGAGGTGCGGCGGAGCCTGATGGAGGGACAACTGTTGGAGCGGTCGAGTCCCTGCTGACGTTGTCCTGCTTCCGTAAGAGAGCTGGGGGCCGTCGTCGTCAGAGCTTGTGGAGCGCCATCATTGCCTCTCTGGCGGAGCTGGCCGGATGAGACATCGGTCTTGTTCTCCGTGACCCGAGTCGATTCGGGGTGGAATGATGATGGCGCCTCCTGTTGACGTGGCGGTCTGTGCCCTAGGCAGGGCGACGTGGGGTTTCCTCCGAAGCCGAGGTTGAGTCTGCCTTCTGTTGCCGTGGCCGAGCCCGAGCCAAGGGGTCGGGCGAGGCGGAAGTCGTTCGGCCGAGGCCAGGGCGGAGTCCGAGCCCTGGGGTCGGGCGAGGCGGAGTTTCGTCGTCTTCCGGGTCTTAGCCCGAGTCCGAGCCCTGGGGTCGGGCGGAGTGGAGTTTCATCGTCTTCCGGGTCTTAGCCCGAGTCCGAGCCCTAGGGTCGGGCGGAGCGGAGTTCGCCGTCTTCCGGGTCTTAGCCCGTGTCCGAGCCCTGGGGTCGGGCGGAGCGGAGTTCGCCGTCTTCCGGGTCTTAGCCCGTGTCCGAGCCCTGGGGTCGGGCGGAGCGGAGTTCGCCGTCTTCCGGGTCTTAGCCCGTGTCCGAGCCCTGGGGTCGGGCGGAGCGGAGTTCGCCGTGGCGCCTTTGGCAAGGCCTGATTGCCTGTCAGACTCACTCTGTCGAGTGGCACTGCAGTCGGAGTGGCGCAGGCGGCGCTGTCCTTCTGTCAGACTGGCCAGTGGAGCGGTGGAGTGACGGCGGTCACCTCGGCTCTGCCGGGGGCGCGTGTCAGGATAGAGGTGTCAGGCCACCTTTGCGTTAAATGCCCCTACAATTTGGTCAGTCGGTGTGGTGATTTAGCCAAGGTTGCTTCTGAGCGAAGCCAAGGCCTTGGGCGAGCCGGTGATGTGTCCGCCATAAAAAGGGGGCCTCGGGCGAGACGGAAGTCTCTCGAGGTCGGCTGCCTTTGGCCGAGGCTAGGCTCGGGTGAAGCGTGATCGAGTCACTCGTGTGGACTGATCCCTGACTTAATCGTCCCCATCAGGCCTTTGCAGCTTTATGCTGATGGGGGTTACCAGCTGAGAATTAGGCGCCTTGAGGGTACCCCTAATTATGGTCCCCGACAGTAGCCCCCGAGCCTCGAAGGGAGTGTTAGCACTCGCTTGGAGGCTTTTGTCGCACTTTTTTGCAAGGGGACCAGCCTTTCTCGGTTGCGTTTCGTTCCGGTGGGTGCGCGCGAGCGCACCCGCCGGGTGTAGCCCCCAAGGCCTCGGAGGAGTGGTTACACTCCTTCGAGGTCTTAATACTTCGCTTAACGCTTCGGTTGGTCTGGTCGTTCCCTCATGCGAACTGGCCGTAGCCCGGGTGCACGGTCGGGGCCCAAGCTCTCGGGCTGGTATGTTGACGCTGTCAACGATTTGGCCGGAGCCGGTTTTTGCGAGAGCAGCCCCCGAGCCTCTGCACAGGGCGAGAGGACGATCAGGGACAGACTCGGCTTTTTACATACGCCCCTACGTCGCCTTTCCGCAAGGAGGAGGGGGGGAGTGCGCCATGTTACCCTCGATGGGCACCGAACATGGTGTCTCCGGTGAGCTGCAAGCGGGTAATCCGAGTGGACGTCCGTGCCCCGTTCGTTGGGGGTCGGCTAGGGGCCCAGAGGCACGCCCAAAAGTACCTGCGGGTGATTTGCCGGACCCGGTCCCCTGGCGACGGGGTCCGAGGGCTCGATGCCTCCCTCCGATGGGATTCCGTTACAAGATCGTTCCCGCTGGTCTCGGAAATGTCCTAGGGTACCTCGGGAGTGCAGCCCGAGCCTCGGTTATGTATCGAACGTACCCCTGGTCATCCCTCGCTCGGTGTCTGAGGCGACTGTGAACCCTTCGGGGGCCAGCCTTCGAACCCCTGATCAGTAATGGGCGTGGAGCCCGAGTAGCCTGAGGCGGCCATGGAGCCCTTCGGGGGGCTGGCCTTCGAACCCCTGACCAGTAGTGGGTGTCGGGCCCACGCGATCTGAGGCGACTGTTGAACCCCCGGGGGGCCAGCCTTCGAACCCCTGATCAGTAATGGGGGGCTCGGAGCCCGGTTCCTTCGCGGAGAAGGATCCCTTTCGGGGTATCCCCCTTTCCCGGTCCCTGTTGCAAGAGATAGAGAAAGAGGAAAACGGAAAAGGATACGAAATCGGACGACGTGGCGTACCTTTTCTGACGCGGTTATTACGGCGAAGGTGAAGCGTCGCGCGCTCCTCCTACCAGAGGCGCCGCGTGTCCCGCCGCGGAGTTAATGCGACGGGGCGAGTGGTTGGCAGGGCGGCCGTTGCGCGCGTGCGATCCGTTCGAGGAACGGGTCACGAGTGCACCGTCTTCACGCCGTGAGAGGAGGCTCTCTTGCTGTCTCAGGATGGGACGTGACCCTGGCTGACGACGTGACCGCTGCGCCCGCCCGCCTGCCGCCGCTATTACTGCCGGCCCACTTTCGGTCGCTTTGACCGACGCGCCAGTCTGGCGCCGTTGGGTCGCCTCGAGTCGTGGCATAGGCTTCGCAACCGAAGAGGCGCGATGGTGGCACAAGTGGCGGTGCGGTTGCTTGCATGCAGCAACTGGCGCGCCGGTTGCTCGACGCGTGGGCCTGGGTTCCAAGCTGGCGTGTCAGAAGTCGGAGAAGCGCGTCCATCCGGCGCGGTTGCATGCCGCCTGCATGGCTGCCCGCCCCTTCTGCCCGTTGGTCTGGGCGAAAATGGGGGGTCGCCTGTAACCGCTGGACGGTCGTGCGCACCATGCGCGGCGGTTTGGCTTCTTCTGCCCTGAGCCGGCTTGCATGACATGCGGGACCCAGCCCCCGAGTCGCAGGGGAGGGCCTTGGAGCGTGTTGGAGAAGACTCGGCCCGCGGCACCTGGGGGTGCACGTAGGGGGAGTTGCCTTTAAAAGGAGGGAGGCTCCTTTCGTAAGGCAACCATGTCTTCTTCCTCCCTTAAGCGTCGGGTCTTCCCGTCTTCCAAGCCCCCGGATGGGGGGTATCCGCCGCCTTTCCGCCTCCTCGTTGGAGGAACGCAACTCCATGGGAGTTGGTACCTCTCAGCCATCGTTCGGCTTCAAGGATTTTCATCACGCAGCCTGGCCACACCCCGCCACCGGCGGTCACCCAAGATGGTGACCTCCAGTTCGACGGTGGGGAAAACGGGCCAGGCCGTGGCCTCTACTCCTCCCTCGGCCTCAAGGATTTTCGTCATCCAGGCCAAGATGGAAGATGAGGCGAGTCGGGGGGCCGCCTCCGCGTGGGTCGGCTGCCCCTTTCTTCCCCCTGCGCCCGGGGGTGAAGGGCGTCCTTGAGCCCCACAGAGACTTCCTCCAGCCATGCCAGGATATGCGGGGCGCTAGGGGCCCTGGGTCCCCGTCTCCTTGCCTGAATGGCTGGTTCTCGTCCTCAGCGGGGGGGAGCCCTTCTGCTGTGACACCTCCCCCAAAGCTGCTGCTTAAGCTGCTTCGCTGTCTGGGGCAGGGGTGGTGGCCGTCGCGGTTGGAACGGGCGGTAGCGAGCCGCCCATCGTTCTTCAGTTACTCCGCAGGCCTTCCCCTTCGGAGGGGGGTTGTTCGTACCTGCGGAGGAGGGAACCGGAGTTCCGTTGGTTGTGGCATCTCGTATGCCAGTGAGTTCGTTCATTGTGGCTGTCGAGGCCTGAACGTGTATGTAATTTTGGCATGGAGCCGTGTTTTTTCCTCATTTTCGAGCACTAAGTCTCGCCTGTTTGATTATCTGAACCGCTTTACCAAGCATGAGTTGCCCCGTGTCAAGGTGACGGGTGAGGTATCCGCATCCCGGAGGCGTAGGAATCCCTCGGCCCGTTCGGCCTTGTTATGTGAGGCTCCTCTAGCTTAGTTGAAGAGACCCCTCGGCCGCCCTTCGGTGGATCGAGGCCGGGGGTAGCGATATCAGTACGAACAGAGGCGGAGTTGGCTCGAGAATGGGGAACCTGGTTGGCCGGAGCCTAGCTGTGTTGTCCGTCAGCGGAGCCGACGCCAAGGTCGGTCAGTCGAGGCCTCGAATCGGGCTGGCGCCCTTGGAAGCCGGTTGACCGAGGCCCCAGGGGTAACCGGTTGAGCCGCCTGCTCGGGCCGGATTCCCGGAGGAGCCCCTGGACCGCGGCGCCGCCCGAGGCTGGGTCGGGCTTTGCTGAAGACGTCGTCGATGCCGAGGGTGCTACGGCTCCCTTCGGCGTGAAGACCCGAGCCTGCAGGATCAGATCATCTTGTAGCGTGTGCTTTCTGCGGCCGCCGAGGCCAGAAGAACACGCCCTCGCCGCGCTCGCGAAGCTGCGTCTTTTTTCCTCCTGTTTCGAGCATCTGGACTCTGTCGGTAACAGGGATGTTTGTGTGAGCGAGAGTTGCTTTTCGCGGAAGGGACGAGTGAGGTATCCGTATCCCAGAGGCGTGGGAATCCCTCGGCTCGGTCGGCCTTGCCGCTTACGCGTACTTTCACCCGTCCATGAGGCCCTGTCCCCGACTTAGTCGAGAAAGCCTGAAGGACTGCTTCGGCAGGAGAGCTTCCGAACGTGATGACTCGTTCGGCCCACGGAGTCGCTTTACCCGAGCGCAAGTTACATATCGCAGAAAGGGACGAGTGAGGTATCCGTATCCCGGAGGCGTAGGAGTCCCTCGGCTCGGTCAGCCTTGGCTGCTTACGTGTACCTCGTCGTTTCCAGGATCCGCTTTCCGAAGTAGTCAAGAAGCACGAAAGAAATCCTGCTAAAAAGAGATCCTTTTTCGAGGAAAAATTCGACGCAGAGGGGGTCTCCCCCCTTTTAGCCCCCGAGGGAGGGTCGGGCTCTGCCGAGGCTAGGCCGACCCTTCCTTGACAACTAAACTTTGCGTAGGTGCGAGGTATATGAACAACTTGAAAACATCTTAAGGGTAGAAGCGACGTAGCTGTTTGATGTTCCAAGCGTTGCCGTAGATCTCGCCTTGATTGTTGGCCAGCTTGTATGTTCCGGGCTTCAGAACTTTGGCGATGACGAATGGCCCTTCCCAGGGGGGCGTGAGCTTATGCCTCCCTCGGGCGTCTTGTCGCAGCCGAAGCACCAGGTCGCCCACCTGGAGTTCTCGGGACCGGACCCCTCGGGCGTGGTAGCGTCGCAGGGACTGTTGGTACCGCGCCGAGTGTAGCAAGGCCCTGTCCCGAGCTTCCTCCAGCTGGTCCAGCGATTCCTCTCGGCTAGCTTGGTTGCTTTGTTCGATGCAGGCCCTCGCCCTCGGGGAGCCGTATTCCAGGTCAGTGGGCAAGATAGCTTCAGCCCCGTAGACCAGGAAAAACGGCGTGAAGCCCGTGGCACGACTCGGCGTCGTCCTTATGCTCCAGACCACCGAGGGGAGTTCCTTCATCCATCGCCTGCCGATCTTGTTGAGGTCGTTGTAGATCCGAGGCTTGAGCCCCGTTGGCACGCTCTACTTGCCCATTCGACATGGGATGAGCCACAACGGCCCAGTCCACCCGGATATGGTGATCCTCGCAAAAATCCAAGAATTTTTTGCCGGTGAACTGGGTGCCATTGTCGGTGATGGTGGAGTTCGGGACCCCGAAGCAATGGATGATGTTGGTGAAGAATGCCACCGCCTGCTCGGACCTGATGCTGTTCAGAGGTCGGACCTCGATCCACTTGGAGAATTTGTCGATGGCGACCAGCAGGTGCGTGTAGCCCCCGGGCGCCTTCTGCAAGGGACCGACGAGGTCCAGACCCCATACAGCGAAGGGCCAGGTGATGGGTATTGTCTGCAGAGCCTGAGCGGGCAGGTGTGTCCGCTTCGCATAGAATTGGCACCCTTCGCAGGTGCGGACAATTCTAGTGGCATCAGCCACCGCCGTTGGCCAGTAGAAGCCTTGCCGGAAAGCATTTCCGACAAGGGCTCGGGGCGCTGCGTGGTGGCCGCAAGCCCCCGAGTGTACTTCTTGCAGCAGTTCCCGACCTTCGGCGATGGAGATGCATCGCTGGAGGATGCCCGAGGGGCTGCGATGGTAGAGCTCCTCTTCGTCGCCCAGCAAGACGAACGACTTGGCGCGTCGCGCTACCCGCCGAGCCTCGACTTGGTCGAGGGGTAGCTCTCCTTGACGGAGATATTGCAGGTACGGGGCCTGCCAATCTTGGTCCGGCGTGGCCCCGCTCTGCCCTTCCTCGATGTTCAGAGCCCCACCCTCGGGGGCCGAGGGTACCTCGGGCTGGGCCGAGGGCGACTCGGGCTGAACCGAGGGTACCTCGGGCTGAGCCGAGGGTACCTCGGGCTGGGCCGAGGGTGACCCGGGCTGAACCGAGGGTACCTCAGGCTGAGCCGAGGGTACCTCGGGCTGGGCCGAGGGTGACCCGGGCTGAACCGAGGGTACCTCGGGCTGAGCCGAGGGTGCCTCGGGCTCGGGCGCGTCGTCGAGCTTGACGGAGGGCTGATGCAGATCCCGGGAGAAGACGTCCGGGGGGACTGTCGTTCGCCCCGAGGCTATCTTAGCCAGCTCGTCTGCGGTTTCGTTGTAGCGCCGAGCGATGTGGTTGAGCTCGAGCCCGAAGAACTTGTCTTCCAGGCGCCGAACCTCGTCGCAGTAGGCCTCCATCTTCGGGTCGCGGCAGTGGGAGTTCTTCATGACTTGGTCGATGACGAGCTGCGAATCACCGCGGGCGTCGAGGCGTCTGACCCCTAGCTCGATGGCGATCCGCAATCCGTTGACCAGAGCTTCGTACTCGGCCACATTGTTGGACGCCGGGAAGTGGAGGCGCAGCACGTAGCGCAAGTGCTTTCCGAGGGGCGAGATGAAGAGCAGGCCCGCGCCGGCCCCCGTCTTCATCAGCGACCCGTCGAAAAACATGGTCCAGAGCTCCGGTTGGATCGGAGTCGTCGGCAGTTGGGTGTCGACCCATTCGGCCACGAAATCCGCCAACACTTGGGACTTGATGGCCTTCCGAGGGGCGAACGAGATCGTTTCGCCCATGATCTCCACCGCCCACTTTGCGATCCTGCCCGAGGCCTCTCGGCACTGGATGATCTCCCCCAGGGGGAAGGATGACACCACAGTTACCGGATGGGACTCGAAGTAGTGTCGTAGCTTCCGCCTTGTCAGGATCACAGCATACAGCAGCTTTTGAACTTGTGGGTAGCGGATCTTAGTCTCGGACAGCACTTCGCTGATGAAGTAGACCGGCCTCTGAACGGGCAATGTATGCCCTTCCTCCTGCCTTTCGACCACAATCGCGGCGCTAACCACCTGAGTGGTCGCGGCGACGTAGACCAGGAGGGTTTCTCCGTCTGCCGGCGGCACCAAGACTGGCGCCTTTGTAAGGAGCGCCTTCAGGTTGCCGAGGGCTTCCTCGGCCTCAGGGGTCCAAGCGAAACATTCGGCCTTCCTTAAGAGGCGGTACAGAGGCAGACCTCTTTCGCCGAGGCGTGAGATGAAGCGGCTCAGGGCCGCGAGGCATCCCATGACCCTCTGTACCCCTTTTAAGTCCTTGATGGGTCCCATGCTGGTGATGGCCGCAATCTTCTCCGGGTTGGCTTCGATGCCTCGCTCGGAGACGACGAACCCTAGGAGCATGCCTCGGGGCACCCCGAAGACACACTTCTCAGGATTGAGCTTGACTCCTTTCGCCTTGAGACACCGGAATGTCACTTCAAGGTCGGAGAGGAGGTCGGAAGCCTTCCGTGTCTTGACTATGATGTCATCGACGTAGGCCTCGACTGTGCGACCGATGTGTTCGCCGAACACATGGTTCATGCACCGCTGGTACGTCGCGCCTGCATTCCTCAAGCCGAACGGCATGGTGACATAGCAGTACATGCCGAACGGCGTGATGAAAGAAGTCGCGAGCTGGTCGGACTCTTTCATCCGGATCTGGTGATACCCCGAGTAGGCATCGAGGAAGGACAGGGTTTCGCACCCAGCAGTGGAATCCACGATTTGGTCGATGCGAGGCAGAGGGTAGGGAACCTTCGGACATGCTTTGTTGAGACCAGTGTAGTCCACACACATCCGCCATTTCCCCCCTTTCTTCCTCACAAGCACAGGGTTGGCAAGCCATTCGGGATGGAATACCTCTTTGATGAACCCTGCCGCCATTAGCTTGTGGATCTCTTCGCCAATCGCTCTGCGCTTCTCCTCGTCGAATCGGCGCAGAGGCTGCCTGACGGGTCGGACTCCGGCCCGAATATCCAGCGAGTGCTCGGCGACATCCCTCGGTATGCCGGGCATGTCCGAGGGACTCCACGCAAAGACGTCGGCGTTTGCGCGGAGAAAGTCGACGAGCACTGCTTCCTATTTGGGGTCGAGCCCGGAACCGATCCGGATCTGCTTGGTGGTGTCGCCGCTGGGGTCGAGGGGGACGGCCTTGACCGTCTCCGCTGGCTCGAAGTTGCCGGCATGGCGCTTCACGTCTGGGACCTCCTTGGAGAGGTTCTCCAGGTCGGCTATGAGGGCCTCGGACTCGGCGAGGGCCTCGGCGTACTCCACGCACTCCACGTCGCATTCGAACGCGTGTTTGTACGTGGGGCCGATGGTGATGACCCCGTTGGGGCCCGGCATCTTGAGCTTCAGGTAGGTGTAGTTGGGGACGGCCATGAACTTCGCGTAGCATGGCCTCCCTAGCACGGCGTGGTAGGTTCCTCGGAACCCGACCACTTCGAACGTCAGGGTCTCCCTTCGGAAGTTGGAGGGTGTCCCGAAGCAGACTGGGAGGTCGAGTCGCCCGAGGGGCTGGACGCGCTTCCCACGGATGATCCCGTGGAAGGGCGCAGCGCCTGCTCGGACGGAGGACGGATCGACGCGCAGAAGCTTGAGGGTCTCGGCGTAGATGATGTTGAGGCAGCTGCCCCCGTCCATCAGGACCTTGGTGAGCCTGACGTCGCCGACAACGGGGTCGACGACGAGCGGGTATTTCCCCGGGCTCGGCACATGGTCGGGGTGGTCGGCCCGGTCGAAAGTGATGGGCTTGTCGGACCAGTCTAGGTAGACTGGCGCCGCCACCTTCACCGAGCAGACCTCCCGGCGCTCTTGCTTGCGGTGCCGAGCCGAGGTGTTCGCCGCATGCCCTCCATAGATCATGAAGCAGTCGCAGACCTCGGGGAACCCCCCTGCTGGGTGTTCTTCGTTCTTGTCGTCGTCGTGGGCCCTGCCACCCTCGGCGGGTGGCCCGGCCCTGTGGAAATGACGCCGAAGCATAACGCACTCCTCGAGGGTGTGCTTGACGGGCCCCTGATGGTAGGGGCACGGCTCCTTGAGCATCTTGTCGAAGAGGTTTGCACCTCCGGGGGGCTTCCGAGGGTTCTTATACTCGGCGGCGGCGACAAGGTCCGCGTCGGCGGCGTCGCGTTTCGATTGCGACTTCTTCTTGCCTTTCTTCTTGGCGCCGCGCGAAGCAGACGCCTCAGGGGCTTCTTCCGATGGGCGGCCCTGGGGCTGCTTGTCCTTTCGGAAGATAGCCTCGACCGCCTCCTGGCCAGAGGCGAACTTGGTGGCGATGTCCATCAGCTCGCTCGCCCTGGTGGGGGTTTTGCGACCCAGCTTGCTCACCAGGTCGCGGCAAGTGGTGCCGGCGAGGAACGCGCCGATGACATCCGAGTCGGTGATGTTGGGCAGCTCGGTGCGCTGCTTCGAGAATCGCCGGATGTAGTCCCGGAGCGACTCCCCCGGCTGTTGCCGGCAGCTTCGAAGGTCCCAGGAATTCCCGGGGCGCACGTATGTGCCCTGGAAATTGCCAGCGAAGGCTTGGACCAAGTCGTCCCAGTTGGAAATCTGCCCCGGAGGCAGGTGCTCCAACCAGGCGCGAGCAGTGTCGGAGAGGAACAGGGGGAGGTTGCGGATGATGAGGTTGTCGTCGTCCGTTCCACCCAGTTGGCAGGCAAGGCGGTAGTCCGCGAGCCACAGTTCCGGTCTCGTTTCCCCCGAGTACTTTGTGATAGTAGTCGGGGGTCGGAACCGGGTCGGGAATGGCGCCCGTTGGATGGCCCGACTGAAGGCCTGCGGACCGGGTGGTTCGGGCGAAGGACTCCGATCCTCCCCGCTGTCGTAGCGCCCCCCACGCCTGGGGTGGTAGCCTCGGCGCACCCTTTCGTCGAGGTGAGCCCGACGGTCGCGTCGATGGTGCTCGTTGCCGAGGTGGCCCGGGGCCGCAGGCGCGGTGTTGCGCGTGCGCCCGGTGTAGACCGAGGCTTCCCGCATGAATCGGGAAGTCGCGGCATGAGGTTCCGAGGGATATCCTTGCCTCCGGGATGCAGTGCTCTCGGCCTGCCGGGCCGCAGCGCCTTCCAGGAGATTCTTGAGTTCTCCCTGGATTCGCCGACCCTCGGTGGTTGACGGCTCCGGCATCGCGCGGATGAGCATTGCTGCGGTTGCCAGGTTCTGACCGACCCCGCTGGATGCGGGCGGCGGCCTGATCCTGACATCGTTGGCGACGCGGTGCTGGAGACCTTGGGGCAGATGACATATTTCTCCGGCCAGGGGTTGGCCCACCCATGCCTGTTCGACGTCCCGACGGATCGGCTCAAGCGCTCCTGTTCCCTCGTTGAGCCTGGCCTGCGCCTCGCGGACTTGCTCGAGTTGTGGGTCGTAACCCCCCGCCGGAGCGGGGACCACAGCTAGCTCCCGCGGGGTGTCGGCGCGAGGCACCGGCCTAGGGAGATCACCATCCTCCGGCATGCCAAGATGGTTGCCTTTGGTGGGATCCCCTAGCTCGATGTGGAAACATTCGCGGCTTGGGCCGCAGCTCTCGTCGCCAAGGCCGCGGCTTCCATCGGAACAGTCGGATAGACAGTAGTCACATGCGGTCATGAAGTCCCGCACGGCACTGGGGTTGCCAAGTCCGGAGAAATCCCAACCGATGCTGGGATCGTCATCTTCCTCGGACCCAGAGGGCCCGTAGGTCGAGACGTCCGTCAGTCGGTCCCAAGGCGACCGCATACAGAACCTCAGTGGGGTTGCACTCGCCTCAATGAGAGCGCCCGCCAAAACGAGGTCGTTTGGCGGGTTGAGGCCGAGTCGAAATGACGCAAGATGGGAGTTAGTCGTTACCTTTTGGTCGACGAGGAGCGACGTAGTCACATCGGGGACTAGTTGCGCCGTCATCTCTAGTTCGAGGGCGACGTCCTGCAGGCTTTGCGCGAGCGCGCCGGCGTCGTCTTCTTGCTCGGGGTCAGCGTGCCGCGGGGGGACGGCGCTTGCCTCCGTCTCGAACGCGAGGTCAACGTCCGGCGTGCCTTCCGTCGGGGCGTCGGAGGCGTCGATTCGCTCGACGGCCGGCGAAGCGTGGCCTCCCGTCTGGCCTTGACGGCCCCGCCTCCTCCTCCGTTGGCGGGGGAGAGAACGGGGCGAGCCCGAATGTTGCTCTTCCACCACGTGGGGTAGACGTCGTCGATTCCGCCGCCGGCGGGCGGGTTGTCGGCCGCCATTGTCGTAGTCGCGCGGCGGTGGAAGAAGTGTCATGTCGTAGCTGCCGTCGAAGGACATGAACTCAAGAGTCCCGAAACGAAGCACCGTCCCGGGCCGGAGAGGTTGCTGGAGACTGCCCATCTGGAGCTTGACGGGGAGCTGTTCGTCAGCACGCAGCAGGCCCCTACCTGGCGCGCCAACTGTCGGCGTTTCGAGACAGGGGGGTCCCTAAGCCGACGAGTGAGTGTGCTGCGTGCCCCAGCCCAGATGGGTCGAGCGCGTGGGCGAGCGCGAAGGGGGGAGAGGCGAGGCGGCCGGAGCCGAGCGTGAGAGAGGTGGAAGTCCCGTGGCCTTCGTGTTCGTCCCGCGCCCAGGTCAGGTGCGCTTGCAGTAGGGGGGTTACAAGCGTCCACGCGGGTGAGGGAAGCGAGCGGCCCCAAGAGAGCGCCTGCCCCGTCCTCGGTCCCGCGCGGCCAACCTTCTCTGAGAAGGCCCTGGTCCTTCCTTTTATAGTCGTAAGGAGAGGATCCAGGTGTACAATGGGGATGTAGCAGAGTGCTACGTGTCTAGCGGAGGGAGAGCTAGCGCCCTAGGTACATGCCAATGTGGCAGCCGGAGAGATCTGGGCACCCTGCTGGCGTGATGTCGTGGCTGTCGGATGTGCGGCGGAGCCTGATGGAGGGACAGCTGTTGGAGCGGTCGAGTCCCTACTGACGTTGTCCTGCTTCCGTAAGAGAGCTGGGGGCCGCCGTCGTCATAGAGCTTGTGGAGCGCCATCATTGCCTCTCTGGCGGAGCTGGCCGGATGAGACGTCGGTCTTGTTCTCCGTGACCCGAGTCGATTCGGGGTGGAATGATGATGGCGCCTCCTGTTGACGTGGCGGTCTGTGCCCTAGGCAGGGCGACGTGGGGTTTCCTCCGAAGCCGAGGTTGAGTCTGCCTTCTGTTGCCGTGGCCGAGCCCGAGCGAAGGGGTCGGGCGAGGCGGAAGTCGTTCGGCCGAGGCCAGGGCGGAGTCCGAGCCCTGGGGTCGGGCGAGGCGGAGTTTCGTCGTCTTCCGGGTCTTAGCCCGAGTCCGAGCCCTGGGGTCGGGCGGAGCGGAGTTTCGTCGTCTTCCGGGTCTTAGCCCGAGTCCGAGCCCTGGGGTCGGGCGGAGCGGAGTTCGCCGTCTTCCGGGTCTTAGCCCGTGTCCGAGCCCTGGGGTCGGGCGGAGCGGAGTTCGCCGTCTTCCGGGTCTTAGCCCGTGTCCGAGCCCTGGGGTCGGGCGGAGCGGAGTTCGCCGTCTTCCGGGTCTTAGCCCGTGTCCGAGCCCTGGGGTCGGGCGGAGCGGAGTTCGCCGTCTTCCGGGTCTTAGCCCGTGTCCGAGCCCTGGGGTCGGGCGGAGCGGAGTTCGCCATGGCGCCTTTGGCAAGGCCTGATTGCCTGTCAGACTCACTCTGTCGAGTGGCACTGCAGTCGGAGTGGCGCAGGCGGCGCTGTCCTTCTGTCAGACTGGCCAGTGGAGCGGTGGAGTGACGGCGGTCACCTCGGCTCTGCCGGGGGCGCGTGTCAGGATAGAGGTGTCAGGCCACCTTTGCGTTAAATGCCCCTGCAATTTGGTCAGTCGGTGTGGTGATTTAGCCAAGGTTGCTTCTGAGCGAAGCCAAGGCCTTGGGCTAGCCGGTGATGTGTCCGCCATAAAAAGGGGGCCTCGGGCGAGACGGAAGTCTCTCGAGGTCGGCTGCCTTTGGCCGAGGCTAGGCTCGGGTGAAGCGTGATCGAGTCACTCGTGTGGACTGATCCCTGACTTAATCGTCCCCATCAGGCCTTTGCAGCTTTATGCTGATGGGGGTTACCAGCTGAGAATTAGGCGCCTTGAGGGTACCCCTAATTATGGTCCCCGACAGAATCCTCAACAAGACATCTTATGAACTCCTAACCGGTAAAAAGCCCAATATTTCATATTTTAGAGTCTTTGGTAGCAAATGCTTTATTCTTGTTAAAAGAGGTAGAAAATCTAAATTTGCTCCTAAGACTGTAGAAGGCTATTTACTAGGATATGATTCAAACACAAGGGCATATAGAGTCTTTAACAAGTCCACTGGACAAGTTGAAGTTTCTTGTGACGTTGTGTTTGATGAGACTAACGGCTCTCAAGTAGAGCAAGTTGATCTTGATGAGATAGGTATTGAAGAGGCTCCATGCATCGCTCTAAGGAACATGTCCATTGGGGATGTGTGTCCTAAGGAATCCGAAGAGCCTCCAAATGCACAAGATCAACCGTCCTCCTCCACGCAAGCATCTCCACCGACTCAAAATGAGGATGAGGCCCAAGTTGATGAAGAAGAAGATCAATCAAATGAGCCACCTCAAGATGACGGCATAGATCAAGGGGGGGATGCAAATGATCAAGACAAGGAGGATGAAGGACAAAGACCGCCACACCCAAGAGTCCACCAAGCAATCCAACGAGATCACCCCATCGACACCATCCTCGGCGACATTCATAAGGGGGTAACTACTAGATCTCGTGTTGCACATTTTTGTGAGCATTACTCTTTTGTTTCCTCTATTGAGCCACACAGAGTAGAGGAAGCACTTCAAGATTCGGATTGGGTGGTGGCGATGCAAGAGGAGCTCAACAACTTCACTAGGAATGAGGTATGACATTTAGTTCCATGTCCTAATCAAAATGTTGTAGGAACCAAATGGGTCTTCCGCAATAAGCAAGATGAGCATGGTGTGGTGACAAGGAACAAAGCTCGACTTGTGGCCAAGGGATACTCCCAAGTCGAAGGTTTGGATTTCGGTGAAACCTATGCACCCGTAGCTAGGCTTGAGTCAATTTGCATATTATTGGCCTATGCTACTTACCATGGCTTTAAGCTTTATCAAATGGACGTGAAAAGTGCCTTCCTCAATGGACCGATCAAGGAAGAGGTCTATGTTGAGCAACCTCCCGGCTTTGAAGATAGTGAGTACCCTAACCATGTTTACAAAAATCTAAGGCGCTTTATGGGCTCAAGCAAGCCCCAAGAGCATGGTATGAATGCCTTAGGGATTTTCTCATCACTAATGAATTCAAAGTCGGAAAGGCCGATCCTACTCTATTCACTAAAACTATTAAAAATGACTTGTTTGTATGCCAAATTTATGTTGATGATATTATATTTGGGTCTACTAACGAGTCTACATGTGAAGAATTTAGTAGGATCATGACACAAAAGTTCGAGATGTCTATGATGGGAGAGTTGAAGTACTTCTTGGGATTTCAAGTGAAGCAACTCCAAGAAGGCACCTTCATTAGCCAAACGAAGTATACTCAAGACATTCTAAACAAGTTTGGTATGAAGGATGCCAAGCCCATCAAGACACCCATGGGAACTAATGGGCATCTCGACCTCGACACGGGAGGTAAGTCCGTGGATCAAAAGGTATACCGGTCGATGATAGGTTCTTTACTCTATTTACGTGCATCTCGACCGGATATTATGCTTTCCGTATGCATGTGTGCAAGATTCCAAGCCGACCCTAAGGAAGCTCACCTTACGGCCGTAAAACGAATCTTGAGATATTTGGCTTACACTCCTAAGTTTGGGCTTTGGTATCCTAGGGGATCCACATTTGATTTGATTGGTTATTCGGATGCCGATTGGGCAGGGTGTAAAATCAATAGGAAGAGCACATCGGGGACTTGCCAGTTCTTGGGAAGATCCTTGGTGTCTTGGGCTTCAAAGAAGCAAAATTCGGTCGCTCTTTCCACCGCCGAAGCCGAGTACATTGCCGCAGGCCATTGTTGCGCGCAATTGCTTTGGATGAGGCAAACCCTGCGGGACTACGGTTACAAATTAACCAAAGTCCCTTTACTATGTGATAATGAGAGTGCAATCAAGATGGCGGATAATCCCGTCGAGCATAGCCGCACTAAACACATAGCCATTCGGTATCATTTTCTTAAGGATCACCAACAAAAGGGAGATATCGAGATTTCTTACATTAATACTAAAGATCAATTAGCCGATATCTTTACCAAGCCTCTTGATGAACAAACTTTTAACAAACTTAGGCATGAGCTCAATATTCTTGATTCACGCAATTTCTTTTGCTAACTTGCTCACATAGCTCATGTGTATACCTTTGATCATGTCTCTTTCATATGCTATGACTAATGTGTTTTTTCAAGTCTATTTCAAACCTAGTCATAGGTGTATTGAAAGGGAATTGGAGTCTTCGGCGAAGACAAAGGCTTCCACTCCGTAACTCATCCTTCGCCGTCGCTCCAAGTCACTCTCCATCTTTGGGGGAGAAAGCAAAAGGACTTCGTCTTTGGTATAATCTTAACTCATTTATTTATGACCAAAGGGGAAGAACGTACTTCGAGGGCTCTAATGATTCCGTTTTTGGCGATTCATGCCAAAGGGGGAGAAAGTATGAGCCCAAAGCAAAAGGACCGCACCACCACCAATTTCAAAAACTTAGTTTTTCAAAGAGTATTTTCAATTGGTATCCTATTGTGTTCAAAAGGGGGAGAAAGTAGTATTTCAAAAATGATACATCAAAACCCTCTTGAACACTAAGAGGAGGATCTCATTTAGGGGGAGTTTTTGTTTAGTCAAAGGAAAAGCATTTGAAACAGGAGGAGAAAATTTCAAATCTTGAAAATGCTTTGCCAAATCTTATTCATTTACCTTTGACTATTTGCAAAAGAACTTTGAAAAGGATTTACAAAAGAATTTGCAAAAACAAAACATGTGGTGCAAGCGTGGTCCAAAATGTTAAAAACAAAGGAACGATCCATGCAAATCTTGTAAGTATTTATATTGGCTCAATTCCAAGCAACCTTTGCACTTACATTATGCAGACTAGTTCAATTATGCACTTCTATATTTGCTTTGGTTTGTGTTGGCATCAATCACCAAAAAGAGGGAGATTGAAAGGGAATTAGGCTTACACCTAGTTCCTAAATAATTTTGGTGGTTGAATTGCCCAACACAAATGATTGGACTAACTAGTTTGCTCTAGTGTATAAGTTATACAGGTGCCAAAGGTTCACAACAAGCCAATTAAAAAGACCATTGTTGGGTTCCAAGTAAAGAGCTAAAAGCATACCGAAGTGTGCCCTGGTCTGGCGCACCGGACATGTCCGGTGCACCACCGGACATTCTAGTACCTGTCCGGTGCACCAGGGGACTCCGCGCTGAACTCCTCAGCCTCGGGAAATTCTCAGAGCCGACGCGCTATAATTCACCGGACTGTCCGGTGTACACCGGACAGTGTCCGGTGCTCCAAGAAGTCGCGGCTCAGGAACTCGGCAGCCTCGGGAATTCAGAACGGCTGCTCCGCTATTGGAGCGGTCGAGTCCTTGCTGACGTTGCCCTGCTTCCGTAAGAGAGCTGAGAGCCGCCATCGTCACCGAGCTTGCGGGGCGCCATCATTGCCCATCTGGCGGAGCTGGCCAGATGGGACGCCGGTCTTGTTCTCCGCGACCCGAGTCGGCTCGGGGTAGAATGATGATGGCGCTCCCCGTTGACGTGACGGGCCTGTGCCTTAGGTCGGGCGACGTGGGAGCTCCTCCGAAGCCGAGGTCGAGTCTGTCTTCCGTGGCCGAGGCCGAGCCCGAGCCCCCAGGTCGGGCGAGGCGGAGCTCGTTCGGCCGAGGCCAGGGCGGAGCTCGTTCGGCCGAGGCCAGGGCGGAGTCCGAGCCCTGGGGTCGGGCGAGGCGGAGTTTCGTCGTGTTCTGAGCCCAAGTCCGAGCCCTGGGTCGGGCGGAGCGGAGTTCGCCGTCTTCTGGGGCTGAGCCCGAGTCCAAGCCCTGGGGTCGGGCGGAGCGGAGTTCGCCGTCTTCCGGGTCTTAGCCCGAGTCCGAGCCCTGGGGTCGGGCGGAGCGGAGTTCGCCGTCTTCCGGGTCTTAGCCCGAGTCCGAGCCCTGGGGTCGGGCGGAGCGGAGTTCGCCGTCTTCCGGGTCTTAGCCCGAGCCCGAGCCCTGGGGTCGGGCGGAGCGGAGTTCGCCGTCTTCCGGGTCTTAGCCCGAGTCCGAGCCCTGGGGTCGGGCGGAGCGGAGTTTCCCATGGCGCCTTTGGCAGGGCCCGACTGCCTGTCAGACTCACTCTGTCGAGTGGCACTGCAGTCGGAGTGGCGCAGGCGGCGCTGTCCTTCTGTCAGACCGGTCAGTGGAGCGGTGGAGTGACGGCAGTCACTTCGGCTCTGCCGGGGGGCGCGTGTCAGGATAAAGGTGTCAGGCCACCTTTGCGTTAAATGCTCCTGCAACCTGGTCAGTCGGTGCGGCGATTTAGTCAGGGTTGCTTCTAAGCGAAGCCAAGGCCTCGGGCGAGCCGGAGGTGTGTCCGCCGTAAAATGGGGGGCCTCGGGCGAGACGGAAGTCTCTCGAGGTCGGCTGCCCTTGGCCGAGGCTAGGCTCGGGTGAAGCGTGATCGAGTCACTCGTGTGGACTGATCCCTAACTTAATCGTACCCATCAGGCCTTTGCAGCTTTATGCTGATGGGGGTTACCAGCTGAGAATTAGGCGTCTTGAGGGTACCCCTAATTATGGTCCCCGACAGTAGCCCCCGAGCCTCGAAGGGAGTGTTAGCACTCGCTTGGAGGCTTTCGTCGCACTTTTTTGCAAGGGGACCAGCCTTTCTCGGTTGCATTTCGTTCCGGTGGGTGCGCGCGAGCGCACCCGCCGGGTGTAGCCCCCGAGGCCTCGGAGGAGTGGTTACACTCCTTCGAGGTCTTAATGCCTTGCGTAATGCTTCGGCTGGTCTGGTTGTTCCCTCATGCGAACTCGCCGTAGTCCGGGTGCACGGTCGGGGCCCAAGCTCTCGGGCTGGTATGTTGACGCTGTCAACGGTTTGGCCGGAGCCGGGTTTGCGAGAGCAGCCCTCGAGCCTCCGCACAGGGCGAGAGGACGATCAGGGACAAACTCGACTTTTTACATACGCCCCTACGTCGCCTTTCCGCAAGGAGGAGGGGGGGAGTGCGCCATGTTACCCTCGATGGGCACCGAACATGGTGTCTCCGGTGAGCTGCAAGCGGGTAATCCGAGTGGACGTCCGTGCCCCGTTCGTTGGGGGTCGGCTAGGGGCCCAGAGGCACGCCCAAAAGTACCTGCGGGTGATTTGCCGGACCCGGTCCCCTGGCGACGGGGTCCGAGGGCTCGATGCCTCCCTCCGATGGGATTCCGTTACAAGATCGTTCCCGCTGGTCTCGGAAATGTCCTAGGGTACCTCGGGAGCGCAGCCCGAGCCTCGGTTATGTATCGAACGTACCCCTGGTCATCCCTCGCTCGGCGTCTGAGGCGACTGTGAACCCTTCGGGGGGCCAGCCTTCGAACCCCTGATCAGTAATGGGCGCGGAGCCCGAGTAGCCTGAGGCGGCCATGGAGCCCTTCGGGGGGCCGGCCTTCGAACCCCTGACCAGTAGTGGGTGTCGGGCCCACGCGATCTGAGGCGACTGTTGAACCCTTCGGGGGCCAGTCTTCGAACCCCTGATCAGTAATGGGCGTGGAGCCCGGTTCCTTCACAGAGAAGGATCCTTTTCGGGGTATCCCCCTTTCCCGGTCCCTGTTGCAAGAGATAGAGAAAGAGGAAAAAAGGATACGAAATCGAACGACGTGGCGTACCTTTTTTGACGCGGTTATTACGGCGAAGGCGAAACGTGGTCCGCTTCTCCTGCCAGAGGCGCCGCCTGTCCCACCGCGGAGTTAATGCGACGGGGCGAGTGGTTGGCGGGGCGGCCGCTGCGCGTGCGCGAGCCGTTCGAGGAACGGCTGTTTCGCCTCGCGTTTTTTGAATCCCGCGTCCGGTCCGGGCGGTGCGCTGGAAACGGTTTCGCCCTAGCCTTCATATACTTGAGAGGGGGTCCGGTGATGGTTCTTTGCTCTGCTTCCTTCCTTTCCCTTTAGGTTTTCGCAACCCGGGAAACTTTAGTCGGAGAAGAGAAAAACCGCCCTCCCGGCCCCCCGCGCCGCCATCTCTTCCATTTCGGCGATGGCAGATCGAGTGACCATAATCCCCCCGCGCGATCCGTGGCCTTTCTCCACGGTGACGGCGAGCGATCTGGAGGAGCTGGTCGGCGAGGGTTTGCTCCGCCCCCTCACCGATAAGCAGTGGCCAGAGTGGATTCCTCCCGTGGGTGGAGCCGCTCCGTCCCCACCGCCGGGGTACGTCGTGAGCTTCGTCTCCTTCCATGAGCGGGGATTCGGTGTGCCGACGGGCCGCTTTATGCGGGCCATCCTGTCCCACTACGGGGTGGAGTTGCACAACCTCTCCCCAACTCCATCTCGCAGGCCGCTATCTTCGTGGCGGTATGCGAAGGGTACTTGGGGATCGCCCCCCATTGGGATTTGTGGACTCATCTCTTCTTCACCGAGCCTTTCGCCTTGTCGACGGGGGAGAGGAGGATCCGTGCGGCGGTGCGGGCCGGCGGCTGCACTCTTTTGTTGAGGCAGTCGCGGGCGTTACAGTACATTCCTGCCATTCTTGCGTCTTCGAACAAGGGGTGGCAGCGCCGGTGGTTCTACCTCCGGAATGACGGTGAGTTGCTCCCACCGTTCTCCCAGCGAGTAGTTACTGCTGCCACCGACGCCTGGCGCCACGGGACCCCGCACGAGAGACAGAAGAATCTCGAACCTCTCCTCGAGGCTCTGAAGGCGTTGCGGGAGGGGGGACTTACCGCCGCAGGAGTGATTGCCGCTATCCACCGTCGGAGGGTGCTTCCCTTGGCGGAGCGGCGGCTGCCGCTTTGGGAGATGACCCCGGAGGCCGACTGGGAGGGCTCGCGAATGTCCCCTGATCCTCTTCCTTTCGACGCCCTTCAATGGCGGGTGTCGGCTGCGATGGGGAAGCCGGACTCCCACGCCTACTCCCAGCCTCGAATGCGCCCCGAACAGGGGTGCGTAAATCTGGCGAGTGTTCGCTCCCTCCTCCTTCATAATCGGGTTGCTCTGGGTTCTTATGGTCGGGTTTCTTTCCCCCCTTTTTCAGGAGGTGGGGTGGCACAAACCCTCCCTGCCACGGGTCCCGGAGGACGCGGTGGACCGAGCAGCGCGGCGGGTTGCCGCGGAGGAGAAGAAGAAGAAGGACGCGGAGAAGGCCCGGGCCCGCGAGCGGAGGCGGGCTCGGGATGCCTTGGAGAAGCGTCGTCGCCAACAGGAGAGGGACGGACTCCCGAGGGAGCCGTCGCCGGAGACGCCCGACGACGATGACGACGATGATGATGAAGAGGACGACATGGCCGCCCGTCTCGGCCTCGGCCCCGGCTTGGGGTGTGGCCAGGAGCCGTCGAGCCAGCCCCCGAGCGGGCCGGCTCCGTCAGCCCCCGAAGTCGGGGCGTCGGGCTCCCGACCCAAGGCACGGGGGCGATCCGAGAGGCCACCTGACCCCTCAGCCGGAGGAGCTGAGGCAGCTCCGGAGGGCCAGGCCAAGGCGTCTGTCCCCCAGGGGCCGCCGCTCGTGTCGGTGGCGCATGGGGGCGACCTTCAAGTCGTCGCGGCCGTGCCCGGGCAATCTGCTTCCCGGGCGCCCCAAGCAAGGGTGGCGCCGATGGTGCCGGCGAAGCGGACCTCGGCGGCCGTTTTGGGAGCCGGGATCCAAGAAGGCTCCCCCCAGGCGCGGTGGATCATGGCCCGAAGTGGGTGAGTATCTCGGAATGTCTTCGTCTTGGCTTCCCATTAATATGTCTTGGTCGTGATCTTTCTTTTTTCCTCTCTTTTTTCTTTTATATCCAGCAAGCGAAGTCATGGCCAGACCGACCTGGCACCCCGGAAGGCCCTCAAGACGGCGCCGGACTGTGTGGCCAGCGCCATTCAGCCGACCCTTTCGCGGGGTACTTCACCGCAGGGGGCTCGGGCGTCGCCGGTCTCTGGGGAGCGGGCCCCCGAGGCCGGCTCTTCTGCCGAGGCGGCCATCGTGGTTGAGGAGGCGGCTGACGCCCACGTGGCCCTGAGCCCGCCTGTCGTGCCGCCCATGGCGGCGCCTGCCACCATCGAGGTTGCCGCCGTTCCTGTCGGAGAGCGTCCAGTTGCCGCCAGCATCGGGATGGCTGATGCGTCGGCGCCCAAGACCTCAGAAGAGGCGGTCGTGGACGCGCGATCCGTCCAGCCGGGTGACAGCCTTATCGCCGTGCGGCGGAGCCCCGAGGCCCGGCGCCCGTCGCTCCGATTCCGGACCCGCGAGGCCTCGGACCCTGTCTTCGTTCTCGACGATGAGCAGGAGGACCAGTCCTGGGGTGAGCTCCGCGAGTGTGCAGAGGCAACGGTGGGGTCGCTCCGGTCGTCGCTGGAGGTTTTCTGCAGAGACGTCCCCAAAATCCTCCAGGTAGCGGTTTCAGGCATACCTTTTTCCTTCTGTGAGCGAGACACTCGTCGTGACGCCCTGTTTCCTTTCCCCAGGATCTGACGGACCGGAGCGCCGCCAAGTCGTCGTTCATCCGCCGCGAGGTCGATGTCTGGGGCTCGCTGCGATCCCTGAGGTCCTCGCTCGCCGGGGCTACCGCGCGTCTTTCTCAGCAGGGTGCCAAGGTGGCGGACCTCCAGCTGCTCTGCGCCGACCTGAGAGACGAGGCGGCAGCAGCGCGTGCGGAGGCGCAACGGCAGCGATCGGAGCTCGTCCAGGTCGTCGAGGAACGGGACCGATCTCAGGGCTGAGCTGCCGAGGCCGAAAGCCGAGCCGAGACCCTCGCGGCTGACTTAGCCGCGGCCCAGGTCGCGGCCTCGGAGCATCGTGCCCGAGCCGGAGGTACGTCTTGGTCCTCCCTGGTTCTTGTTCTTGTCCGTTTCCTTTGCTTGTGCTTGAGGTATTTCTCCTGGCTGCTTGCAGAGCTTGAGTCCGCCCTTGACGAGTCCGCCAAGGCGCTCGACGAGGCGCTTGCCGGAGCTGCCGAGCAGAGGGAAGCTGACCTCGCGGCCATGTCCGACGCCGTCTCGGACTTTTATCGTGTCCTCGGCTCCGACGACGTCCCTTCAGGAAGCTCCCCTCAGAGCCGCCTTCGAGCCTTGGGTGATCACGCGCGCGGTAGAGTCCGCGAGGCGCTACACCACGGCGTCAGGCGGGCCTTTGCCGTGCTTGCTTCCCACTATGTTGTGGACCTGGAGCGGGTTAGTGAGGGGTACTGTCTTCCTGACGAAGACGATGCTGCCCTGGCGGAGGTCCAACGGCTTGACGCGGTCGCCGCGGGTCCGAGCGCGGTGCTGGCGACCACCTTTGAGGCGGAGATCCTTCCCCCTACGCCGTCGCCGGAGGCCAAGATGGACCCCACCGACGGCGGGGATGGAGCTGAGGGCGCGGCTCCTTCCCAAGGCGGCGCCTAATTCTTGTTTGAACAATTTCTTGTTGGATGTGCGTCTCACCGCGGCCGCTGAGGCCTGAACACTTTGTCTTTCTTGCTTGAAGTCGTACTCTCCTTTCTTTCCATCTGCATGTTCGTCCTAGCTTGTCAATAATAGGGTGGCTTCTCGAGTTGGGTCATTCTTCGTGGCAGGTGATGAGTGAGGTATCCCTAACCCGGAGGCACGGGAGTTCCTCGGCTCAGTCGGTCTTGCCATTTACATGTACCCGCGTTCGCTCCTTGAGACCCTGCTTCTGACATAGCCGGGAGAACGCAAGAGGCCCCTTTTTTGATTGAAAATTTTTGACACGGAGAAGTATGCCCAATCTTGACGCAGAGGGGTTCCCCCTTATTAGCCCCCAAGGGAGGGTCGGGCTCTGCCGAGGCGAGGCCGACCCTTCCTTGACGACCGAGGCGCAGAGGCTGCCTGACGGATCGGGCTCCGGCCCGGATATCCAGCGAGTGCTCGGCGACATCCCTTGGTATGCCGGGCATGTCCGAGAGACTCCACGCAAAGACGTCGGCGTTTGCGCGGAGAAAGTCGACGAGCACTGCTTCCTATTTGGGGTCGAGCCCGGAACCGATCCGGATCTGCTTGGTGGTGTCGCCACTGGGGTCGAGTGGGACGGCCTTAACCGTCTCCGCTGGCTCAAAGTTGCTGGCATGGCGCTTCACGTCTGGCACCGAGGTTCTCCAGGTCGGCGATGAGGGCCTCGGACTCGGCGAGGGCCTCGGCGTACTCCACGCACTCCACGTCGCATTCGAACGCGTGTTTGTACGTGGGGCCGACGGTGATGACCCCGTTGGGGCCCGGCATCTTGAGCTTCAGGTAGGTGTAGTTGGGGACGGCCATGAACTTCGCGTAGCATGGCCTCCCCAGTACGGCGTGGTAGGTTCCTCGGAACCCGACCACCTCGAACGTCAGGGTCTCCCTTCGGAAGTTGGAGGGCGTCCCGAAGCAGACGGGGAGGTCGAGTCGTCCGAGGGGCTGGACGCGCTTCCCAGGGATGATCCCGTGGAAGGGCGCAGCGCCTGCTCGGACGGAGGACAGATCGACGCGCAGGAGCTTGAGGGTCTCGGCGTAGATGATGTTGAGGCAGCTGCCCCCATCCATCAGGACCTTGGTGAGCCTGACGTTGCCGACGACGGGGTCGACGACGAGCGGATATTTCCCCGGGCTTGGCACGTGGTCGGGGTGGTCGGCCTGGTCGAAGGTGATGGGCTTGTCGGACCAGTCTAGGTAGACTGGCGCCGCCACCTTCACCGAGCAGACCTCCCGGCGCTCTTGCTTGCGATGCCGAGCCGAGGCATTCGCCGCATGCCCACCGTAGATCATGAAGCAGTCGCGGACCTCGGGGAATTCTCCTGCTTGGTGATCTTCGTTCTTGTCGTCGTCGCGGGCCCTGCCACCCTCGGCGGGTGGCCCGGCCCTGTGGAAGTGGCGCCGAAGCATGACGCACTCCTCGAGAGTGTGCTTGACGGGCCCCTGATGGTAGGGGCACGGCTCCTTGAGCATCTTGTCGAAGAGGTTTGCACCTCCAGGGGGCTTCCGAGGGTTCTTGTACTCGGCGGCGGCGACAAGATCCGCGTCAGCGGTGTCGCGTTTCGATTGCGACTTCTTCTTGCCTTTCTTCTTGGCGCCGCGCGGAGCAGACGCCTCGGGAGCCTCTTCCGATGGGCGGCCCTGGGGCTGCTTGTCCTTTCGGAAGATAGCCTCGACCGCCTCCTGGCCAGAGGCGAACTTGGTGGCGATGTCCATCAGCTCGCTCGCCCTGGTGGGGGTCTTGCGACCCAGCTTGCTCACCAGGTCGCGGCAGGTGGTGCCAGCGAGGAACGCGCCGATGACATCTGAGTCGGTGATGTTGGGCAGCTCGGTGCGCTGCTTCGAGAATCGCCGGATGTAGTCCCGGAGCGACTCCCCCGGCTGTTGCCGGCAGCTTCGAAGGTCCCAGGAATTCCCGGGGCGCACGTATGTGCCCTGGAAATTGCCGGCGAAGGCTTGGACCAAGTCGTCCCAGTTGGAGATCTGCCCCGGAGGCAGGTGCTCCAACCAGGCGCGAGCAGTGTCGGAGAGGAACAGGGGGAGGTTACGGATGATGAGGTTGTCGTCGTCCGTTCCACCCAGTTGGCAGGCCAGGCGGTAGTCCGCGAGCCACAGTTCCGGTCTCGTTTCCCCCGAGTACTTCGTGATAGTAGTCGGGGGTCGGAACCGGGTCGGGAATGGCGCCCGTCGGATGGCCCGACTGAAGGCCTGCGGACCGGGTGGTTCGGGCGAGGGACTCCGATCCTCCCCGCTGTCGTAGCGCCCCCCACGCCTGGGGTGGTAGCCTCGGCGCACCCTTTCGTCGAGGTGGGCCCGACGGTCGCGTCGATGGTGCTCGTTGCCGAGGTGGCCCGGGGCCGCAGGCGCAGTGTTGCGCGTGCGCCCGGTGTAGACCGAGGCTTCCCGCATGAATCGGGAAGTCGCGGCATGAGGTTCCGAGGGGTACCCCTGCCTTCGGGAGGCAGTGCTCTCGGCCCGTCGGGCCGCAGCGCCTTCCAGGAGATTCTTGAGTTCCCCCTGGATTCGCCGACCCTCGGTGGTTGATGGCTCCGGCATCGCGCGGAGGAGCATCGCTGCGGCTGCCAGGTTCTGGCCAACCCCGCTGGATGCGGGCGGCGGCCTGACCCTGACATCGTTGGTGACGCGGTGCTGGAGACCTTGGGGCAGGTGACGTATTTCTCCGGCCAGGGGTTGGCCCGCCCATACCTGCCCGACGTCCCGACGGATCGGCTCAAGCGCTCCTGTTCCCTCGTTGAGCCTAGCCTGCGCCTCACGGACTTGCTCGAGTTGTGGGTCGTAACCCCCCGCCGGAGCGGGGACCACAGCTAGCTCCCGTGGGATGTCGGCGCGAGGCACCGGCCTAGGAAGATCACCGTCCCCCGGCATGCCGAGATGGTTGCCTTCGGAGGGATCCCCTAGCTCGATGTGGAAACATTCGCGGCTTGGGCCGCAGCTCTCATCGTCAAGGCTGCGGCTTCCGTCGGAACAGTCGGAGAGGCAGTAGTCACATGCGGTCATGAAGTCCCGCATGGCACTGGGGTTGCCAAGTCCGGAGAAATCCCAACAGACGCTGGGATCGTCATCTTCCTCGGACCCAGAGGGCCCGTAGGTTGAGACGTCCGTCAACCGGTCCCAAGGCGACCGCATACGAAACCCCAGTGGGGTTGCACTCGCCTCAATGAGAGCGCCCGCCAAAGCGAGGTCGTTTGGCGGGTTGAGGCCGAGTCGAAATGACGTAAGATGGGAGTTAGTCGGTACCTTTTGGTCGACGAGGAGCGACGTAGTCACATCGGGGACTGGTTGCACCGTCATCTCAGGTACGAGGGCGACGTCCTGCAGGCTTTCCGCGAGCGCGCTGGCGTCGTCTTCTTGCTCGGGGTCGACGTGTCGCGGGGGGACGGCGCTTGCCTTCGTCTCGAACGCGAGGTCGACGTCCGGCGTGCCTTCCGTCGGGGCGTCGGGGGCGTCGATTCGCTCGACGGCCGACAAGGCGCGGCCTCCCGCTTGGCCTTGATGGCCCCGCCTCCTCCTCCGTTGGCGGGGGAGAGGACGGAGCGAGCTCAAATGTTGTTCTTCCACCACGCGGGGAAGATGTCGTCGATTCCGCCGCCAGCGGGCGGGTTGTCGGCCGCCATTGTCGTTGTCGCGCGGCGGTGGAAGGAGTATCATGTCGTAGCTGCCGTCGAAGGACATGAACTCAAGACTCCCGAAACGAAGTACCGTCCCGGGCCGGAGAGGTTGCTGGAGACTGCCCATCTGGAGCTTGACGGGAAGCTGTTCGTCAACACGCAGCAGGCCCCTACCTGGCGCGCCAACTGTCGGCGTTTCGAGACAGGGGGTCCCTAAGCCGACGAGTGAGTGTGCTGCGTGCCCCAGCCTAGATGGGTCGAGCGCGTGGGCGAGCGCGAAGGGGGGAGAGGCGAGGTGGCCGGAGACGGGCGTGAGAGAGGTGGAAATCCCGCGGCCTTCGTGTTCGTCCCGCGCCCAGGTCGGGTGCGCTTGCAGTAGGGGGGTTACAAGCGTCCACGCGGGTGAGGGAAGCGAGCGGCCCCAAGAGAGCGCCTGTCCCGTCCTCGGTCCCGCGCGGCCAACCTTCTCTAAGAAGGCCCTGGTCCTTCCTTTTATAGTCGTAAGGAGAGGATCCAGGTGTACAATGGGGGGTAGCAGAGTGCTACGTGTCTAGCGGAGAGAGAGAGCTAGCGCCCTGGGTACATGCCAATGTGGCAGCCGGAGAGGTCTTGGCACCTTGCTGGCGTGATGTCGTGGCTGTCGGAGGAGCGACGGAGCCTGGCGGAGGGACAGCTGTTGGAGCGGTCGAGTCCTTGCTGACGTTGCCCTGCTTCCGTAAGAGAGCTGAGAGCCGCCATCGTCACCGAGCTTGCGGGGCGCCATCATTGCCCATCTGGCGGAGCTGGCCAGATGGGACGCCGGTCTTGTTCTCCGCGACCCGAGTCGGCTCGGGGTAGAATGATGATGGCGCTCCCCGTTGACGTGACGGGCCTGTGCCTTAGGTCGGGCGACGTGGGAGCTCCTCCGAAGCCGAGGTCGAGTCTGTCTTCCGTGGCCGAGGCCGAGCCCGAGCCCCCAGGTCGGGCGAGGTGGAGATCGTTCGGCCGAGGCCATGGCGGAGCTCGTTCGGCCGAGGCCAGGGCAGAGTCCGAGCCCTGGGGTCGGGCGAGGCGGAGTTTTGTCGTGTTCTGAGCCCAAGTCCGAGCCCTGGGTCGGGCGGAGCGGAGTTCGCCGTCTTCTGGGGCTGAGCCCGAGTCCGAGCCCTGGGGTCGGGCGGAGCGGAGTTCGCCGTCTTCCGGGTCTTAGCCCGAGTCCGAGCCCTGGGGTCGGGCGGAGCGGAGTTCGCCGTCTTCCGGGTCTTAGCCCGAGTCCGAGCCCTGGGGTCGGGCGGAGCGGAGTTCGCCGTCTTCCGGGTCTTAGCCCGAGCCCAAGCCCTGGGGTCGGGCGGAGCGGAGTTCGCCGTCTTCCGGGTCTTAGCCCGAGTCCGAGCCCTGGGGTCGGGCGGAGCGGAGTTTCCCATGGCGCCTTTGGCAGGGCCCGACTGCCTGTCAGACTCACTCTATCGAGTGGCACTGCAGTCGGAGTGGCGCAGGCGGCGCTGTCCTTCTGTCAGACCGGTCAGTGGAGCGGTGGAGTGACGGCGGTCACTTCGGCTCTGCCGGGGGGCGCGTGTCAGGATAAAGGTGTCAGGCCACCTTTGTGTTAAATGCTCCTGCAACCTGGTCAGTCGGCGCGACGATTTAGTCAGGGTTGCTTCTAAGCGAAGCCAAGGCCTGGGGCGAGCCGGAGGTGTGTCCGCCGTAAAATGGGGGGCCTCGGGCGAGACGGAAGTCTCTCGAGGTCGGCTGCCCTTGGCCGAGGCTAGGCTCGGGTGAAGCGTGATCGAGTCACTCGTGTGGACTGATTCCTGACTTAATCGTACCCATCAGGCCTTTGCAGCTTTATGCTGATGGGGGTTACCAGCTGAGAATTAGGCGTCTTGAGGGTACCCCTAATTATGGTCCCCGACAGGTCGGAATCCAACGACATTGGTGACGTGGCTGGCGCACCGGACATGTCCGGTGTACACCGGACTGTCCGGTGCACCATACGACAGACAGCCTCCACCAACGGTCATGTTTGGTGGTTGGGGCTATAAATACCCCAACCACCCCACCATTCATAGCATCCAAGTTTTCCAGCTTCCAACTACTATACAAGAGCTAGCATTCATTGCAAAGCACATCAAAAGAGATCAAATCCTCTCCCAACTCCACACAAAGCCTTAGTGACAAGAGAGAGTGATTTGTAGTGTTTATTTGAGCTCTTGCGCTTGGATCGCTTCTTTTCTTTGGCATTCTTTCTTGTGATCAAACACTCACTTGTAATTGAGGCAAGAGACACCAATTGTGTGGTGGTCCTTGCGGGAAGTTTGATTCCCAAAAGTGATTTGAGAAGAGAAGCTCACTCGGTCCGAGGGACCGTTTGAGAGAGGGAAGGGTTGAAAGAGACCCGGCCTTTGTGGCCTCCTCAACGGGGAGTAGGTTTGCGAGAACCGAACCTCGGTAAAACAAATCCGTGTGTCACACTCTTCATTTGCTTGCGATTTGTTTTCCACCCTCTCTCGCGGACTCGTTTTTATTTCTAACGCTAACCCGGGTTGTAGTTGTGTTTATATTTGTAAATTTCAGTTTCGCCCTATTCACCCCCTCTAGGCGACTATCAGTCGTCTTCCGGGGCTGAGCCCGAGTCCGAGCCCTGGGGTCGGGCGAAGCGGAGTTTCCCATAGCGCCTGGGGCCGAGCTTGGCTGCCGTCAGCCTCACTCTGTCGTGTGGCACAGCAGTCGGAGCGGCGCAGGCGGCGCTGTCCTCTTGTTAGACCGGTCAGTGGAGCGGCGAAGTGACTACGGTCACTTCGGCTCTGTCAACTGGAGGACGCGCGTCAGGATAAAGATGTCAGGCCACCTTTGCATTAAATGCTCCTGTGATTTGGTCGGTTGGCGTGACGATTTGGCCAAGGTTGCTTCTTGGTGAAGGCCGGGCCTCGGGCGAGCCGAAGGTGCGTTCGTCGCCGTAGGGGGTCCTCGGGCGAGACGTAAACCCTTCGGGGTCGGCTGCCCTTGCCCGAGGCTGGGCTCGGGCGAGGCGCGATCGCGTCCCTTGAATGGACCGATCCTTGATTTAATCGCACCCATCAGGCTTTTGCAGCTTCGTGCTGATAGGGGTTACCGGCTGAGATTTAGGAGCATTGAGGGTACCCCTAATTATGGTCCCCGACAAGAAGGTAGCGACATGTGGCGATTTGACGGGATGGCATAGGCGGTGGTTGTCCCTGCAACATTCTCCATGGTGCTAACGATCACTGTTGCTATGCTGAATCTTTGGAGGAAACACTGCCTATAGTATACTAGGTAGGCGGGCGCCGGCGACGATTCGGCGTTGTCTCTCCTTCTTGAGGGTGCTATCCAGAAGTCCTTCATTTTGCGTGGTTGTTGAAAAATATGGAGGCCTTTCGTCTCTCCGCTTGGCTCAATGGTGTTTGGGCTTTTGTCGCCCTGGATGTCTGCTTGCTCCGGGTGTTCGATGTTGTGGCTCCAAGATTGTTGGTGAAGAATCAAAGCTGCCTCGCTAGGGTGCTAGCATCAACATAACGATGCTAGCTAGAAGTTAATTAGCATGTGAAATGCTAGCCTAGCATAGGGACCTCCTCCTTTTTTGCGTGGTCAAAATGGCAGGTCACTCGACAGATCGTCCCGAACGGGCCGGTGGGAAAGCGAGGAGGAGCTGAGGCAGGCAGCGGTTGCATGGAGCCATTATCCCAGTAGTAGATAAACCAACTTCATGGATCGGAAACAAAATTCCAAGGTCTCATCATCACGTGACCATGCATGGCTCCCACTTCCCATGCACCCATATCGTGCCTGTTTGTTTCGGCTTCTTCTAGCTTCTGGCCACCAAAAGCTGCTGCGGACTGCCAAACGCTCAGCTTTTCAGCCAGCTTCTATAAAATTCGTTACGGCAAAAACCATTTAAAATCAACATAAACACATAATCGGTTGAGTCGTTGTAATAGTAGGAATCCGTCACTTTCTAGATCCTGAGCCCTATGAACAACTTTATCTTCCTTCACACGTAATCATAATGATACTCAGATTCTTTCCACAGCCAGATTCTCCTCACAGCCAGATTTTCAGAAAAGCTGGTCAGAAAAAAGCTGAACCAAACAGCCCCATCATTGCAGCCTGCGATTTGCAGACGTGGACGTGATCGTACATCATCATATCGCATGCAACGACGCCGATCGCTCTGCTATGCATGGGTGGCAGTGGCAGAATGCAGGTGATGGCACCCAGGGTCTCGGCGCGGCCGCGCGGGCAACAGATCGATAGATGGATAGATCTGATCCGCGCTCACATTCCCCATGGCTCCTATATATGGGGTATCCAAACAATACGAACGCGATACGGAACGTTCCTCCTCCGCCGTGTCGCACGTGAACGTCCCGGCCGGCGGCCCCAGCTGTTCATCCGTCCCGGCCGGCGGCACTGAATATAATATAATATGATGTCTCAGCAACAGAACAGCAGGTACAATGGACGACCGACTACTGCTTTCACAGGGAAATACGGAGCATGGCACCAAAGGGTTTCGACTTCAATATACATGTTGCAGATGCTAGCTGCTGCTGCTGCTGGGCCTGGGCATGTCCCTGGAGGTGTTCCGAGCGACGATTCTATCTCTCTCTCTTCTCTCTCTAGAGAGAGAGAGAGGTAGTAGGTCTTTGCAGTCATGAGGGGGATGTATGTTTTGCACCGGTGGGGCGCTGGGGCTGGACGGCGACAGTGCAAGTGCAGATGTTGGTCTTGTGCACGACAAGGGGATCACGGAATCGTCACCGTCCTGCCTCTGCCTGCCAATGGTGTCCGGGCAAGTGGATGACATGCAGTAGGAGTATTGTATAGCCAAAGATTTTCGTTACCAACTGGATTGGCTCCGGATGCTTTGCCGTTTCTCATCAGAGGAGCAGAGCAGCAATGCACAAGCGGCTTTATTTATAGTTGGCAAAGGATCTGGCAGTGGCGCGCGGCTGCATGCATGCAGCTGTCTCGTTTCTGGATCAAGAGTTCCTTTCCCAGATACGTGCGTGGCGTCCACCGCCAGGTTTTGGTTGCGCGGGCCAGTCGGCCAAATTTTTTGTATTTTAGCCCTTAAACAGAAGTAAATTTACGTTTAGACCTAAAAAAATTTTAAATGCAGTTTTGGACCCTTAGCTCGGCGCCATAGCCTGTGGCGCCGAGGTAACACAGCTCGGCGCCACAGGCTGTGGCGCCGAGCTTCGTGACGTGGCTGTCCTCCGTGGCACCTAGCTCGGCGCCACAGATCTTGGCGCCGAGCTAGGAAATAACCGCCCGCCACCTTTCTCCTTTTCCTCTCTGTTACTTTTCCCTTCTACCGCGCGCCGCCGTTCCCACGCTCCGGAAATCGCCGCCGCCGCCCGCCCGCCGGCCAGCTCCGGCCTGCCCGCCGCCCAGCTCCGGCCAGCCGCCCTGCTCCGAGCTCCTGCTCGACACCGCCGGCCGCCGCGCCCACGCTCCGGAGTCGCCGCCCGCCCGCCCGGAATCGCCGCGCTCCGGCATCGCCGCCCGGCCGCCCTGCTCCACACCGGCGGCCGCCGCGCCCCTGCTCGCCGGCCGCCCTGCTCGCCGCCCGCCCTGCTCGCCGCCGGTAATTTTTTTTAAATTTCTTATTTAGTAAACTGTTTATTGTTTAGTAAATAGTTAGTAATTTTGTTGTTAGTGTTTATTGTTAGTAAATAGTTAGTAATTTTGTTGTTAGTGTTTATTGTTAGTATATAGTAAGTAAATAGTTAGTAATTTTGTTGTTAGTGTTTATTGTTAGTAAATAGTTAGTAAATAGTTAGTAAATTGTTAGTAAACTGTTTATTGTTTAGTAAATAGTTAGTAATTTTGTTGTTAGTGTTTATTAAAATAGTTAGCTAGTTTCTTGTTAGTGCTTAGCATATTGTTAGTGTTTAGTAAATTCTTAGTGTTTAGAAAATATTACATGTTTTCTGTGTTGGCAACCATCGTGTTGTCGTTTATTCGCAGGTTTTATAAACATCACTTTACAGGGGAGGTGCTGCCAAATTTTTTACTGACAATTTTTTTGTACGTAGGTGTTCGTCCCACCGACTTGACCTTCTCCACCGTTAGCTGGAGTCGTACGCGTTCTCAGGTATACATAGTTTTCGTACATTATTTATAGATTATGTAATTTCGTTTGATGTGTTCATTTAATATTTACTATATGGTTATTAGTTAATATATATTTATTACTTAGTAAGTTAGTAGGCTTAAGTATGTAGCCATTATTGAGTTAGTAATCCATTTTTGCAATAGATGGACAGCCTAGTAACACTATACCATGGAGGAAGGGTGGAGATAGATGCTTATGGGAGTGTTACTTTTGATGGTATGAAGATCGTGACCATGTTGTTCGTTGAAAGACCAACTTTTGACCAGCTTTTGGCTCGAGCTTGTGAGGAGATTAGTTGCGACATAAACGACCCTAGAATATCAATTCAGGGTTTGTTGTCCCATATTACATATGGAACAGTTGTCCGACGGTTGATCTCCATTACCTCAGAAGATGATTGGGTGATATATTTAAGAATTGTGAAGACGATGGTTCCACCATGTTTGGATGTGGTTGTTCAAAAGTTACCTGTTAGTCATTGCGGAGGTCCAGTCGGGTTGTCTCCACAAATGCCAAATGCATCTCGTATTGAAGCTCCTTTGGTAGAGCTTCATGAAGAAGTCGTTGTTGTGCCCGATGCTCAATCGGGTCCGCACGAGTATGGGATTTCTCGTCCTATTCCCGACGTTTGTGGGGCTTCTAATGCGGTGGTACCCCCCCAAGAGATCCCATTGACCGAGGATCCAGTTCACGTTCATCCTAGTAAGTGTCTTCGACACATTGTTCGTATCCATCATTATTTCGTTTGATTAGACTTTTTAATGTGGTTTTTCTTGCTCCGACCCGATGCAGGATCTCCACATATCGATAATGCTGATGTTCAGATTGATGTGCCTGTGTCATATAATATGGACAACATATGCAGGGCATCCAATAGTGTTGATGTTCAGATTGAGGATGAGGAGGAGCCATATGAGGTTGCACGGGCCGTAGATTCTGATGATGACCGTCCGGTTCAAGAAATGACCGAGCAAGAAATTGAACTCATAAGACGTTTGTGTCCGGAGCGAGACCCTGCAGTACATGAATTTAGCAGTTTAAGTCATTCGACCCGTGCGTATGTTGAAGGACGTGACGATGAACTGCTAGAGGCTCCGGATAACGCCGACAGCATTGAGATTAAGGTTGGCTTACTTTTCAAGGATCTGCCTACACTGAGACGATGGCTACAGGAATATTCTGTGAACCGGAAGAGGCCGTTCAAGGTGAGACATTCGTATGCACAGCGTCGTTACACTGTTGTGTGCGAGGTGCCAGAATGCAATTGGAGGGTATGTGCCCGAAGGCAGAAGGACACCGAAAAGTTTAAGATCACCAAAATTGTAGGTCCACACACTTGTGCCCAGACAGAGCTGAGCTCTAAGCATCGTCAGTTGACATCTACCCTGATTGCGAAAAGGATATTGGGGATATTGAAGGGTCAGCCAAACTTGAAGGTGAAGTCAATTATGACCATGACTTCGGAGCTGTTTGGTTACAGGATCAAATATGGGAAAGCATGGAGGGCAAAGCAGCGAGCATGGAAGATGATATACGGGGATTGGGAGGAGGGTTACGAGAAGTTACCAGCATTGTTCAATGCAATGAAAGCAAAAAAAAACCCAGGCATGCATTACGAGTACATCCCCAAACCTAATGAATGGAGGAACGGCAAAGAGATATTTTATCGTGCTTTCTGGTGTTTCTCGCAGTGCGTAGAGGCCTTCAGGCATTGTCGTCCCGTGCTCTCTATTGATGGTACTTTTCTGCTTGGGAAGTATAAGGGCACATTGTTGGTTGCCATATCATGCGACGCAGACAACTCACTGGTTCCTTTGGCATTTGCTTTGGTGGAGAGGGAGAACAGAGATAGTTGGTCTTGGTTCTTGCGGCTTGTACGCATCCATGTCGTAGGCCCTGGACGCGAGGTTGGTGTCATATCTGACAGACACCAAGGTATTCTTAATGCAGTGCAAGAGCAGATTACTGGCTACCCACCCATGCACCACAGATGGTGCACTCGACATCTAGCAGAAAATCTTCTTCGAAAGGATCATAGCAAGGCTAACTTCCCCCTTTTTGAGGAGGTATGTCGTCAGTTGGAGGTTTCGTTTTTCGAGGATAAGTTGAAGGAACTAAAAGATGCAACAAATGCTGAAGGTAAGAGCTGGATTGCTGGATTGCTGAGGGAACCACACAAATGGACAAGGGCCTACGACGAAGGTGGCTGGCGGTTCGAGTTTCAGACTAGCAACATGGCCGAGTCATTTAACAGTGTGCTCAAGGGTATACGGGGCATGCCAGTCAATGCTATAGTAACATTCACTTTTTATAGGCTTGTGGCTTGGTTTAATGATAGACACGCGCAGGCCAAGGCAATGCAGACCCGAGGGCAGAGATGGGCACCTAAACCAACATCACACCTTAATAATGCAAAGGAACGTGCCCATAGACATGAGGTACAATGTTTTGATGAGGAGCTGGGTAAATACGAGGTAACAACACTAGGCGGCATAACTTCCGACGGTGAGGTGCGACCTTCGAGGACACATGTCGTGTTACTTGATGCATTCTGGTGCGGTTGTGGTAAACCTAGACAATACCATTTTCCATGTTCTCATTATGTTGCGGCCGCACGTCATCGTAACTTTGCATTTGAGAGCAGAATACCTTCTGAGTTCAGTGTAGAGAGCTTAGTACGTACCTGGAGCCCTCGTTTTGAGCCATTTCTTGATGAGTCACAATGGCCACCGTACACCGGTCCGGTATACGTTGCTGATCCAGCGCATCGATGGGACAAACGTGGTAGTAGGAAAAGGAGCCGGTGCAACATGGTTATGGATCAGGTTTCCGGTCGCAGTAGGAGAGGACGAGCGTCCCCCTTTCTCGTGGACCCAGAGCAGAATGAATGCGGAAAATGCGGTAGACTTGGCCACAACTCACGTACATGCATTTGGACACTTAGTCAGGTGTGATATATTTTTTTATACACAAATTTTATTCTAATATGTCGATTTTTTTGTTACACTTTGTACACAACTTATATTCTAATATGTTGATATCTTAATTTGCAGGATGGCGCAGTTCCACTTGCTGGACCCTCACTACGACGAGCACCACAGGGGCCGTCTCACCGCAGAGGGAGAGGTAACATTTTGTACATCAATTAAATTTTCGAATTAATATGTGCGACCTATATTTGACTAATGAAAATTCTTTTGATTGCTAGGTGTTGCCCGTTCTGCGGGTCCGGACCCACGACCGGTTTCTGGAGGAGATGAGGTACGATGAGAGGTACACTCCTCTCCTACAGAGGGCTGGCTTGGACGTCTTATCGTACCAGGTCCGCCGTGGGCTGCCCACTTTCAACCCAGCGGCGTTGACGGCTCTGGTCGACAGGTAAAGACTTCTCTAGTTGTTTAATATTTACAATTATCAAATCTACTTTGCATACTGATGATTTTGTATTCTTTTGTCTTCCAATAGGTGGCGGCCAGAGACTCACACTTTCCACCTTCCCTGCGGTGAGATGACCGTGACGCTTGAAGATTGCCAGAAGATTCTTGGTCTCAGCATTATGGGTCGTCCAGTGACCGGTCAGGCATCACCAGGCGGTTGGAGGCAGAGGGTGGAGGCCTTTCTTGGGAGACTGCTTCCGGATGAGCTACGAGGTAGCCACAACACCGGAGTCCCACTGACCTGGCTTAGGCAGAGCTTTGGGCAGTGTCCACCTGGTGCAGACGAGCAGACGGTTGGATACCATTGTCGAGCTTGGATTCTCCATCTCTTTGGTTCAGTTCTTTTTCCAGACGCGACAGGCGACAGCGCGTCATGGATGTTTCTGCCCTGCCTGACTGACTGGGATACGACTGGAGGTTACAGCTGGGCTTCAGCAGTGTTGGCCTTCCTGTACAGGCAACTTTGCGAGGCTTGTCGTCGTTCGTCGAGGACGGCCAGCTTAGGTGGATGTGTCTACCTACTACAGCTGTGGATGTGGGCACACATACCAGTCGGGCGACCCAGAGAGTTTCCTCCTCGTGAGTGGTTCGTGGTAGCCGGACATCGGCTTAAGCCCACGGCTGCTTACCGCTGGGACCAGGTCGAGGAGCCATTCGCACGACACCAGCGTGCTTACGTGGAGTACTCAAACGAGCTTTTGTGATATGGACTGTGTGATTTGGACTTATGCTGGAGACGTTGTAATATGAACTATGTTATGTGTTTTGGACAATGTGTTGGGGAACTTGTATTTTGGACTTTGTTTGTGGACATTATATGAAGAACTATGTTCTGTGGATGTTTTTATATTCGATGTTATTTTGTGATGTATTATATGTTGAAATGCTTATATGTCTTATAATATGTGATTATTTGAACTGTGGTTGTTAATAAAACAAGGGGAACTCTTGCAAAAATTTTTTGTGAACTGTAAAAAACATAATAAGCAATAAGTAACGCATCTTTAGAGTTCTAAATTATTTTTGATACGTAAATACTACATAATAGGCTACAATTCTTCAGTCTGAATCACAATCTATGAGTAACTCATCTTCGGAGTCATCCGTCGCGCAATCCTCAACAACAACCTCATTCCACTTGCTGCATTGTCCTGCATCACACTTGTCACCAGTTCTTTTGTAATAATTGGCTTCTGCTTCATCTGCAGCTTGGGAGAATAGCTCATCCTCAGCCTCAGCCTCATCAGACTTCTTCTTGTAATAAGCTGCCTCTACCTCTGCGGCGGCCTGTGACATAAACTCATCCTCTTCCTCTTGAGCACGTAATCCAGCCTCAGCTAGTGCTATGAGCTCACTCAACCTTGACATGTCGTCCTCCTCTTCTTCATGTAATCCTGCCTCTGCGAGGGCGATAAGCTCAATCAATCTAGATGTGTCGTCGTCCTCCTCCTCCATCAGCTCAACCGTTGCCATTTTATCCTGAACATATCTCGCATGCGCCTCATCGGCCAAATAGTTTACGCCGCTTCCAATCTCTGCAAATATAATGAGAAAATTAAGTTAGCAAAGTCAGGATAAATAAATTGTACTAACATAATTATAATATCATTTATCTCACTTACTTCCCTTGAGGCGATCAGCAAGATTATCCAACATCTGTTTCTCGGCTTGAGCCGCTTCCCATTCCCTTGCATCCTGTGCTCTCTTCTCATCTGCCGCCTTCAACCTCCTATACTCTGCACGCTTCGGGCTATCATAAAAGGCAGATTTTGCTTCCCTACGCATGTCGCGTATGCGATCGTTAATGTACGAATCAACGAGCCGAGATCCACAACGCATCTTCTGTCCCATTATTCTCTTCGACTCTATTGTGCGCATCACCTCTCCTTTGTCGTCGTAACTCTCCCAACTGCATTTCCTCGTCTCCTACAAAAAATATAGTAAGTACCGCTATAACATTACATCTGGTGCAAAAAAAATACCAACCTCATCGTAATCGACCATATGTCCACAAAAATATCCAACACCAAGCTCCGAAGGAACTAATCCATACTTAGCTTCAATACCACATTTGCAGAGTACTGGATCAAATTTGACCTCTTCTGCCGCCCACCCCATGTATCTCTTTTCCTTTACCTCTGGCTCTGGCCAATGGGACAAAGGACCATACAACCACTCTCTGAAACGACACTTACGCCACCCGTATGGCTGCAAGAGAAAAAATTAGTAATTTATTGTAAATAAAAACTAGTTCATACATTTAGCATATCAATGGGCTCACATAATCAATGTTCGGACAACAGAACTGCTTGTCATAGTCTTCGTCGATGACAGCACGGTCTCCACAATCGCATCGAGGCGGTGAGTCCATCCGTCTTTCTGTTGCTACCTCCTTCTCCGCATCCGTCATTGGTGGAGGATTCGGGGGAGGAGGTACCCAACGCTTAAAACGCTCATGACTGGTCCTTCCACTCAACCAATTAACGAAAAGAAGATATCGAGGGTCAAATTTATCAGGACCATCGATCCACTGGAAAAAGAAACACCTCTGATGTCCCTAAAATAATGGAAAGATGCACTATTACATATCTACAAAATAATGAACGCGAACAAAATTAAGTGACAAGTCATAAGCTACGTACGTCCAAAGTGCCACAAAGGTAGTAGCAGCGAGCAGCCGTGTCTGGATGTTGTGATTGATGTACCCAAGCCAGTCTGCCACAGTCACAGTTAGGCACGGGGAGTTCAGGAGGAACAGGAGCATCCTTACTAGATACGTCCGGATATAACTCCCGAGGACGACCTCTCTTCTGCCACAACGCCTCTCGGTACATGTCTTTCATCTAATAAACGATTATAATTATCACTTGTACCTATTATGCTTTATAATAAGTTTACACAAACTAATAATCGAAATGATAATATAATAGGTGTATACAAATTATTAAACTAACAACCTAATATACAAAAGGAATCAGTTGGAAATCATACCTTGGTCTACGAAGTGAACCAACTCAAATCTTTGAATCCAGGAAATTTTTACGAAGTTTGGAAATGGGATGAAATGAGCTGCTCTCGGCCAGCCGCGCGGACGTTTTTATAGGAATTCGTAGCTCGGCGCCAAGATCTGTGGCGCCGAGCTACGAGGCCGCGCCGCCGCCACGTCAGCGCCAGGTCAGCCCTGGACGCAGCTAGCCGTTGCGGCCACGTCACAGCTTGGCGCCTGTTAGCTCGGCGCCACAGCCTATGGCGCCGAGCTAAGGGTCCAAAACTGCATTTAAAATTTTTTTAGGTCTAAACGTGAATTTACTTCTGTTTAAGGGCTAAAATACAAAAAATTCGGGCCAGTCGGCATCTCTCTTTACTTGCGGATCCGAGCTGCTCGAGCTCGGCAGCTCGCTATGCTCGTGGATAAGAACAGGATGCCTCTGCTCTGACAGACAGCCGGAGGCAGGCGATTCGAGAGGTTCAGAGAGGGTGCGTGGGTTGGAGATCGATCCAGATGCCACTTCATTTGGCAGCACAAACTCGGTGCTTTCTTTTTTTCTGCTATGGCATGATGCCCTCCCTGCTACTACCACGGACCCAAATGCGGCGGCCTTGTTAGCAGCATCAGGCTGGAATGATGGAGCTGATCAGCTGCAATTGGCATCCGATGCTAATATATGATGTGACATGCTCCCCGTCTCACTGATCGGGTCAGTGCTCTGCAACTAATCTGCTGCACCTGAAGAAGAAAGCATAGCGGGATGAAAAAAAAGACATGGCTGTCAGCAGCAGCAGCCTACCGAAAAGAGTGTGAATGGTTAATAACTCGGAGCACCTCTAGTGACAGTGACGCTTTAGAATATCTCATTGATGGATGCATTGGAGCATGTACTGAAAAAACCAGGACTGAAAATGATGGTCCTCGCAGAGGATGGAGAAGGAGACCCTGCAGTCTGCACGCAGGACGGACAGTCTCAGTGCTAGTTCAAAGGCAGATTGCCAGGATGAGATTTCAGTTCAACCTCGTCGTTGAGCTACTCCCTTCGTTTCTTTTTAGTTGTCGCTGAATAGTTTAATTTTGCACTATCCAGTGACAACTAAAACGAAACGGAGGGAGTACAAGGTTCACTCTCCTCGACCCCTCACCATCTCTGCGAAATGGAATGGAGAAGTGGAGGATTCTTGGGAGCGTCTAGGCAGTCTGTACCTTTACAGCGACCACTTGTCTGACCGCAGTATTTCTCACTAAACAGCAGAGATTGCCACATCAACCGTCTAATCATGAAACCGATGGATGGAGATTGAATTGTCGATGTCTGGAAGTAACTGAACCTTGTGTACACAGTCATGGTTCACATACCAGGTCCTGCATAGAATGGTTTTCCTTATGCATCTGAGCATCTTCAAGTGACAAGTGGGCTATTTGGCACAAGTCACTGTCAGCCTCAGGAGGTTGATCAGCTAAGCTATGACAAGTCAGGTCTCCGATGTGCAAAGTGGAAAGCACCATCGCAATGCGCAGCGGTGTCCCCTCCAAATCAAGAGAGGTGTAGTCACATACTTTGCACGCATAGAATGCTGCTAAGCCTGAGGGCTGAGGCGTACGCCATGCCAACGATTCGATTATCCTTCTGTGTGACCTTCTGCAAGCACATGTTGTTGAGTATAGTGACTGACGTAGACTAGGAACGGTCAGGACAGGCCTAGAGACGTCATTCAGTAGTAAACACAGTGCAGTGCTGGTGGACTGTATATTTCAATCAGACAAACAATGGTAGGGCAGCAGTATCGCTTCTAAACAAATGGAACGTCACGATGCGCAAACCAACTGACAAAAACACTCCAGTCTGTGAAACAGTGGAACCCTGAATCAATCCAGCCCAATCCGGCCTGCACGGCCCGCCTCGAACCGGGCCGACACTCCTCATCTTCCCCGGTTCGGCACTTCGGCTCGTCCTCCTCGCGGCGAAACCCTAGCCCGCCCCCCATGGACGATCCCTCCTCCGCCTCCAACAAGCACAAGCGCAAGCGGGGGCGCAAGCCCAAGGCGTCGCCGCCCTTCCCCGACCGCTCCTCCCCCTCTCCCTCGGCCGCCCCCGCTCCGGCTGGGCGTCGTGGCCGCAAGCCGCGACGTCACGAGGCCCCCGCCGACGCGGACGCCACGCGTCCGCCGTCCCCGCCCCGCCGCGGGGAGCCGAAGCCGGTGGCAAACGGAGGCGATGTGGTGGCAGTGGCGGAGTCAGGCCCCGCGAGCTGGGATGAGGTGGTGAGGGTAGTGCCGTGCATGGACGCTGTGGTCAAGGTGTTCTGCGTGCACACGGAGCCCAACTTCTCGCTGCCGTGGCAGCGGAAGCGGCAGTACAGCTCCAGCAGCAGCGGATTTATCATCGGCGGCCGCCGTGTCCTCACCAATGCTCACTCCGTGGAGCACTATACCCAGGTTAAGCTTAAGAAGCGCGGCTCCGACACCAAGTACCTTGCCACCGTCCTGGCCATCGGCACAGAGTGCGACATTGGTGCGCCCGCTCTCCCCATCCCTGCCACTGTCTCCATTGTTTATTTCTTACTCTTAGTTTTTTTTCTTCTTATTGTGATGTTGGGTTTGTCCATTGTAGTCGTGAAAATCGGATGCATAGTAATTTCTATATTGTTTTCTTGGAGAAATACACCAAGATCATTTTTTATGGTATCTATGAAACTTCTGAGGTTATAGCATCGTTTGAGTTATGGCATGGTACTTATCATACAGTTGATTTTTCATGTTGCTTATGCAATCTAATTTGATATTATTCGTTTGTTCTATCTGTCTCAGCGCTCTTAACTGTCAATGACGATGAATTCTGGGAAGGAGTTTCACCTGTTGAGTTTGGAACATTACCAGCCCTTCAGGATGCAGTTACTGTTGTTGGTTATCCAATTGGAGGAGATACCATATCCGTGACAAGTGGAGTGGTCTCTAGGATAGAAATACTTTCATACGTTCATGGTTCTACAGAACTTCTAGGATTGCAGGTACATTTTTTTTCCTGAAATTATGATAACTTCAAATAAATCTTTTTATAAAGATAGATGTTGCAAGTGAAGTAACTATTTTGAGAAACCATGACTTATCGGCTCACCGACGTGTCTAATACGGGCCTTGTCTTGTTGATAGATAGATGCAGCTATTAATTCAGGAAATTCAGGTGGCCCAGCTTTTAATGATAGGGGAAAATGTGTCGGTATAGCTTTTCAGTCTCTTAAACATGAAGATGCGGAGAACATAGGTTATGTGATACCGACTCCAGTTATTACACATTTCATTGAGGACTACAAAAAATCTGGAGAATACACAGGTAATATGCTCTTTTCTGTAATTACTGGGAGTAATTGTTGGTTTTATTAGCATGATCATGCATTTGGGTCCGCAGTCTACAACTGTTACAAAAACAATGGGAAGATGTTATTGACATTTTAGTCTGTAGTTGTACCAGTCTATGGATCCTGTTCTTCCAGCATTACATGGTTTATCACATGATGATTGTTTTCTCTTCTAAACTATGACTAATAATTATATACAATATTAAAGAGCCAAAAAATCTTCCCCATTTTTTGGGTATGGTCCTCCCAAAACAGTCTCTATTCGTTTATCTATAGCCCTCTGCCCTCCTCTTTTGTATGACACTTACAGGACTTCTTGACTAGATAGCTAGGAATCCTAATCCTAATAGAATCCTCTCTTGAGTAACCTGGAATCCTAATCCAAATAGAAAAATATAATAGTATAAATCTTTATCTTATCTTATCTGACCCAATATTAAATCATGAAGATTTTATTAGTTTTGTCTTTTTTATTTTTTTCTTTGTTTAGCCTGATTTTGAATCTGCCTCTGGTTTTGGTTTCTGGTCCTTGTTCTCCGTCCTGTTTTTTGTTTTTGGTAGCATCCTTTTATGGTTTGTTTTTGTCCCATTCTTTTTTTGTCCGTTTCACTTTTTCCCATCAAGTTAAATTATTTTGTTGTAACATGATATAGTTGAGATCAGCTAATTAAACTGTGAACTTATTATTTTGTAGTTTGCTGTTCACTTCAGTCTAAATAAATGTGTTTCCTAACTATATTCATGTTCCAGCGCAATCCATGACAAGGGCTAACATGTGGAAAATCGAGAGAGGTCTCTTATACCAGTTTTTGACACTAACTCCTTGCCGACTTTAATTAGAGATTAAAATTACAAATTTTAATGAGCCCACAAAAGAAGTCATAAACAATATTTAATAGTATCAATGTTTCGATAGTAGGAAATTAAAGTTATAATATATTTATAGGTAAATATTTTTATGCCTTGCAAAAAGAGAATTGTATTTTAAATTTGACACAAGCTTAATAGGACATTGTTGTATTTTTTTCAGCAAAATCTGTAGTCATCATAAAATAAATATAGCTTTAAAATTTAGTACAAAGGGTAAAGCACAAATATATACATATTATGGCCAGCATGTTTGATGTTTTTTTACTCCTGTTGTAACACACCTGTACGTTTGCTAGTGATTATTATGCCCTGTAGTGATGATTTATATTGCTTATTGGTTTAGTTCATAGCACTTACTGCGAACGTCATATAATAATATATCAGCAAATAGGAGTCTTTAGTCAAATAAAGAACCACCTAGTTATTTGAATTCTCTGTACTGTTAAGTAGCAATATGTTGATATAAAGCCTATGTTTCTTATCACTCTTCTGTGTGAGTTTTGGTTGTCCTTGGTGATCTCTATACGCAAGTAACAATATTGGTATTTATTCTGACGACATTCTTTCAGCCATTAGTGACTCCATGTAATGTTTAGTACTATGATGTTCATGCCTACCTCTTAGATCTTTCTAATTTCCAATGACAGTGTTACTATATTCTTTTTATGTATTATTTTAGGCTTTCCTATACTTGGAGTTGAATGGCAGAAAATGGAGAATCCAGATCTCCGCAAAGCAATGGGAATGAAACCAGATCAAAAGGGTGTTCGTGTTAGAAGGGTGGAGCCCACTGCTCCAGAATCTGGATGCCTACGACCATCTGATATTATTCTTAGTTTCGACGGTGTTGACATTGCTAATGATGGAACAGGTTAGTTGTAGCTTCTAGTTTATGAATATGTTTTTTCAGCTAAACTGTTAGCATGTGATGCACTATTTTGCTGTATAAAAGCGCAACGTATGTGTCAAGTGTCATGCATGCCTTACTTTTATGTCTTGTACTGTTGTACAGTTCTGCTAGTTAACTCTAGTTGCTAGCTCTAGATGTTGTATTTGTCTCACTCATTTATAGCTTGGGTATGGAAGTTATGTTGAAAGTTGTGCTAAATGTACTAGAAATGGCAAGCATCTCATGCTAATTTGTTTCTTACCATCTTTTTTGTTGGTCAACAGTTCCTTTCAGGCATGGTGAGCGCATTGGCTTCAGTTATCTGGTTTCTCAGAAATATACTGGAGAGAAAGCTCTTGTTAAAGTTCTGCGTGATTCAAAAGTTCATGAATTTAAAATAAGGTTAGCAACTCACAAGCGGCTTGTTGCGGCTCATGTGAAGGGCAGGCCACCGTCATATTACATAGTTGCTGGCTTTGTTTTTGCAGCTATCTCTGTTCCATATCTTCGATCCGAGGTTTGTACATAGCTTCTTCATTTTCCTTGCAATGAATTAAATAATCAATGAATACAAGAGCACATTTGGTTGTTAGTGTTAATATGATTTGCTGCATTCCTGGAAAGTCTTGTGCTGAAACTCTAGGGGGCAGTACTTATGTCTTCAACACAACATTTTTTTAGTTTTTCACTAAACTTTATTCGTTACCATGAAACAATTTTAATTATTTTGTGGCTGCATGCTTACACAATGACCAGTCTGCAGTGCATGTACTCCTTGATTTATGTATCCAGCAGCCAGTTGGAAGTTCTTGATTTTGCAAATTCAAGGGTGTAGGATGTAATAAGTACCATATACTCCCGCTTTACCAAATTGTAGTTCATTCTAGCCTTTTCAATTCATAGTTTTTATTATGTCTCTAGACATAATGTATATGTAGATGCGTAACAAAAGCTTGATATCTAGAAAAGTCAAAGCTGACTTACAATTTGGAATGGAAGGAGTACTAGTTAGATCTATTGTGCATATGCATAGGTTGTATGGAGTTGCATGTGACATGACCACGAAGCCAGCCAGTTGCAAAAGTAGTGATGCGAACTGCGAAGCAAGCCTCTTCAGACATTTTAACCATGAAGAAGTTTTCAAACAAGCTCTCATAACTTCCTCTTTTGAGTGATCCTAAGAAGATTTTGAAATCACATAAGACTTTTCTTTTAAATCCAATATTAAATCCACTTCTGCAGAAACTAACAATACTTTGAACATGTATAAATGAAATACGCAAATGCTAAAGGAGGATTTTGTGTTTCATTCTTTAGGCTAATTGATGTTTGTTATTTATCAGTATGGAAAAGATTATGAATATGATGCACCTGTCAAGTTGTTGGTGAAACATTTACATGCGATGGCGGAATCACCTGATGAACAGCTAGTGGTGGTATCACAGGTCTGAAGTTCTTCACATATTAACTTTGAATGAATAACTCTGTAATATTATTCATTTAGTTTTGTTTTTCATAACTAGCTAGTGTCTTCTTTAAATTTATAACTTGATTGTACCCGTTGCATTGAACCTGTGCAGGTGCTTGTATCAGATATCAATATAGGTTATGAAGAAATAGTCAATACTCAGGTAATAACAGCTTCTAGTTCTGTGGTCACTAGCATGCCTTTTAAGCCATTTCTTGCAGTATATTGTTCCTGGAGGCTCGAATGACAATGTCTGTTCTGCACTACTGTGGTCACTGAAACTTTTCATTTTTTTATTGTTCGCAGGTACTTGCTTTCAATGGCCAGCCTGTTAAAAATTTAAAGAACTTGGCGACCATGGTGGAAAATTGCAAGGATGAATTTTTGAAGTTTGATCTGGAGTATGACCAGGTATGTTCTTGACCCTTTCTTTATTTGACTTTTGCAGCTAATAAAAGCATTTCTCATGGACACAAATATCTGGAGTTTGGTAGGAAGTTTCCCCCCTCAAATTACATTTGCACCCCTATAAGATGTCTCATGATTTCTCAGGTCTAGCAATAGCAAATATTATTTTTCTTGCCAAATTGGCCATGGACAGCTATAGCCTATTGTCTTACAGTATTATATATGAGATAGGATTATTGAAATGAATCAGCTATCACTTCACATGATGAAAAACTGCTCCAAAGTAACTGTCAGGATTCTTTTTGATTTGTTACTTAACTACTTGAAGCTAGTAACTAGTAGCATAATATATGATTTGATAGATTGTTGTCCTCGAGACGAAAACTGCAAAGGCTGCTACCCAGGACATTCTGACGACGCACTGTATACCTTCTGCAACGTCGGATGACCTTAAGGCCTAGTGGGAGGAGAAGGGAGCATGACGCAGCCCTGGGCCTGAGCCAGGGCCATCAGGTGGGCCAATAGTTTGGGCCACAATTTCGGCTGAATTGATTAGCGCAGCGTACGATCCGTGATGAAGAGGAACCCCAATGTTTATCTGTTTAAGTTAAATATCTTTTGAGGGGTTGTGGATGTGAGAGTGCTGGCTGGTGTCTAAAGCTCCGCCATTATAGAAGGTTTGAGGGACTGTCACTGTCAGATAACAATAAACTGGAGTTGTTACAGACAGAGTCATCGTGAAAACGATAGTGTCTAGTAAGAAGCTGAGTTTGTTTTTTCTTTACATGATTTCATTACAACTACACCAAATTATTGACGGGGAAAGGAATCATAATTGGTCCGTGATTTCATTACATCCTTGGTGTCTCAAGCTTGTTCCGCATAGTACCTGCTATTTGTCAACGATACTTTTACTTCTGCTTGTAAAGTATTTGCATCTTGTTTCTGGACAAGTGGTACTTAAAAGATATTTAAGCGTTGTGAACCAAAGTTCTGTTTGCCCCGGTCCTTCGGCTCTGTCTTTGTCACGCCGTAGTTGTCCCTCTCGAATGGTACGGGTGAGTAGTAGCTGGCTTCCAGCTCATGCGACGAGGAAATTTGGAATTCTGGCCAGGACCATGGCACCTTCCACTCCTGCGTTTGCGTTTGCAGCGTCTGTATCCGTGCTGAGGCACACCTTGCGTTCACTCCCCTTTGCTTCCCTTCAGCGCTATTCTTGCAGGTTGGTAGTGGTAGCTCGTCCGCTTCCGTTTGTCTTTATTTCGTTCAGCAGCTATCGAGGTGTACAACAAGTGCCATTGGCCTTGACGATTTCGTTTCCGCATGGTTTGCCGCCCTCCCTCGCTGGTGCGGCGTTAGCTGGGTGCCGATTGGTACGTGCCTTTTGGAAAGCGAATCCCAGGATCGTGATGGCCTGCACGGCAATCCTGCCGGCCGCCGCCGCCGCGCTTCGCAACTGCCTTTCCGATATCGAAACGGCTCACGCGTACGGTCGGGGTGCTGTTCAGTTCTGTACTGGCATTCAGCAGCGGCGTGCGCCGTCGACTGATTTTACTGCGAACGTAACGGTGGCTTGAGTAAGCTGGAAACTCCGATTCGGGGTCATCAAAATCAAAGAAACTGAAAGAATTCTAGGGATTTTGATCCATCTCAGTCTCTCAGTGATGCCGCATTGCACAGTACCTTGTTTTTTTTTTCAAAATTGTGGTAAGTACCATAGTCTAGAAGCTGGAGCTATAAAAACGATATACCACCGTGGGCATTTTTTAAGCCTTGCCGATGGGATTGACTGCTCTTTACACCCGTATGAAAAAAAATCAAACACGAATTCAATTTCTGGTCGGCCACTTCCTCATCGACCTTGTAGAGGAGCACGGCGTAGGCGGTAGGCCGTACATGCCGTGCCAAACCGTTTCAAAGCCCAACGGCCATGAGCCCGTGAATTATTTATTCATCACGGCGCGTGACCTGTTGACACGTCCTGGGCTCAAACCATGAAATCAAAGTTGTCCTAGGAACCGGCCGCGTCATAACTATACATGTCGCGCCAAATCGTACTCCGTAGTATAGCGCCATGTGCCCGAGGCAGCGCGCCGATCGCCGAGGGGGACAACGAGGAGGAAGGAAACAAACGTCACATGGGCACACACCGAGACAGGCAAATCTGCCACCTCCGCGCCTGTGCGTCTGTGCCCGCCCCCACGCCGGGCTGCCGAAGAAGCGTCTCGTCCGCGAAGGACGAGCGACGGAACAGCGCCAAGCGAAGCAGCAGGGGGGCTGCTAGTGAATACAGTATTATATAGTGATCAATTACTAATTAACAATTAATGGAGCTTTGTTAAGTTGCACAAATCATTACTCCCCCGTCCTAGTATACAAGACGCATGTTTATAGAATTATAGATAGCACATCTTATATTGCGGGACTAGAATAAAAAAATGATTACGCCTTATATACTAAGATAAAAGAAGTATATATCTTCAAACAATCAATTCAAATATGGTACAATTGATTAAGTGAATACCTTATGCATAATGTATACACAAATAATGATGATTGCCACTGCCCGTGTGTCTTCATCAAGAAATTCTCGACATGTTTTTATTATGCATGTATATGTTGATGATACTAATATCTTTGGCAACAGATATAACATTAATGAAGTACGTCATCATTTGAAGGTGTAGCTTGAGATGAAAGATTTGGATCAAACTAAAACTTTCTTATGCTTACAACTTGAGCATTTTTTTTGTGTGGAATTTTTACATACCAAGTTCCCTATATATCCAGAAAATATTAGATAAATTCAATATAATAAGGCATACCCATCTAGTCATCTAGATATAAAGAAAGATCCTTTTAGAGCGAGGGAGGAAAGTAAATATTTTGGAACCTTAGGTTCTTTATCTTAGTATCGTTGGATCACTTACGTGTCTTCCTAATAGTACCTTACTGGATATTGCTTTTTATGGTTAGTCTATTAACATGACATGGTGTTCCTCCTACCAAGTGTCATTGGGTTAGAGTTAAGACCATTTTCATGTATCTTAACGGTACTCGGTACAAGAGATATTGGACTGTTTTACATGAAAAGGCAAGATAAAAAATTGTTGGGGGTCATATAGATGGTGGCTATTTACCATATCCCCATGACGATAGCTCTCAAATAAATTAGGTCATATAAAAAATAACATGACCAAACATAGTACTTCAAAACTATTTTATGATCATGAGTTGCAAAAGAGTAGAAAAAATAAGATCATGTAAACTAAGGCATATGATGATCTTGCTATTTTTTTTACAAAGTCTCTATCATATTCCATGTTTTCATAAATGTGTTGAAGGGATTGGAATTGGTATGATGAGACTTAGAGACCTATAGAAATCAGGGATATCAATTTTGATGAATAATCTATTACATATTCTTTTTTATTTTTTGTTAAAAGTTTCCCATGTAAATTTTCTAATGAAAACTATATCAACATATTGTTATACGTCATATCATCGAGTTTTTCACAAACGTTTTTTTGGGAGGTACTATTTTAAGACGTGTCTGTCGGCACCCTGGATCAGGGGTACCCCTTACTACGGTATGAAGACACGATGCCTGTGCGGCTATTCCTAACCGTGCGGAGAACAACCCCAAGGATATCTCGTGAGCAGTTGAGGTGGTGTTCTGGAAGACAGCGTCATCGGACCCAGACCCCCTCAACAAGGCACAGTACCCCTGTGCGCACAACCCGGACCCCCGAATACGGTCCGGGACCCCAAAGTAAAGCAGCCCGAAGCCATTGGATGGAGTTCGGACCCCTCCAAGTAAGCTCCAGACCACTAGGTCTCGGGGCAGGAAGTGTCGTGGCCTAGGCAAGGGTCCGGTGTTGACGCGTGTCCGAGCTCTATCCGGACACGCCTCCGCTCCCCGCTTGGCCGAGGGCCCAATGCTGCCACATGGCTTGTTGCTCGTGACGTAGGCCAGCGGGCGGAGCATGACGTAGGGACTCTGGACCGCGCGGCCTCCACATTTATTGCGGAGATGATGCACCGCATGTCCACCCTGCTGTCAGGTGATGTGCCCCTTCGGCGTTTAATGCGTCCTGTCCACTCCGCTGGCAGGCGGCGCCTAGGCCATACAGCAGGCGACGTGCCTGTCTAATCCGAACAGTATGCCCGTGCTGTAGGATACGCTATGTCCACCAGCGCTTGTGCATTACCAGGGAAGCTTCCCCAGCACACCAACACTACGCGGACCACGGGTGTCAGAGCGCAGGAAGATTGCTCCAGCAACCAACTTGTTGAGCACCAAAATGAGGTGCGGACGGTCCGGCCCTGAGGCAGGACGGTCCGCGGTCCGGACGGTCCGCGCCTGTGGGCCGGACGGTCCGCGCACACGCAGAATAGATTAGGGTTCCGAGTTTTGTGCTATGTTTGTTAGCTATATCCGTGGAATTAGCTCGGAATCCGGTCGTGTAAAGGGTCCAGCCCCCCTCCTCTATAAAAAGAGAGGCCTACGGCCGATTTGTAATCAACAATCGAATCAATACAACTTCTATTCGTATTTATTTCCAGTACAATTAGGAGTAGTTCTAGTCTAGTTCTAGTTTAGCCTCTCGATCCCCAAATTCTCCGCCTCTCCTCGACTCTACGTCGTTTAGAGGAGTCTAGGTCGGCCGGCCCGAGCCTAGACAACCCCTAGGATCTCTCCTCCCCGACGGGGTCCCTCCCGGGAGCGAGATCCAGGCGCCGCCGGCGATCTTCCGCCGCCCCTGCACACGCGCGGACCGTCCGGCCCCAGGGCGCGGACCGTCCGGACGTCAGGCAGGAAAACCTAGCCCCTGCGCCAGGTCGCGGACCGTCCGGCCCCAGGCCGCGGACCGTCCGCGCCTAACCAGAGAGCACCGCCGCCGGTTCTTCTTGAGTATTTGGCGCTCCGAAAAGGCGTCAACATACTTTTTGGCGACTCCGCTGGGGAAGACATATCTAAGCTCATCAAATCGGCCCTCAATGGCCGGTTCAAGGGATAGCTCTGATATTTCTCCAAGCAACATCATAGAGCCGACTTGGGAAACCTTGCCGGCCGACGAGCAGCTCCAGTTCGAGGAGCACAAGGAGCGGATGATCCAGGAGGCGAAAGCAAAGTTCTTGGCCAACTTCAAAGTGGACAGGAACAACAAGGTCGTCCGACATCGGGCAACGGATCCGGCTTCGCTCCAACCCACGCTAGATATCCCCAATATAAGTAATACCAACGATCTGCAATCTCTTAGAAATTATGTAGAAGATCAGCGTGAACAAATGCAGAACGTCATAGGGGGTATGCAAAGCGATCTTAAGAGACTAGTACGTGCATTTGATAAATCTAGTACCGCAAATTTTCCTTCGTACGAGGTTGAGTTAGGAGATAACGTGTGTAACACATCGGCTACATGTTGTCACGACCAGTCACAACCCCTTTATGGGATGCCGATGGACACATACCCTAATCAACCGCAAATCGGCAGCAAACCAGTCGATCTGCACATGCCCGGACCGTCCGCACGTGAGCGCGGACCGTCCGGGCCAGCAACAGTCGGGCCTATTTTTAATGAGTTACCTAGATATGCGCCCGAGCCACCACACACGGCACAGAACCTAAACTACCCAGTCGGACCGTCCGCGTACAACAACGGACGGTCCGCACACAACAACGGACGGTCCGCACATAATCACGGACGGTCCGGGCCAATGTCCGGGCAGTCCGCACATGACCTTTTTGAGGAGGATTGTTACCGGAATCCTCACCCGTCCCAGCAGCACTTCCCATCGCACTATACAATGCATCAACCCATTAATTCAAGGTCCAGAGCCCAGGAAAGCTTTCCGGCCCCACTCAGGAGGCCGGAAAGAAACGATCAAACCTATGACCCATATAGGGCAAATGAAAATGCACCACGTAACTCAAACCAATGGGGGGAAAGACAGCATGCTAATATCCAGCCAACCCCACCTATGTTTGACCAGAGAGCCGGTGGTCTCGCACCGGCTGCCATTGATATAGTAAGGGAAGAGATAGCCGGGGCGTTCCGAGATAAGCTCGGAGTAAGCATGGTCCCTGGGGGGCAATCATATCGGAAACCTTATGACAGCCGATTTGATCACCACCCATACCCACAGGGAACCAGGATACCCGAATTCGCAAAATTTTCGGGTGATCAAGGGAAAAACACACGCGAACATATAGGCCAGTTCTTAGCACAATTGGGAGAATTGGCCGACACAGAGGCATTTCGCGTACGTTTATTTTCATTATCGCTAACAGGAACCGCGTTTGCATGGTATGCCACTTTACCTCCTAATTCCATTTCATCATGGGGGGATCTAGAACAAAAATTTCATGATCATTTTTTCTCCGGTGACTATGAGTTGGATTTGGTAGATTTAGTGTCGTTGCGACAGACAAAAGATGAATCGGTTAATGATTACATCCGGAGATTCCGAGATACGAGAAACCGATGCTTTCAAATTCATTTAGCAGAGAAACATCTAGTAGGATTAGCCTTTAATGGTCTGCGATATTATTTAAAAGAAAGATTAGAAGGCATCCAATTCTTTACACTAGCACAATTACACTAGAGAGCTTTGGCTTGTGAAAGCCGAAGCAAAGAAACTGCTAAAACAATTCGTCACAACGTACATGTAGTAGAATGCGACCAAAGTAGCTCAGAAGACGAATCAACAGAGGTGTATGCTGCTGAAATGGTTTGGCCAAAGCAGGCCAAATCTTCGGCTTGTGCCTCCTTACAGCCGGTTCAAAAGAAACGGCAAGAGGAGGTTAAATTTACATTTAATGTTGGTAAGTGTGATAGAATATTTGATGAATTACTTAAGAATGGCAACATTAAAATAAATCACACTGTTCCATCCGCCGACGAGCTAAAACGTCGTGCATATTGCAAGTGGCATAACTCATTTTCTCATGCCACTAATGATTGTAATGTATTTCGGCGACAGATTCAATCGGCCATTAACGAAGGACGATTGAAATTTCAGGAAATGCAGGTGGATACAGAGCCCTTTCCGATGAACATGATTGACTTCGAGGGCAAGAAAGTCCTGATTCGGCCAAATACAGCTGATAAAGGCAAAGGCAAGGAAACAATCATCGGCGATGCTAAAAGGGCCGATGGGGATTGTAAAGCCTCTTGCAGGAAAGTGGTTGCCGAGAAGACTCCCGATGGAGGGGAGACCCTGAAGGTGACCATCACAGCCTCTAGCATTGGGGGGCAAGCGTAGACGGGAAGACAGTTGCAGGAACCCGTGCTGCGCATCACGGACAGTCCGCCGTCCAGACGCGGACGGTCCGACGCTTCGCCGGACGGTCCGGAGGACTCTGGCGGATGGTCCGGTCGTGCTCAGGACCCCCAGCGACCACGTACCTTCAAACCACGACGACCCGAGATAGGTACGTGGAAAACCAATACATTTAAAGCAGCTGGTCGGCTGATCAAGCCTGGCCCGACTTTCGATCAATTGTTGTCTAAATACGTGAAAAAGAAGGCCGGCCCTAGTGACCGGCCACCAAAGCGACCCCGCTCACCCATTCATGAGCAACGTCAGGTCAGGCCGATTGGATCACCTCACCAATCGGATGAAATGAAAGGTCCTATTGTACAATTGAGACCTAACATGCCAACATGGACACCTCCACCTCCATATCCACCTATGCCATATCCATACACATATTTACCTCCGCCATATGTCCCAAATCAAATGTGGGGCATGCCACCATATCCATTTGGGATGCCACAGTACCCCGCCTGGGGGGCACCCCAAACATCTGTTTTTGACAGGTTGACGCCACCAGTACAAGACCGATTGAGCACTGCTCAATCCGGTCACCAGGCACAAACCCAACAGGATTGCCGGACTACTCGGCCTTCCAGGCCGACCAATCCGGCAGGGGGGCATATGCCTGCAGCAACTCAAAAAACAACAAAAAAGGACATCATCAAAATAGGCACTGCAGATGTTGTCATACAAGAAGATAATAAAGGGCCGATGATTTTCGGCGAATCGGCCAACACGATCGAAAAGGATACGGCTACCATCAAAACAGCCGATCCAAAATACTCCATGCCTCGATGGTGTCCAGCGGGATTGACACGATCCCAAAAGAGAAAATTACAACGCCTAAGAGCAAAGGAGAGCCAGGAGAAGGAGGCGGAAAAGACATTTAATGACACACATCCACTATACCCGCCACCGCAAAAGAAATGGAGACCGAAGGCCGTTGAGAAAAAACAAACGGCCACAGAAATAGAAAGTCAATCTGCACCAGGCGCGGACCGTTGTGAATCATCTAGGCCCCTTTTAGTAATGTTTTGGTAATTAATGACAACTACTTGTGGACTAACGATTCTTGGAGAAATAAGAATGCAGGGTTGGACCACATAAAACAGGAAATGTTGAAGAGTCATACGCATTGGTTGTGGATCAGATGAAGGCAAAGGTATAATATAGGTTTTACTTTTGCCGGTCTTGAGGAGTTTAGAGAAGATACCTGACCGGATTAGTAGGCTAGATAGCCGTACTATTAAGAGGGGTCAATGACTTAGTTCTGTGTAAAACTTAGTGCCTCATAGAGCATCAAGTAGTTGCATTTGCATGAGGACTAACAGCGCGTCTCATTTCGTGAGTTAAAAGTTCATTCAAAAGCATGTTTGAAATTTGAGAAGTCTTGGTCGCGCGGACTGTCCGGCCCTTGGGGGCGGACCGTCCGCGATCCTCCAGAGGGTCCGAAGTCTGACCATTTGTGTTGGAACTGTGTTCTATTGCACTGCGGACCGTCCGGGATTTATAGCCGGACCGTCCGCAGTCCTGACCAGAAGAAGGTGGCTTCGGGTCAGTCCCTGAATTATCGGCGGACGGTCCGCCTGTGAGGGGCGGACGGTCCGCATGTGTCTATCTCGTTTTTGGACAGGGACTGTGTGTTTTTATTGAGTTGTACTACGGACGGTCCGGGAGACCAGTCCGGACAGTACTGTCTCAGGTCGCGGACGGTCCGGGATTTATAGCCGGACGGTCCGCGTGTGTTAACTCCGTTTGATCCGAGGCTCAGGTGTTTGAAATTGCCTGGTCGCGGACGGTCCGACCTTGAAGGGCGGACTGTCCGGACCCACCTTTTGAGACGTCTCTGACATGTTCCAACGGTCATTATAGCCGTTATGGTGTACGGCGGACCGTCCGGCCCTAGGGCGCGGACGGTCCGCGCGTGCGCAGAACTGCCCTCTTTTGTGCATAACGGTTGGTTCTAGATGGGGGCCTATAAATAGAAGGGTAGCTCGTGTGTGACTTCTCTCTTGGCCATTCCTTGCACACATTGAGCTCATTTGTGATCCTCCAACTCACTCTCTCACACTCTTTGCTTGAGATTGCATTCTAGTGAGAGATTGAGGGTTCCTAGTGCATTTGCATCATTTGGTGATTCTTGAGGCACTAGGTGGTACACCGAGCAAGCGTCGTTGGCTTGTTACTCTTGGAGGTTGCCGCCTCCTAGACGGCTCGGGTGATTGTCTCCGTCGAGCTCTCCAAGAAGATTGTGGAGAAGCCGCGGTGTTGATTGTGAGGGGTTCGCGCCTACCTCGCCGGAGCGGCAAAGGTGACATTAGTGGAATCGAGGTATTGAGTGATTTCTTGTCCACTTGGCTCAAAGATCAAGTCGTGTCTTGATAGAGGAGCAAGTGAGAGCTTGAAGTCCACCTCAACGTGGATTAGGGGTGATCGGCAAATCACCGATACCACGGGATAAATTTCGGTGTCTATTCCTTCTAGCATTACTTATTGCCTTGCAATTGATTAGTGTTTTGCTTATAGTTCTTCAAGTATTCAATCTCCGTAGTTGCCTTTCATACATTGTTTACTTATTGACACTAGTAAATTTATTCTCCTTGTTGTATTGATTAAATTTACTTAGTATTGTTGTTTTTAGTCAAAACCGTCTATTCACCCCCCCCTCTAGCCGGTGTCCTAGATCCTACAAGTGGTATCAAAGCCGAGGACTCCATTGTTTGTGGATCTAATCATCCCGGAGTGGGACAAAATGGCTAGTAACAACAATGTGCACATAGGGAAGCCACCGCACTTTGATGGAAACAACTATGATTATTGGAAAATAAGAATGTCAATGCATCTTAGAGCAATGGGTGGAAAAATTTGGCCAATTGTCAGAGATGGATTTGTTGTATTGAAGGAAGATGAACCATCCGTTAGTGATAATGAGAATATCCTCACAAATGATCAAGCCATGAATGTCTTTTATGATGCTCTTGATATAAATGAGTTCAATCGTATCAAGAATCTCACAACCGCTCATGAGATTTGGGTAAAACTAATGGAAATTCATGAAGGAACTACAATTGTGAAGAGTGCCAAACTATATGTGTGCAAAGGGAAGTTTGAGCAATTTATTATGAAAGAAGATGAGAGTGTATCCGATATGTTCAATCGATTGAATGAGATTGTAAATGAACTCAAAGGACTTGGTTTTAATGTTCCGGATGTGGATTTCACACACAAGTTCCTTAGATCACTTCCGGAGAAATATGAGACTATTGTGACAATGCTAGTAAGGAGTGATCTATCTACAACCTCTCCAACCGAAGTATTGGGAGAAATTCTCACTCAAGATATATTTAAGAAGTCACAAGCCGATGCTTTAAGTTTGGCAAAGAAGGTGAAAAATGAATCTATTGCTCTAAAAGCCAAGGCCTCAAAGGCAATTGAAAAGGAAGATAGCAATGATGAAGAAAATGAAAGTGAGAGTGATGGTGACATGGCTTTATTTGTAAGGAAATTCAATAAATTCATGAAGATGAAAAGAGGTCAACCTAGAAGAGGTCAAACATCTAGAAGAAATGCTTTCAATGATAGAAAATGTTTTGAGTGTGGGGAACCCGGTCACATTGCCATGAATTGTCCAAGCAAGAAGAAGAAGGGCAAAGATGAAAGTGACAAGAAGAAAAAGAAATACTATAACAAGAAGAAAGATGGCAAAGCCTACTTAGTTGAATGGGACTCGGATGATAGCTCGGATGATGATGATGATGACACCTCATCCAAGCTTAATGCCGGAATTGCCATCAAGGAAGCTCCCTCACTCTTCTCATCCCCCCATTGCCTCATGGCAAAGGGAGATGCTAAGGTAAAAATCATCACCGATTTAAATGATATAAATGATGATGATGATATCGATGATGTTGATGATGATGGCTATTCATATGATGATCTTGTTAGAATGTTAGGTGAGGCCGATGACTACATGCACAAAGAAAAAGAAAAATTTAAGGCCTTGAGGGAATTGTATAAAAACCTCCAAGTGTCTTTTGAGGAGCTCAAGATCTCTCACAATGATCTCAAAGAAAATTGTGAGAAGCTTGCGGATGCTCAAAAATCCTCTATTGTGCATGAAGTTGAGGTGGTCACTAAGGATGTTGGAGTCACTTGTGACTTACTTGATAGTCTTACAAGTGAACCACTACCCGCTAACTCTATTTGTGATAAATGCAAAATTTCTCTCAATAATAATATTGCTCTTGATGAATCAAAAATTATTGTTGAGAATGAAGTGTTAGTGGATAGAATAAATACTCTAACTCATGACCTAGAAAAGGCATATGGTGGTAAGAAGAAGTTGGATTTCATATTGGGAAGTCAACGATGTTCTCTTAACCGTGAAGGTCTTGGATATGTTCCCAAGAAAGGAAAGAATGCTTTTGTAAAGCAAAAGACATTGTTTGTGAAAGAATGTGACAAAGTGTGTCACAAGTGTCACAAAAAGGGGCATGTTAAGAAAAATTGTCCCAAGTTCAAACATGTATCCTCCACTTGTTTTGAGCATTGTTATGTTCTTTCTCATAATGCAAAAGGTGTTCATGCTAAATTTATTGGTACTTCAATTGTTGGAAACAAAAAGAAAGCTATTTGGGTGCCAAAGACCTTGGTCACTAACATCCAAGGACCCAAGCAAGTTTGGGTACCTAAAAGAGATTGATTTCCTTTTGTAGGTAAACTACAAGGCGGGAGGGAATCATTGGGTGTTGGATAGTGGATGTACTCAACACATGACCGGGGATATGAAGATGTTTACCCAAATGAGTGAGGAAGATTGCTCAAATTATGATAGTATCACATTTGGAGATAATCGTAAAGGAAAGGTTAAAGGTTTGGGTAAAATTGCTATTTCAAATGATCATTCTATATCAAATGTGCTATTGGTTGAGTCTTTGAATTTTAATTTACTTTCCGTAGCTCAATTATGTGATTTAGGATTTTGTTGCAATTTCACAGTTGAAGATGTTATTATCTCTAGTGTTGACGGTAGCAATCTTAAATTTAAAGGTTTTAGACATGAAAATCTTTATCTTGTTGATTTCTCATCTAATGAGGCAAAGCTCACAACTTGCTTATTTTCAAAAGCTTCACTAGGTTGGTTATGGCATAGAAGACTTGGTCATGTTGGGATGAAGCAACTCAATCGGTTAACCAAGCATGACTTAGTTCGAGGCTTGAAAGATGTGAAGTTTGAAAAGAACAAATTGTGTAGCTCTTGTCAAGCCGGTAAGCAAGTGGCAAATACTCATCCAAATAAAAGTCAAATGTCCACTCATCGACCTTTGGAATTACTTCACATGGATTTATTTGGGCCCACATCTTTTGTAAGTATTGGTGGTAATTCTTATTGTCTTGTGATTGTGGATGACTATTCAAGATTTACTTGGGTTTATTTTCTACGAGACAAATCCAATGTGTTTGAAACATTCAAGTCATTTGCTATATTGGCTCAAAATCAATTTGATTTCGACATCAAAAAGGTTAGAAGTGATAATGGGTCGGAATTCAAAAATGCAAGGATTGATCAATATTGTGATGACAAGGGTATCAAACATGAATTCTCTTCTAAATATACCCCAGAACAAAACGGTATTGTTGAAAGAAAGAATAGAACTCTTATTGATATGGCAAGGTCTATGTTAGCGGAATATAATATATCGCATTCTTATTGGGCCGAGGCAATAAATACCGCTTGTCATTCATCAAATAGACTATATTGTCACAAACTCTTGAAGAAAACTCCATATGAATTGCTCATTGGTAGAAAGCCAAATATCTCATATTTTAGGGTATTTGGTTGCAAATGTTATATTTTGAGAAAGGGAAGCCGGCTTTCTAAATTTGAGAAGAAATGTGATGAGGGTTTTCTTCTTGGATATTCATCAAATAGTAAGGCTTATAGAGTCTTCAACAAATCTCATGGTATTATTGAGGAAGCATATGATGTTGAATTTGATGAAACAAATGGGTCTCAAGATGAGAGTGATAATCTCGATGATGTTGGGGGAACTCAATTGATAAATGCAATGAAAACAATGGCCATTGGTGAAATAAAACCTAAGGAAGATGATGATGAAGATAGTGTAGTTGTTATTCCTTCATCCTCAACTATAAATGAGGAAGATCACCAAAGCCAACAACTCGATGAAACCTTGGATACTCATGATCAAGGTACTTCAAGACCTACGGTTCCTCCCAATGCTTCAACAAGCAACTATCAAACCGTATCAAGAATTCATCATTCCATTGTGAAGGATCACCCGGTTGATCAAATTGTTGGTGATATTAGTAAGGGTGTTCAAACTCGCTCTCGCATAGCTTCATTTTGTGAACATTTCTCTTTTGTATCTTGTATGGAACCTAACCGTGTAGATGAAGCTCTACTTGATGTTGATTGGGTGAATGCAATGCATGAAGAATTAAATAACTTCGCTCGAAATGAAGTTTGGGAGCTTGTTGAGAGACCAAAGAACCACAATGTCATTGGTACAAAATGGGTGTTTCGCAACAAGCACAATGAAGATGGTGTGGTAGTAAGAAACAAGGCAAGATTAGTTGCACAAGGATATACTCAAATTGAAGGATTGGATTTTGGGGAGACATTTGCTCCCGTAGCAAGATTAGAAGCAATCCGGATTCTACTTGCTTATGCTTGTGCACACAATATCAAGCTCTACCAAATGGATGTAAAGAGTGCCTTTCTAAATGGTAAGATTAGTGAACTAGTGTATGTTGAACAACCTCCCGGTTTTGAGGACCCCAAAAGACCTAACCATGTGTTCAAGCTTTCTAAAGCTCTCTATGGGCTTAAGCAAGCTCCACGCGCTTGGTATGAAAGGCTTAGGGATTTCTTGCTTTCCAAAGACTTCAAAATTGGGAAGGTTGACACTACTCTATTCACTAAAAGAATTGGTAAAGATTTATTTGTTTGTCAAATCTACGTTGATGATATTATTTTTGGATCTACTAATGAATTATTTTGTGAGGAGTTCGGAAAAATGATGTCAAAGGAATTTGAAATGTCTATGATAGGAGAATTGAGCTTCTTTCTTGGCCTTCAAATCAAGCAATTGAAAGATGGAATTTTTATAAGTCAATCAAAATATTTGAGGGACATGCTCAAGAAGTTTGGTTTAGAAAATGCTAAGCCTATCAAGACTCCAATGGCAACAAATGGTCATCTAGACTTAGATGAAGGAGGTACAATGGTTGATCAAAAACTCTATCGTTCAATAATTGGTAGTTTGCTTTATATTACCGCATCTAGGCCCGATGTTATGTTTAGTGTATGCATGTGTGCTCGATTTCAAGCTTCTCCTAGAGAGATTCACTTGAAGGCCGCTAAAAGAATTCTAAGATATTTGAAGTATACTCCCAATATTGGTCTATGGTATCCCAAAGGTGCTCAATTTGAATTAATTGGATATTCGGATTCGGACTATGCGGGGTGCAAAGTTGATAGAAAAAGCACCTCCGGTTGTTGTCAATTTCTTGGTAGATCTCTTGTTTCATGGTCTTCTAAGAAACAAAATTCGGTTGCTCTATCTACCGCCGAGGCGGAATATATATCGGCCGGAAATTGTTGTGCTCAACTATTATGGATGAAACAAACCTTATTGGACTATGGAATTATTTTCAAGAATGTGCCTCTCATGTGCGATAATGAGAGTGCGGTGAAATTGGCTACCAATCCGGTCCAACACTCAAGAACCAAGCATATTGATATACGGCATCACTTCTTAAGAGATCATGTTGGCAAGGGAGATATCTCTATTTATTCCATTGGCACCGATGATCAATTAGCAGACATTTTTACAAAACCTTTGGATGAAACAAGATTTTGTTCTCTAAGAAGTGAAATGAATGTGATCGATATCTCTAATGTGACTTGAAGTTGATCACACATGTGTCGCCTTGCATCTTGGGTCTAAGTATGTTTTTTGTGCTATTGATTTGGTATTATTTGTGCATTTTTCATTTCTAATTGCTCTAGATAGTTTAATTCAAAAATCTTGCATTTCTCAAATACATCATAAGTATATGCATGCATACCAACTTTTGGTTTGGTCCAAATGTCCATATATGAGCACCAATTCGGATTCGGAATTCAAAATCAGAAAGTGGACAGAAATTGGAAAAATGAGTATCAGGCCGCGGACCGTCCGCCCATGGACTGCGGACCGTCCGCAGCATCAGGAAATGGACAGTCCGAGCAGCCTCGCAGACCGTCTGAGATCATCAGGGCGCGGACCGTCCGCCGTCCCCGCGCGGACCGTCCGCGACAGGGCAGAAAAAGGGACAGAGCCCGCAGTCTTGCCAGTTGTGCCCATTCGGTTGTTCTCTTTTGCTCTCCTCTCGCATATACTCTCGTGTGTCAAGTGTGCGCGGACCGTGAAGTGAAGTTGCGTGCGGACAGTCCGTCAGCTTGCTGCACCATTCCCTCAACATGTCTTCATCACGGTATCTTCAAATCTTTTGGATTTAATCAAATTTCATCAACTTTGAGATTATTTGAGTTTCTTCTCTGATCTGAAATTGAGCAGTGGGTTTCAAAATCTGATTGGTGGGATTGTTAGTTCTTCTCAATATCAATGCTATGCAAAATTTTCAACTTATTTGGCTGGGTATTATCTGCAAAACCATCAACTTGAACACTTGTGGCGGCTAGGGTTCTTGGAGTCGCCCCTGGTCGGTCGCGGACCGTCCGCCTGGTGGCCGCGGACCGTCCGGGCCTCTGGCGCGGACCGTCCGGCCCCCTAGCGCGGACCGTCCGGACCCTGACAGAGTGTTCCAATTCCATTCCTTCTTATAAGTGGCGATTGGTATCAATTATTTATCTCTGGTTGTATGTCACCTTGTTGCAGTGGTTTTGGTGGTCTCCGCAAGAAACTTGCAGGTCGCTTTAAATCAAAGCGCCCTCGTGGCAATGATGATGATTATACGCCGACCACTGATTCAGAGGCCCAATCCTCAGCTGGGGGCACTGAATCCATGGATGCTGAAGATTTTCTTCATGTTCATCCAGATTATCCCATTGATATCCAAGGATGGACTTATCCCAAGCGGCGATTTTCTATGGCTGAGTACTGTTCTAGACGGACTGTGAACCAATATGCTCTGCCATCAGATACCAATATTCAGTTTTTCCACACTCAGCTGCAGTTTGACGTCTTTTGGGGCACTCTGGTGGATACCAACTTCCATAAGCATCAGGTGATTGATTGGTCCTTCTTGCTCAGTCAATCAGTCATGGAGGGTCTTATCCCCAAATTTGAAACATGTGGGTTATATCAGTTTATGGGGCAGCGCACCGATTTCAATGAAATGGCAGTTAAGCAATTCTTGGCTACCTCAGAGATTGATATTGCAGAAGAATCTCTCACCTGGATGACTGGCTTCAAGCGGTATTCTGCTTCTTTTGCTGACTTTGCCGCTGCCAACAGTCTGGACTATGGCACTATTTCTGCTGGGGTGGATCTATATACTGAAGATAACTTTGAGGATTTTGTGCAGTTTTATGAGCCAGTCAGGCTCGGTATACCCAGGAGATTTGGAGAAACAGCAGGACTCAGACATCATCCTGCTGTCATCAACAAGATTGCCAGAGTCACCATTCTTCCCAAGAGTGGTGATAAGAGTAAAATTCGAGATAAGTTCTGGAACATAATTCATCACATTATGAATGGAGAAGTCATGAACATTGTTCTTTTCATGATGAGGCAGCTTAATGATTTAAAGATGGACAAGAATCAAAACTTGGCATATGCTCCATACATTATGGCTCTTATCAAATCCAAGACAAGATTTGAGGGCCCATGTGAGATTGTCCACACTCCATTCAGGCCTTTTAAGAATGAGATAGGGTTTCTCACCAGGCCACTCACTCCATTCCCAGATGATGAGGAAGACCCTGGCTATGAGGGTGGAGCAGCGCCTAATGTTGAGGAACAGCAGATGCCTCCTCCTCCACCTCCTCCTCAGCCTCAGCACTATTGGGAGCCTGCTCCAGGATATTTTGATTCTTATTTTCACAACATGCAGCAAGGGCTGGAGGCTCATATTGATACTCGATTTGAGGGGTTGATGTCACATGTGGATCACCGCCTCGATGACATGCAGTCTCGCTTTGACAACAACTGTGATGTGCTCAACTCTGAATTTTCTGACCTTCGTGATCACATTCACACCAATGTCACTGATCCCATCATGTCAAGGCTGAATAATATGCAACAAAGCTTTCAAGATAACATGGGTGCTCTCTCCAGTCAGTTTGATAATCTTTCTACAACTGACAACATGCATGATATCAGTCAGAGGCAGCAGCAGCTCCAGCAGGACTTTGCCCAGTTCTCCTCCCTGTTTGACACCTTCAGCACTCATTATTACAACATGCATCCTCCGCCGAGTGATCAGTAAAGCCTCTCCTTTGTGGCAATTGATGCCAAAGGGGGAGAGAAGTGATGAGAAGTTGTCAGGCGTCTCCTTCAGGGGGAGTTGGTGGCTCTATGTGGACACTAAGACCATGCATATGCATTTTATCTTTTTTGTGCCGTTTTAGTTTATGTCTTATGCATTTGGAACTTGGTTCGATCTATTAACTCTATGTCGTATGTCTGTGGATTATTATCTGTAATATTCTGTGGGATGAACTATGTTTTAGTTCAAATTACTCTGTGTGTGGTTAATCGAGATGTGATTATAATTGCTGCGCTCACTCTACGAATCATCGCTTGTATGTCTCGATAACCATGTTTGTAGGAAAGTCTCCATCAAGCTCCAATATATTATGTGTGTTATATCTTCAACTTCAAATAATCCTGCACACACTTAGGGGGAGCCTTTCTTGCATACTGAGTTTCTATTGGGATTTATCTATCTTTTGGACAGAACTTCAATTCAAGATAAGTCCTATGAAACTCATCTCCAAAATCTATTTTATACCTTAAGTATGAGAGAGATTTGGAGAAACTAAACTTCTCTTTAATATACTATGTGGTGTTGTCATCAATTACCAAAAAGGGGGAGATTGTGAATCATCTAGGCCCCTTTTAGTAATGTTTTGGTAATTAATGACAACTACTTGTGGACTAACGATTCTTGGAGAAATAAGAATGCAGGGTTGGACCACATAAAACAGGAAATGTTGAAGAGTCATACGCATTGGTTGTGGATCAGATGAAGGCAAAGGTATAATATAGGTTTTACTTTTGCCGGTCTTGAGGAGTTTAGAGAAGATACCTGACCGGATTAGTAGGCTAGATAGCCGTACTATTAAGAGGGGTCAATGACTTAGTTCTGTGTAAAACTTAGTGCCTCATAGAGCATCAAGTAGTTGCATTTGCATGAGGACTAACAGCGCGTCTCATTTCGTGAGTTAAAAGTTCATTCAAAAGCATGTTTGAAATTTGAGAAGTCTTGGTCGCGCGGACTGTCCGGCCCTTGGGGGCGGACCGTCCGCGATCCTCCAGAGGGTCCGAAGTCTGACCATTTGTGTTGGAACTGTGTTCTATTGCACTGCGGACCGTCCGGGATTTATAGCCGGACCGTCCGCAGTCCTGACCAGAAGAAGGTGGCTTCGGGTCAGTCCCTGAATTATCGGCGGACGGTCCGCCTGTGAGGGGCGGACGGTCCGCATGTGTCTATCTCGTTTTTGGACAGGGACTGTGTGTTTTTATTGAGTTGTACTACGGACGGTCCGGGAGACCAGTCCGGACAGTACTGTCTCAGGTCGCGGACGGTCCGGGATTTATAGCCGGACGGTCCGCGTGTGTTAACTCCGTTTGATCCGAGGCTCAGGTGTTTGAAATTGCCTGGTCGCGGACGGTCCGACCTTGAAGGGCGGACTGTCCGGACCCACCTTTTGAGACGTCTCTGACATGTTCCAACGGTCATTATAGCCGTTATGGTGTACGGCGGACCGTCCGGCCCTAGGGCGCGGACGGTCCGCGCGTGCGCAGAACTGCCCTCTTTTGTGCATAACGGTTGGTTCTAGATGGGGGCCTATAAATAGAAGGGTAGCTCGTGTGTGACTTCTCTCTTGGCCATTCCTTGCACACATTGAGCTCATTTGTGATCCTCCAACTCACTCTCTCACACTCTTTGCTTGAGATTGCATTCTAGTGAGAGATTGAGGGTTCCTAGTGCATTTGCATCATTTGGTGATTCTTGAGGCACTAGGTGGTACACCGAGCAAGCGTCGTTGGCTTGTTACTCTTGGAGGTTGCCGCCTCCTAGACGGCTCGGGTGATTGTCTCCGTCGAGCTCTCCAAGAAGATTGTGGAGAAGCCGCGGTGTTGATTGTGAGGGGTTCGCGCCTACCTCGCCGGAGCGGCAAAGGTGACATTAGTGGAATCGAGGTATTGAGTGATTTCTTGTCCACTTGGCTCAAAGATCAAGTCGTGTCTTGATAGAGGAGCAAGTGAGAGCTTGAAGTCCACCTCAACGTGGATTAGGGGTGATCGGCAAATCACCGATACCACGGGATAAATTTCGGTGTCTATTCCTTCTAGCATTACTTATTGCCTTGCAATTGATTAGTGTTTTGCTTATAGTTCTTCAAGTATTCAATCTCCGTAGTTGCCTTTCATACATTGTTTACTTATTGACACTAGTAAATTTATTCTCCTTGTTGTATTGATTAAATTTACTTAGTATTGTTGTTTTTAGTCAAAACCGTCTATTCACCCCCCCTCTAGCCGGTGTCCTAGATCCTACAACCGTCCGGCCTCTACGCGCGGATCGTCCGCCGTTCACCAGGAAGTCTCTGGACAACCTGCACCAAGCGCGGACCGTCCGGCCCCCGCACGCGGACCGTCCGCCGTTCACCAGGAAGCCTCCAACGACACGACAACATCAATGGAAGAGGACGACCTGCTGGGAGAAGACCTGGTCGACTACGAGGCTTCTCCAGAACGCCCAGGTATGGATGTAAATATTATTACATTTTCTGCCGATTGTACTATCATCGGCGATGATGAACCTGTTGTTGCCCAGTTTGATTTTGGTCCTAAAGAAGCCGCCTTTACTAAACCAAAGGAATCGGTAAATCATTTAAAGCCGCTCTTCGTGCGCGGTCACATTGATGGGATACCGATTGCTAAGATGTTGGTAGACGGAGGGGCGGCTGTAAATCTAATGCCTTATTCAGTATACAGAAAATTAGGAAAACAAGATGACGAACTTGTCAAGACCAACATGACCCTCAGCGGTGTTGGAACTGATAGTTCGATCAAAGCCAGGGAAGTCACGTCCGTTGAATTAACCATCGGGACTAAGACCCTTGCTGCTGCATTCTTCGTCACTGATGTAGAAGGAAATTACAGTTTAATTCTAGGCAGAGATTGGATTCACGCCAATCAATGTATACCTTCTACATTACATCAAATGCTAATACAATGGGTAGGCGATGACATAGAACAAGTACATGCTGATGTATCGGCCTGCATCGCTGTGGCCGATGCCCCTGTACTCTGGACTTATGAGACTGCTACATGTCTCACAGAAGTAGATTTTTCTGATTACCAATTCATAAGTATAGATAAGAAAGGTTTCATTCCTGTAATGCTAGAGCCGATGGAGAATCGGCTAAATCCTAAATAAAGTTTAAATGATGAATACACACAAAACTCATGAGTCTCTGGCCACGGACAGTTCGGCTTCCAAGGCCGGATGGTCTGGTCTTTCACAAAAGGGTTCGGACTTTAAGACCGAACATACATCACAGCAAAAGGACAGTATTACGGATGATCCGGTCCCCGAGACCGGAGAGTCCGCCGTCACATAAAGATCTTCTAATTCCTCTGTGGGAAACATAATAGAGGAATTCAGAGATCTTGATAAACTAGGACAGGGGTTTACATCGGCCGATCCTTTGGAGGAGATTGACATAGGAGATGGTAAAACTCCAAGGCCGACTTTTGTAAATAAGACCCTGGAGACCGATCCTAGAGATGAGATGATCGGTCTATTGAAGGAATATTCAGATTGCTTTGCTTGGAATTATACTGAAATGCCTGGATTAAGCCGAGAGATCGTAGAGCATCGGCTGCCTATTAAATCTGGTTTCAGACCTTTCAAGCAAAGAGCTAGAACATTTCGTCCAGATCTTCTCCCACGTATCAAGGACGAAATCCACCGGCTGCTAGAAGCTGATTTTATCAGACCTTGCAGATACGCAGAATGGGTCTCCAATATTGTGCCGGTGGAGAAGAAGGAGTCAGGTAAACTTAGAGTATGCATTGATTTTCGCAATTTAAATAGAGCAACTCCTAAAGACGAATATCCCATGCCCATAGCCGACACATTAATCAATAATGCATCAGGAAATAGAATTATTAGCTTTCTTGATGGTAATGCCGGATATAATCAGATTTTCATGGCCGAAGAAGATGCGTCTAAAACGGCCTTTATATGTCCAGGCTTCATTGGTTTATTTGAGTGGGTTGTCATGACATTTGGTCTGAAAAATGCTGGTGCTACTTATCAGAGGGCTATGAATTTGATCTTCCATGAATTGTTAGGAAACACTGTGGAAGTTTACATTGATGATATTGTAGTCAAATCGGCTGAGTTTAGTTCTCATATAGCTGATTTGCGCAAAGCCTTTGATAAAATGCGTCAGTATGGTTTGAAAATGAACCCACGTAAATGTGCTTTTGGAGTGTCGGCTGGTAAGTTTTTAGGATTTGTCATACATGAACATGGTATAGAAATAGACCCTGACCGAATCAAGTCTATTCGGAATGTGGGACCTCCGACCTGTAAGGTCGAGGTACAGAGGTTTCTCGGCAAGGTGAATTATTTACGAAGGTTTATTTCTAACCTAGCCGGGAAGATTGATGCGTTCACCCCTATTCTTCGGCTTAAGAATGATGCCGAATTCGCTTGGGGGGCAGAACAACAAGAAGCATTTGATCTCATCAAAAAATACTTATCTTCGGCTCCCGTATTAAAAGCACCACGAGCAGGAGTACCATTCCGATTATACATTGCAGCTGAGGATAAGGTCATTGGGGCTGTTCTGACACAAGAAACCGAGGGGAAGGAGCATGTGGTGACATATCTAAGCCGAAGGTTGGTGGATGCTGAAACAAGGTACACTTTTATTGAAAAGTTATGCTTATGCTTGTTTTTTGCATGCACCAAATGTAGATGTTATTTATTGTCTAGTCATTGCACTGTTTCTGGTCAAGCCGATGTGATCAAATACATGTTGCATAACCCAATTATGAGTGGTAGAATTGGTAAGTGGGCTTATGCACTCGTAGAATATGACTTGGCCTATGAACCATTGAAATCTATGAAGGGCCAAGTCATAGCGGATTTCATTGTAGAACATCGGGTTAATGATATTCATGAACTAGACATGTCATACCTCACTATTACTCCTTGGACTTTATATTTTGATGGATCGGTTTGCAATGAAGGGCAAGGAATTGGCATTGTGCTTGTTTCACCAAGTAATATCTCCTTTGACTTCTCTAGCCAATTGAAAACTTATTGCACTAATAATCAAGCTGAATATGAGGCCCTCCTATTCGGCTTAGAACTTTTAAATGGTATGGGAGTAAAACATGTGAAGGTATTTGGTGATTCTCAGCTGATTGTCCAACAAGTATTAGAAGAATATCAATGTTTTGATGGTACTCTAAATAGTTACCTTGAGAAATGTTGGAGCATAATTCATTCTTTTGACGAATTCAGCATTCGGCATATCTCTAGAGTTGAGAATCATAGAGCTAACGATTTGGCACAAGATGCATCAGGTTATCGGATAAAGAGAGGAAAGTTTCACAAAACTGAAAATCTGATAACCGGTTCAAAGCCAAAATCCCAGGTCGCGGACCGTCCGCGTGATGACGCCGGACCATCCGGGGTTACCAGAAATGTTCTTTTGATCAATTCGGTCGACAATGAGGCCGATGCAAGTGATTGGAGGACACCTATACTTAATTATCTACGAAATCCCAATATAAGGACAGATAAGAACATTCGGCGAACAACTTTCAAGTATGTTTTGATGAGTGATGAACTTTACCGCCGAACAGTCAATGATATCCTGCTTAAGTGCTTGGGCCCAGATGATGCTATATTAGCCATGGCCGAAGTACATGAAGGAATTTGTGGTACTCATCAATCAGCTCCAAAGATGAAGTGGTTGTTGCGAAGGTCTAGTTTTTATTGGCCTAGTATGATAGCTGATTGTTTCAAGTACTACAAGGGTTGCCAAGTATGTCAAAAATTCGGCGACCTACAGTTAGTCCCTGCAGCCGAATTACATCCTATCATCAAGCCTTGGCCGTTCAGAGGATGGGGATTAGACTTTATTGGAGAAATTCATCCTTCATCCTCAAAGGGGCATCGGTTTGTGTTAGTTGCCACTGACTACTTCACCAAATGGACTGAAGCCGTTGCTCTAAAGAACATGACACACAAGGAGGTAATTGAGTTTATAACTGAGCATATTATTCATAGATTCGGCATTCCCCAGACCTTAACTACAGATCAAGGTACTTCTTTCATGTCAAAGGAGGTACGTGAATTTGCTGAATTATACAGAATTAAGCTGCTTAATTCATCTCCATATTATGCTCAGGCCAATGGACAGGTCGAGTCTAGTAATAGGACATTGATTAATTTGATAAAAAAGAAGATATCTGATAATCCTAAACATTGGCATAAGATTTTGTCTGAAGCTTTATGGGCTCATAGGATATCTAAACATAGGGCTACTCAAGTGTCTCCTTTTGAGCTTGTCTATGGTCAGGAAGCAGTGTTGCCTGTGGAGATAAGTTTGAATGCTGTCAGGTTCGCCAGACAAAATGATTTAAATGCTACTGATTATTATAATTCAATGATGGATAATATTGATGAGGTGACCGACAAGAGGATGATAGCTTTGGGAGCAATAGAAAAGGACAAAATCATGGTAGCCAGAGCCTACAACAAGAAGGTCAAAGCAAAATCATTTCAAGTAGGGGACCTGGTGTGGAAGACTATTCTGTCTCTAAGGAATAAGGACCGGAAGTTCGGGAAATGGTCGCCAAGCTGGGAGGGTCCTTATAAAGTAAAACAAGTGATGTCTGGCAACGCCTATTTGCTACAAACATTACAAGGCAAGGATTTGCCTAAGGCTTTGAATGGGCGTTTCCTCAAACAGTATCATCCTAGTATGTGGCAAGATGCCTAAGAGAACCGATGTAATCTCATCGAGTTATTTGCTTTTGGTTTGCTCAGCTCCACCAAAAGGCAGGGGGGCATATGTTGAGCACCAAAATGAGGTGCGGACGGTCCGGCCCTGAGGCCGGACGGTCCACGGTCCGGACGGTCCGCGCCTGTGGGCCGGACGGTCCGCGCACACGCAGAATAGATTAGGGTTTCGAGTTTTGTGCTATGTTTGTTAGCTATAACCATGGAATTAGCTCGGAATCCGGTCGTGTAAAGGGTCCAGCCCCCCTCCTCTATAAAAAGAGAGGCCTACGGCCGATTTGTAATCAACAATCGAATCAATACAACTTCTATTCGCATTTATTTCCAGTACAATTAGGAGTAGTTCTAGTCTAGTTCTAGTTTAGCCTCTCGATCCCCAAATTCTCCGCCTCTCCTCGACTCTACGTCGATTAGAGGAGTCTAGGTCGGCCGGCCCGAGCCTAGACAACCCCTAGGATCTCTCCTCCCCGACGGGGTCCCTCCCGGGAGCGAGATCCAGGCACCGCCGGCGATCTTCCGCCGCCCCTGCACACGCGCGGACCGTCCGGCCCCAGGGCGCGGACCGTCCGGACGTCAGGCAGGAAAACCTAGCCCCTGCGCCAGGTCGCGGACCGTCCGGCCCCAGGCCGCGGACCGTCCGCGCCTGACCAGAGAGCACCGCCGCCGGTTCTTCTTGAGTATTTGGCGCTCCGAAAAGACGTCAACACAACTATTGCTGCCCCAAGTCTTGCATCCATTGTGCTCCTAGGCCCACATGTCGGGACTCAGCACTCTTGTACACGCCCCTCTTGAACTATAAAAGAGGGAGCATGCAACGTTACAAGGGGGGATTCTTAGACCCAGGTCATCCAGGACACACTTAGACTCTCTCAAGTAATACAACACACAGTGGAGTAGGGTATTACGCTCCGGCGGCCCGAACCACTCTAAACTCTTGCGTGTTCTTGTGTTTATTTCTACATCTCGCAACAGGCAAAACGCTTAAGCCCCCTCCACATCTTAGGACTTAGGGCGGGTGCACTCCGCCATTCGGGCCAGAGAATTTCCTCTCCGACAGTGTCTAATATCTTATTTTATTGTTACTATATAAACGAAGATGGTAAGTTTTATGCATGGGTCTAAATAAAACGATATCAGGTTATTACCATGGCGTTTTCTCCTTTATTTTTCCATTGGGTTTTTTTAATCAAGGTTTTATCCTGATATATTGAAGTGTTCTCTAGTTTTCTCCACGGTGTTTTCGGAGGAATTATAATAGCGATAATTATGATGAACATTGGTGATTTGTAGATGGTAACTGATCAGAAATTCTGATAATAATAATAGTTATGATGAATAGTAGTGGGGAACTGTAGATCCCAGCGGAAGATAGTTGATCAAGAAAGTATTAAGAATATTCTATAGAGAATATTATCGAGCGATTAATATTTTTTTGAGATGATATAATGAAGTCCTAGCCTGTACCAATTATTTAGTGATTAGGAACTGTTAATTGCAGTTTGTCGCTCATAGAGATCGTGGGAGCGGGGCTCTCTCGTGAGTCCGTTAATACAGTCCAAAGTAACCAGGCATGTATTTCGCGTCGCGGCTCCTCCGCCGGATACTCTCGTTTAATTCGGCACGCAACGCATGGCGCCCCTGCTCCGCTGCGTGGGCGGCCGCAGCAATTCCTCAAACGCGCCAGGCACACGGGCAAGCTGGCGAGACGCAGGCGATCTTGGACTCTAGTCACGTGACTTTTTACGCTTGCCTTGCAAATGCAAAGCAAGCCTTCGTCCCAACTCGATCACTGAGATGTGAGCTCACGACTGCACTGTGGCACCTGTACAGTAGTATGCAAATGCAACCCACTGCTGGGTCCAAATTGTGAAGAGCGATTATCATACACGCGTGATGAGCTGTTCCAATGATGCTAGTCGCTAAAAGACTCTGGGATACTAGCCGCCCGTAAGTGCGGCAAATCTTGCATTATTCAGCTTTCGGCACCCAGAAGCGACATCTATTATTTTCCAACAAGCAAGGCATTATATTGCTCCTTTGTAAAAGCAAACATGTATACGCAGCATGCTCTTAGGGCTTGGTTGGTTGTCACCCCACCCAAGTCTGTCTGGCTGGCCAGGGACGATTCTCAGGTGTATTGCCTGGCCAGCTAGGTTCCTGGCAGGGCTCCATCCAAACAGCTCCTTAGGCTGCCTCCAACAGGCGGCAGCTAAAAGAAGCAGACATTCAGTATGTTGGCTTGTGTAGATGCATTAGCTGTCCATCTATAATACAACACTTTCCAATGATATAGTAAAAATAGCTTGCCTCATGCTCACTGACAGGAATTGCCCACCAATTTACATCAGAGATGCCTACTCGGTTCCTGCCCAGCCATAATAGCTTTTCTCTCACCTGCCATGGAATTTGGCTCCTCTGTTTGGCTACTCTGTTGGATGGAAGATGCATGCCGCTACAGTGAATATGAGTAGCTATAATAGCTTTGCATACCCTTTTAGCTGCTCCGTTGGAGGCAGTCTTACAACCTTGTTCATAGTTGAATCTTGCTGTGCTTGTGACGTTGCGATAATGCATTATGCGTGCAATGAATGTTGGCAAATAAGAGCAAGTTTAATAATAGTGTCCACAGTGGGCTCTAAATCTCTGTGATGTCATCTATAGACAATAATAAAAATATTCATATAATAAAGTTGGGTATAAGGTTGGCTCTTATATTGTTCTCTAGTCTATTCTATTTCATTATTTTGTTTTGGAGCCCGTATAGTTGCTCGTTCTTGTATGAGAGCTCACTCTTACTACTTTTTAATGTCTCACGTAAGAAGAAAAATGTCATGTAAGCAGAGACCGTTACTATACTCAGCTCTAACGGAATGATCGGCAGCGGAGTCATTATGAGAAACATTGAGTACTGGCATCACGATGAGAAAATAATGATCGATTACTCATGGGTCATGGCGTCGTTTCGGGGGGACGCACCTGTCACCAAGCTAGCACAGCACCGCCGATCCGCCAAGTACTTATTCCACACGACCGCAGTGCGCCTGGCACTGGCAAATGGCAATGGCCAGGAGGGAGACGAGATGGATCATGTAAAGCCAAGCCTTTCCGTTCCTTCAACAACCAATCAGGTCGGTCGGCCGGAGAACCGGAAAAGAAAAGGCGTGCACCGTGGACAGGGCACACGTACCGCTGCACGTTGCCCACCATGCCACCATCTGAGGCACTGTGTTGTTTTTGGTGCTTTTGTCTCCGTGCACCACCAACACACGAGCAGGTTTTTATCCTTTTGCGAGCCTGAAAAAGATGCTTTGCCCACGTACTACACACTCACTTGAGTATACACTACGGAAACTCCTTTGCCGTACCGACGTGGTCGCGCTTGTGGCTTGCCCGCACCCGATTATCGTTGACGATACTGTCAAATCGATCTGATGCTGGACACGCGATCGCCTCGTGCCGAAGCAGCCACTGTAACTTGATCCAAGGTCCTCACTTGTCATTACTTGACCTGGCAGTAATGTGATCTGACATTACGACACAGCAGGCTTTGAAGGTTGGTGCTTTGTGGAACGAATGCCCTACCCATCGTTGTTCTCTTTGTGAAGGAGAGAGGTGAGTTGGAAAACTGAGGCACAACAGAACAAAACGTCATGGTCTCTATCGACGCCTTTTCCTGTAGTACGATTTCAGCTGTTGTGACGATTAAGGGTCTCGTTTACAGATGATTTGGTTGGTCGTCTCGTCACCACAAGGATATATGGCCACGGTTTGCAAAAGTGCGGCGGGGGTGGCGGCAGGCAAGGGGAAAGGAGAGTAATAATAATAATAAAAGATGGGAAATGGCACAACCACCCGAGAAAATTCTGGGCAAGGAACCTCGCTTGTAATTGCTAATGCGTTGCTGCACCGGAGACTAGATATATGCGGCCGTCTTTTTTTTTAATACAAGTCCACTGCACCGATTTTTTAACACTAGCATGTACAAGTAGAACACGATAACCCAACATGTAGAGACTGGTATATATGGAAAAAAAATTGGTTGGTTGGTTGGTTTGGTTCATCAGAAAATGTTGTGAACTGTTGATGCCAAAGCAATGAAAAACTAAAGCTGCAATAGTCCGTTATTTTTTATTTTTGGGTGTACGAGTCCTTTTCCCCTCCCTTTTATTTTTCTTCATGTGTTGTACAAGGGTGTGTTTCTTTACTTGATTCGCAAAACATAGCATCTTGAGCATACCAAATCTACTTTACGCGCTCTCATTTTTCTTCAAGAAAAGAAGAGCCGAAGAGGAAATGGTAGAGAAACATCACCAAGCGGAGTAGAGATCCTGCAGCCTTTCTGCCAACGAGCTTCTGCTTCTAGTGGATTATTAGTCGTTGGAGCTTTTTTCTATGTGGATATCGGGTGGCAGTTGGAAGAGGAGGGACTGCTGCAAATGTTAGTGTCAGCTCCCGTCACTCCACTATCTTTTTCGAGATACGTTCGCTCTCCATTTGGTGAAATGGGTACCGGCTCGCACAAGTAACAAACTACATTCAGCAGCCTGTCATGGGTTTCGAGCTTCTCTCTATAATCGCATTGTGTCATGCTTGCAAACCTCTTCTCCTCATTGAGAGGAAATATTTTTTCCTTTGTTCAATTGAAATATTAGCATATCTCTAACCAAGTACAGGTACTCTTGTGTTAGGATTTATGGGCTTGGCCCAATTAAGAATTTCTAATAATTCCAGGAAAATCTCAAAAGCCCATATAAGTGGATGGCAAAGGGATAGGTGGAACCAATAGCACCATATTGCTAGCTCTTGTGGAGTAGAGCTAGCTTAAATATGGAAGCCACACTCACTCACCAAGTCATGGATGAGAGGAGATAGTGTGGAGAGCCACGCGCGCGCGCGCTCGCTCGCCTCGCCGGGGCGGGGCGCAGGGCGCGGGCGCACGACATGCGCGTGAATGGTCCGCCGAAATCCGGCCCCTCGCCTTGCGGGGGCGCGGCTACCTTTTGCCGTTTGATTTTTTGGTTTCTTGGCTGTTACGCTTATCCTAACCGATCCCTATAAAATCTCAACTGATTGCGAGATTTTCGTGGACGGATAACCACGAGGGAGAGGTGCATCTGCGATCAGGAGAGCAGGTCTCCGGAACCCTTCGTCTTCTAGATCCTGCACTGGGAGAGGGCGAATAAGGTTTTTGGGAAGCGTCTTCACGCGACTGCTCGTGATCTGCTGACCTCGTCGACCCTGCTGATTTCGCTACTTCGACATCGTCGACCCTGCTGATTCCGGCGCGTGCCATCGATCAGTAAGTCTAATCAGTACGCATCATCTGATTTGGCTTGTTATTTCAGTTCTTCTGATTTGGTCATGATTTATATTCGGAATTTAGATTGGAATTTGTCTAATTATTCAACAATCCAAAAACCTTATTGTAGACAATTTCCTAGTTTTTCTATGGCTGCTTTTGCCGACGCGCTGAAGCCAGAAAAGTTTAATGGTATGCACTTTAAGAGATGGCAAGTCAAGGCCACGCTCTGGCTTACTGCTATGAATGTCTTCCATGTTAGTAAAGGCAGACCTGAGGGTCCACTGACTCCTGAACAGGAGAAAGAGTACGACCATGCCAATACTATGTTCACGGGAGCCGTTCTTAGCGCCCTTGTTGACCGTCTGGTTGATGCGAATATGCAATACACGGACGGGAAAGAGTTGTGGGATGCACTTACTACTAAGTATGGTGCATCAGATGCTGGCAGTGACCTGTATATCATGGAGAGCTTTCATGATTATAAGATGGTTGATAATCGCTCTATTGTAGAGCAAGCTCATGAAATACAGTGTATAGCCAAGGAGCTCGACCACCTTAAGATAGTCCTTCCTGACCGATTTGTGGCTGGGTGCATTATTGCAAAGTTGCCTTCTACATGGAGGAACTTCGCCACAGCTCTGAAACATAAGAGACAGGAGATATCACTTGAAAATCTGATAGCGTCTCTGGATGTTGAGGAGAAAGCTCGGGCAAAGGACACGGGATCTAAAGGAGGCGAGGGCCACTCCAGCGCCAACATGGTTCAGAAGAACCACAACAAGAGCAAAGGAAAGCCAAAATCTAACAAGCCCAACAAAACTACCAACTTCAAGAAGAAGAAGAACAAGGCTGAATTGACATGTTTCGCATGTGGCGAGGCGGGTCATTTTGCCAAGGATTGTCCCGATCGAGCGGATCGCCGTGGCAAAAAGGGCAATGTCAACACAGTGGTCGCTAGCAATGAGGAAGACAAAGGGTATGATAATTTACCTTTCATCTTCTCAGTATTTCAATCACCTAGCTGGTGGCTTGATACTGGTGCTAATGTTCATGTGTGTTCTGACATCAACTTGTTCTCTTCTTATCAGGGCGCCCGGGATTCTTCCGTGCTAATGGGGAATGGGTCACATGCTTCTGTTCATGGCACTGGCACGGTGGATCTGAAGTTTACTTCGGGAAAGATCGTGCAGCTGAAGAACGTGCATCATGTCCCTTCTATACACAAGAATCTCGTTAGCGGAACCCTTCTATGTAGAGATGGGTTCAAGGTAGTTTTAGAGTCCAATAAATTAGTTGTGTCCAAGTCTGGACAATTTATTGGTAAAGGCTATGATTGCGGAGGCTTGTTCCGCTTTTCTTTGTTAGATTTCAATAATAAGTCTGTGAACCATATTTGTGCTAATGTTGATGATCTTGCGAGTATTTGGCATTCTCGTTTGTGTCATATTAATTTTGGCTCTATGTCTCGGCTTGCAACCATGAGTTTAATTCCGAATATCACCATAGTCAAAGGTTCTAAGTGCCATAGTTGTGTGCAGTCGAAGCAACCTCGAAAGCCTCATAAGGCTGCTGAGGAGAGACACCTGGCACCACTAGAACTCATACATTCTGATCTTTGTGAGATGAATGGTGTGTTGACAAAAGGTGGTAAGAGATACTTCATGACATTGATTGATGATGCGTCTAGATTTTGCTATGTATACTTGCTAAAAACTAAAGATGAGGCTTTAGACTACTTTAAAATCTATAAGGCTGAGGTTGAAAACCAACTAGAGAGAAAGATCAAACGTCTTAGATCAGATCGTGGTGGCGAGTTCTTTCCCAAAGTCTTTGATGATTTCTGTGCAGAACATGGCATTATTCATGAGAGGACTCCTCCCTATTCACCCGAGTCAAACGGGATTGCTGAAAGGAAAAAACGTACGTTGACTGACCTGGTGAATGCCATGTTAGACACTTGTGGTTTATCTAAGGCATGGTGGGGGGAGGCAGTCCTGACTTCATGTCATGTTCTGAATAGAATTCCTATGGGCAAAGAAGAGAAAACCCCTTATGAGAAGTGGGTTGGGAGAAAACCATCACTTTCATACTTGCGCACTTGGGGGTGCATGGCGAAAGTCAATGTACCAATTAATAAAAAGCGCAAGCTTGGTCCAAGGACAGTGGATTGTGTCTTTCTTGGATATGCTTCGTGTAGCATAGCTTATAGATTTTTAGTAGTTAAATCTGAAGTTCCTGATGTGTATGTTGATACTATTATGGAATCACGTGATGCTACTTTCTTTGAGCATATATTTCCAATGAAAGACATTCATAGCAATTCTAGATACTCTTCTGAGATAATTCCTGAACATAATACACCTATTGAGAGTTTTGAACAGCCACATGAAATTGTCCTAGAGGAGGATGACAATGATGCTCCTAAAAGGAGCAAGAGACAAAGGGTTGAAAAATCCTTTGGTAATGATTTCATTGTGTACCTTGTGGACGATACTCCTACTACCATTGCAGAAGCATTTGCATCTCCAGATGCAGATGATTGGAAAGAAGCAGTTCATAATGAGATGGGCTCCATTCTTTCAAATGGTACGTTGGAAGTCACTGATCGACCCTATGGATGCAAACCCGTGGGTTGTAAGTGGGTGTTTAAAAAGAAGCTCAAGCCTGATGGTACAATTGAAAAGTACAAGGCTAGGCTTGTGGCTAAAGGCTATACTCAGAAAGAAGGAGAAGACTTCTTTGATACTTACTCACCTGTTGCTAGAATGACCACTATTCGAGTACTACTTTCTTTGGCTGCCTCGTATGGTCTCCTTGTTCATCAGATGGATGTAAAGACAGCTTTTCTTAATGGAGAGCTGGACGAGGAAATCTATATGGAACAGCCTGATGGATTTGTAGTAAAGGGTCAAGAAAGCAAGGTGTGCAAGTTATTGAAATCTTTGTATGGTCTGAAGCAAGCACCAAAGCAGTGGCATGAGAAGTTTGACACTACTCTAACGTCTGCAGGCTTTGCCATTAATGAGGCAGACAGGTGTGTATATTATCGCTGTGGTGGGGGCGAAGGAGTTATATTGTGCTTATATGTTGATGATATATTGATATTTGGCACAAACATTGATGTGCTCAATGAAGTCAAGTCTTTTCTATCAAAGAGTTTTGATATGAAAGATCTGGGAGAAGCTGATGTGATTCTAAACATCAAGCTGATTAAGGCAGATGGTGGGATTACTCTCTCGCAATCTCACTATGTTGAAAAGGTTTTGAAGCGATTTGGCTTCTCTGAGTGCAAACCTTCTCCAACACCTTATGATCCCAGTGTGACACTGCGAAAGAACAAGAGAATTGGTTTAGACCAATTGAGATACTCTCAGATTGTCGGTTCACTCATGTATCTTGCTGGTGCAACAAGGCCCGATATCTCGTTTGCTGTGAGCAAATTGAGTAGGTTCATGTCAAACCCCGGGACTGATCATTGGCATGCACTTGAGCGGGTTATGCGCTACCTGCAAGGTACAATGAGTTATGGAATTCACTATTCTGGTCAGCATGCAGTACTTGAAGGATATAGTGATTCGAACTGGATATCTGATGCAGACGAGCTTTATGCCACCAGTGGTTATGTCTTTACTATTGGTGGAGGTGCGGTATCATGGAGGTCATGCAAGCAGACCATTTTGACGAGGTCAACCATGGAAGCCGAGCTAGCTGCACTTGACACAGCAACCGTTGAGGCAGAATGGTTGCGTGAACTCTTGATGGACTTGCCGGTGGTTGAGAAACCAATACCAGCTATCCTTATGAACTGTGACAATCAGACAGTGATTGCTAAAGTGACGAGTTCTAAGGATAATGGAAAGTCATCAAGACATGTCAAAAGACGATTGAAGTCTGTCAGAAAGTTGAGAAACTCCGGAGTTATAAGTGTGACTTATATTTCAACAGATAAAAATCTGGCAGATCCTTTTACCAAGGGACTACCACGTAATGTGATAGAAATCGCATCGAGAGAGATGGGTATGAGACCCGAATAAAGTTGCCATGGTGGAAACCCAGTCTATGTGATCGGAGATCCCGTGAATTAGGTCCTGGGAAGAACAAGCCATTGGTGAACTGAGGAGAGTAACCTTTGACCCTCTCTAAGTAAAGATGCAATACTCTCAAATGCTGTAAGGCAGGTTGGCTTTTTGCCTTAATGTGTTCTGTTGGCTTGTATTAGCGAAGATGTTGTCCTGCAGAACATTCTTGAAAGAACACACCTATATGAGTTAGACTGTCTAACGTCGCAGTCTATGAGATTTGGGTGATCTCTAGTAAACTCATGAAGAGACCTTGGAGTACGACGTATATGCTCCACCCGAGAAGGGGACTACTGGTAGCCAAGTACTGGTCATGACTTCAAGTGAAACCCATTCACGCAAAACTTGCAATTCAAGGCATAGTCCATTGTCCAAGTTGTGGGTTGGTGTAACTTGGAGTTCTAGGCGGAAGTTCAACTTAACAGTCTCTGCTGAAAAACTAGTATATTAAACAGTAGTGAACAGTGGCGAAAACTGCAGATGGGCATTTGAGATCTGGTGGGGGATTGTTAGGATTTATGGGCTTGGCCCAATTAAGAATTTCTAATAATTCCAGGAAAATCTCAAAAGCCCATATAAGTGGATGGCAAAGGGATAGGTGGAACCAATAGCACCATATTGCTAGCTCTTGTGGAGTAGAGCTAGCTTAAATATGGAAGCCACACTCACTCACCAAGTCATGGATGAGAGGAGAGAGTGTGGAGAGCCACACGCGCGCGCGCTCGCTCGCCTCGCCTCGCCTGGCCTGGCCGGGGCGGGGCGAAGGGCGCGGGCGCACGACATGCGCGTGAATGGTCCGCCGAAATCCGGCCCCTCGCCTTGCGGGGGCGCGGCTACCTTTTGCCGTTTGATTTTTTGGTTTCTTGGCTGTTACGCTTATCCTAACCGGTCCCTATAAAATCTCAACTGATTGCGAGATTTTCGTGGGCGGATAACCACGGGGGAGAGGTGCATCTGCGATCAGGAGAGCAGGTCTCCGGAACCCTTCGTCTTCTAGATCCTGCACCGGGAGAGGGCGAATAAGGTTTTTGGGAAGCGTCTTCACGCGACTGCTCGTGATCTGCTGACCTCGTCGACCCTGCTGATTTCGCTACTTCGACATCGTCGACCCTGCTGATTCCGGCGCGTGCCATCGATCAGTAAGTCTAATCAGTACGCATCATCTGATTTGGCTTGTTATTTCAGTTCTTCTGATTTGGTCATGATTTATATTCGAAATTTAGATTGGAATTTGTCTAATTATTCAACATCTTGCAGCATTAATAACTCACACTTCATATATATAACATGTTTATAGATATGAATAGTTGCCCCCTCGCAGTTTATATATACCCCAAACCCCCACACTTGCAAAGTTGCAAGTTAGTACTCCGTTTTGCCTCTCAGGGGCCCATCCTAGATAGAGGAGGGGTTCCTTGACCGTACCAATAGCTTGAAGAAACCATGCCTATACAAAACACCAACAGGAGAACTGGGGCCTGGGGTGAGGAGGGCGCTTCTCTAGGCACGGCAGTGCCAGTGTGCCACTGGTGAGGTGAGACTTGGGAGTTGAGAGGCATGTGACCCTCTTCACTCGCTTGACCCTCCTCTTCACTCGCTTCTCCCAGAAGTCACGCACCAAACACCACCACCAAAGAAGGCGAGAACGTACTCCGTCCCTCCCCTCCCCTCCCCTCCCCTTCCCCTCGAGGCTCCAGGACCGTCTCCTCGCCTGCTCATCCGCCGCTGCTTCCCTTCTCTGGGCTCGGAGAACCGGAGAGAAGCGCGCGCGGCCATGGCGTCCAGCGCCTCTCGGTTCATCAAGTGCGTCACGGTCGGCGACGGTGCCGTGGGCAAGACATGTATGCTCATCTGCTACACCAGCAACAAGTTCCCCACTGTGAGCGTTTCCTTCTCTCCCTTATCCTCCCGGTTTCTAGGGAGTGCCAAAAAGGTTGCCGCGTGATTTCCCGTGAACTTAGGGGGGGTTTCATTCCAAGCCATGGGTTTTCCCCTGATTCTGTTTGCTCGTCCAGGACGGTGTGCTGTGCAAAAGCCCGCACCTCCTCAGTTTACTTTGTGATACTTTATTGACTCGTGTAGTGGAATGTTTTTGTCGGCCTGTACGAGTAATTTTCGTTAATCGTTGCTGATCCATCTAATTCGTGTCCCGCAGGACTACATACCTACGGTGTTCGACAATTTCAGTGCAAATGTAGTTGTGGATGGCACCACTGTGAATTTGGGCCTTTGGGATACCGCTGGTAATTTTCAACGTTTTTTTTATCTGTCCTACTAGTATACATGTGCAGTCTATGTTTCGTTCTACTCAGCAGCAATCCGAAGCCGAAAAGTCTGCGTTTAGAGGATTCAGGATTCTTGGGGGTAACTTGAGGTTCACATCCTTTGCAGGGCAGGAAGATTACAACCGCCTGAGGCCTCTAAGCTACCGAGGTGCAGATGTTTTCGTGCTTGCATTCTCACTTGTGAGCCGAGCTAGCTATGAGAATATCATGAAGAAGGTGCTGAAATGCGCTATCTTGTTATTCACTTTCTTAAATTTTGTTCTTACAGTTCATGGTTTGGAATTTTCTAGAGGGTTGAACGTTTATCCTTTGCTCTTTACTCTTCAGTGGATACCAGAGCTTCAACATTATGCACCTGGGGTGCCCGTTGTTTTGGCAGGCACAAAATTGGGTGAGTTTTATTTACAACAAGAGCATGCTGCTTTCACTTGCTGTATATAGCTGGGCTGACTTTGATTTACTATAGTCTGATTAGTCATCCTATCCTTAACTGCTAAACTTCTATTTCTCTGTGCACTGTTGGAATTACTTTGGTTTAGGCTGCGCTAGTAGTGAACATTGCAATTTTGTTATAAATTTGATGTTATGATGTGTCGAGTTGCCAACACAACGGACGAGGAGTCAGCCAGCCACACTTTTATCTTTCTAGTACAACTTAGTAGTCGTGGAAAGCTTAGGGCTATTTTTTGTTAGTGCATGAACTGTTTGTGTTTATGTGATTAGTTGACACTTAGTTACCATTAAACACGACCTGTTAACATCGTGCAGAAAAAAAACACTTTGGTAATCCTTGAACTAGCTGCTTTTCGCAAATTTTGTTCCTGTCAACACTCATCCAATTATTGCTTGGATGAGGGACCCTAATATTTTCACAAGAAATTTTTTTACTATCATCTTCCATTAAAAAATATTACCTTAATCTGTAAAGACACTCCTTTGTTAGAGTGCACTTACGTATTTGGAAACCATGATGTTACTTACAGATCTTCGTGAAGACAAGCACTACTTGATGGACCATCCTGGATTGGTGCCTGTTACCACTGCACAGGTATATATATCTCCAGTATTTGTTATATGATAGTATAATGCATTTTGTCATAAAGAATTTTGGTGACCCTGCTATTTGCACCTTCCAGGGGGAGGAACTTCGTAGACAAATTGGTGCTATGTATTACATTGAATGCAGCTCAAAGACACAGCAGGTAAAGTTGTTTCCAGTGAATTGTGTGCTCTTGCAGTCTTGCTCTAGTATTTCCCCTTTTGTTGCATTATAAAATCTTGCCATTCAGTTGCATCCTGGACAATTGGCTTACTTTGGAATATTTCATTAACATGTAGAATGTCAAAGCTGTGTTCGATGCTGCCATCAAGGTAGTAATCCAGCCTCCAACTAAAATAAGAGAAAAGAAGAAGAAAAAATCACGCAAAGGATGTTCTATGATGTAAGTAAACATGCCTTTCAATACTGTCCCTTTTCTTTTTTCTGTTTCCAAACAGGCAAACAGTATGCCCAACTGAAATATGCACCAGTGCATTGTTCTTGTTTTTTACATAGTTTTTAAAAAAAAACATTTCTTCTTAGTGCTCCCTGAATCACCGACATTGTGATAATATATTTGTTCACAGCAAATAACTGCAACCATAAATTTAGTGTTTACCATGTATATGTTTAATTAACTGTCCTTTCTTTAAATGTCAACCTTTTTTTTTCTTGAGATGGAGTATATCTAAGTTTTCATAGAGAGGACCAGTGGATGCTGACTTCATTTCGTTGAATATGAGAATGCATGTTATATTGATCCATTGTGAGTTTGTAACCACATTAGTATGCCAGGACTAGCACTGAAATCGATTCGAGTGCTCTGCTTGGTGTTTTATAGTTTGGTGCCTCTGCCGCCGTCTTTTAATGCTTGACGTTGCTACTCCCTCCGTCCCAAAATAAATCAATCCCTAGAATCCGTGCAAGCCAAACTATCTTAAGTTTGACTATTTATTCAGGGACAGGGGGGTATTAAGAAACGCCGTGGTTACCTAAGTTTAGTTGCTCTTAAGTACATATGTGAAAGAGGCATGCTGGATTCCTAGCTGATGTGGCCTGTTACTTCTTAACACTCTTTTTCTTGTACGCAACTGCAGGAACATCTTCGGTGGAAGAAAAATGCTATGCTTCAAGTCCTGAATGGTTCAAGGGGGTCTTACATGGACTGATACCACGAGTGTTACCCCAAGTTCGCGAAGCTTGAAATCTTGATGTGCTTGTTGCGCATGTGTATATTTGCACCTTTGGTTATTAATGACTAGAGGTAGGTAATTGAAACTAGTCTGCTTAAGCGTTCTGCACTGCTGGTGTGGTTAGCTCTATGAGTTAGGCAGTTCGACAGAGGCCAAACCGACAGTGAGATTTTGCTCTTTCATGGCAATGTCACAGCTTTTTCGTGAATCTGAGCTCATCATACTGTCTGTTAGTTTATCCCCCACGATTCCATGTTAGAATCGATCCATAGCAACATTGTGTTGAATGGACCTTTTGCATTTGCTCTTGAGCCTGAGCATATAATTATTCCAGTTTTTGTGTACTTTCAAGCTGATTGTTGACGCGTTCTGTGTTGTATTATGGCTAGTACGCTTCTCCACTTTGGAGACGTCTTTTTTTTGTGAAAACAACTTATCTAATCTGGCTAGCCATCCTAATGGCAAAATAGTGCGTACGTGACTGGCGACGAATCACTCCTCGACTTCCTCCATCCCCAAGAAAGAACTCGGCCAGACCGAAGAAGGCTGACGAATCACTTCTTCCGGTGTTTCCCTGGGTACTGGCTGCCATTAATCTACGAGATGAGAGTAAAATAGTATCCGTAGTCTCCCCATCGCACAAGTCCAATCACCCACTTCCAGAATTGCAATCAAGTCCAGAACTCCAACTTGAGAGCATCCAATTCCAATCGCTTAAACACACAACGGCTGTCCTAGTCGTCATCATCAGCCCCGGGTGTGGCGCTGGTCGGCTGGTGAACTGGGCCATCTTGTCTCGTGACGATCAGCCCCGGGCCGTAAGCCCACCGGATCAACAGCAGGCCGCAGATTCCCCTGTTTCCAGAACTCCGTCGAATCCTCCCCCTCCTCCACGCAGACGCAGCTCCCTCTCCTCTCAGCCCCCACCCATCGAGCCGCTAGCGCCGGCGCCCGGCGGCGGTATGGAGGCTGGTGGCGAGGAGTTCGCGATCGGCGTGGTGCTCTCCGCGAAGACCACCCTGGGGGAGGAGTTCGAGGGCCAGATCGTCGCCTTCGATCGACCCTCCAACCTCCTCGTTATCCATATCCTTCCCAAATCGCTCATGCTCGTCACCCGTATCTCCATGTCCTTTACATATTGGTCTCGCTGTTCGTATGCCCCTGTTGTTGTTCTGTTTCCTTGACGGGTAGATCACAGGAGGGCGTGGGGAGGGCGGAGAGCGGAGAGCGGCGGAACGTGAGGGTGCTGAAGGCGAACTACATCCGGGAGTTCTCTGTGCTCAGCAAGGGAGACGACCCTCTCGATCCTGCCGGTTGCATGCTGGACCTTAACTCCATTTATGCCCGGGAGGATGCTGCACTCAGGTGGGTGAATCACTGTGATTTAAACGTAATATATGTCGATTTGGGTTGCTCCTGTGTAGGGTGTTGTCATGAGTGAATCACACATCTCGGGGAAACAAGTACTAATTGACATTTATTTAATTCCAACACGAGCTTGCTAGTGTAAATGTGAACTCATGCCCGAGCAAAAGGAGAAGGATTCAATCTAGAATCACCTTTCCATCTGTGGCCTAAATTGATTATTTCTGAACTTGTGCGACTCAGTAAGACCTAGCTTTTTTGTATCTTGTAAAAACGATATAATTTCCATGTTGAAAACAACAACAGTGTTAGTGCACATTTGTAGCAACTGAAGGGGGGGGGGGGGGGCTGCCTGGAGATAAGAGAGCTACAAGGAAGTCTATACGCTGTACTGATATATTTCAGATTGTTTGTGTGGGTCTGCAGTGCAGACCTTGGTCTTCTACCATTATAACAAATGTCATCACCAGAGATATGCCAACATATTGGAAATAAGGAAACATCCTGTTAATTGGAATACATATATAGTAGTAAAGCTTTGAATTTAGAAACCAAGGGAAAGAGTATATCTTGTGAGCTTTGGAGCTCTCCTATCATGATTTGTCAGAGTTTTTTCGGTTCACGGAAAATAATTTGGAGGTATTGGGCTCCAGATAAATGTTATTTCTTCATGTGGTTTGTTGCACCTGCACAAAATACATGCTGGATCGCCAATAGGCTTGCATGGTGAGGTCTTCCACACCCAGAACATCGCCTACTCTGTGACCAACATGAGGAAACGTTAAACCACTTGCTCGCCTCTTCCCTTTTCGCTAGAACTTTTCAGTTAAACTTGCTGCAAATTGTTGGCCTACAAGCTCTGTCCCTGCAACCAGATAAGTGTTTTTTTTCAAAGATTGGTGGGCATAGGCTGAAACAAGGGTGCATATTCAAACAAGAAAGGGCTAAACTCCGTCGTCATGCTTGGAGCCTGGTCGATTTGGAAACATCGTAATAATTGTGTGTTTGATGTCACTTTCCCTGACCTAGCTAGAGCACTGTTGATCGCTAGGTAGAAGTTGCATGACTGGGATCTGGCCAGGGTTGAAGGCATCTCTTGCCTTCTTGACCTGCTGCTGGAGCCTGGACATTGTTTAGTGGTGGTGTGCTGTTTCTCAGGTCGTGGTCATATTTTTTTTTATCTGTGGAAGGCAATTCCTGTATCTAAGACTCTAGTGTGCATGAGTCTGAGTTTGTAGGGTGCTTGCCCCTTCTCTTTTTCTTCTTAATATAATGATATGCAGCTGTTTTGAGAAAAAAATTATCAGAGTTGTGTTGCCTTTGGTGGCATTTAAAGTTCACTGAGATAAAAGAAGCTGGCCAACTGAAGGCTATGGTGCAGAGTTTTCATCCACAAGAAGTGTGAAGGTCTGAAGACCAGACAATGGTCATTCCAGATTTGAGTAAAGAAACAGAGGACATGAATGATGCCTATTCCTAGATAATAGCCATGCGTGTAAGGTCTAGTATGTCTGACTGATGTTGCTCTTTCGATTGGATGATGGAATTCTCAATAGTCGTATTTTTTATAGCTAAAGCAGCTCTCTTGTGGTGGTAGTGGTAGTTCTAGCTTTTATGCTACTAGTTGTATATAATGGATATTTGGATTTACTCATAACTTTGTAATTTCATTAACTTAGTAATGAAATTGAGTGATACACTGTTATGGAAAAGAAAACTGGTCAACTGTGTGACTAGCATAATATGTTGCATAGAAATTTTTGGAATTTTGTAGAGCATTGAAGATGGTGTTTCTCTTTTTTTCATGTTTGTATCAATTGAGTCTGCATAGTTATCTTATTTTGATTATAGGAAGTGTCTTCCTTGAAAGTATGGAATGGAACGTGTAATCACTGGCGGACCCATTATTTGAATCCAGAGTGCGCCTAGCAAAAAATATCTCGTATTTAATATGGTATAATCCAATATATAATTCAAATCCCGCTGAGGCTGAGTACATTACAAGCATCAGGTGAGTGGAGGGATGTTCAGGAGACAGAAGTGCTTAAAGTTGTTTACCGTTTTTATTTTGGACCTTCAAAATCTACCTAGTATTAATAATTTTGTCAAAATTTTAGGGTAGGCCTAGGCCTATATGGCTTAAGGCTGAGTCCACCCATGCATGTAATTGGTGTGTGTAAAAGATACTAAGCTGCCATTTTTAGGACCTGAGGTCTCTAAACCTTCTCTTTAGCCATGCTTGTATCAATGGTGTTCACCTTGAGGTTTATAGTCCTAGTTTTACTGTCATGCACATGCTCACACCAGTGGCAGTGGACTGTAAAGCTTTAACCATTAGCATGCTCATAAAGGACAAATGAGATGAGGTAAGTTATGAAGTTAGGCAAAAACTGCTTTAGTTAAGTGATCTTTTGTTTTGAGTTTCTTCTGTCACTGTTTTTTTGGCTATCATCATGATGGATGCTATTTGTCTTGAATCCAAAACGAGACTACTAACTTTTCCAAGTCTTTTACGAGCCAACTGAAGCTACCAATTATAGGGGGGTTGTAATTTGTCTGGTCATTTCTTTTAATTGTAGTAGAAGTTTCTTAAGTTAATTTTTTAGATAGTGCGAACAATGGATCTTGGCCAAAACATCCCCATACTTCTTCTGGGCTTCAAATGGCCATCTTACTTTAGTTATTACAGTGTTCTGTTCTCCTTATGCAGGAGCCTGTTAGTATGTAGGTGTTCTGTATTAGCTTATTGCCATTCTATCAACATGAGAAATGTCTTTCATGCCATTTTTGTCTTCTCCGCCAATTCACTTGTCACACCACATGGATGATATGTAGGCAAGCAGAGATTGAAGCTGAGAAAATTGGTGTTGGTGTCACCCCAGAAGCTCAAAATATATTCGATGCGCTGTCCAAGACGTAAGTTAATTTGTATGCTTTTGATAATGTTCTACACATAAATTTATGTCAGACATTACAGTTTGTCACCGCAGCTATGTTTTTGGTTTCTCTGCATGCATAATTTGATATTTTCCCCAAGTTTACATGGAACACATACTCAAACAAGTGCAATCTAAAAGTTACTCTGTTCACGGGAAAGTCTACAAACATGAAAATATCTCGGAATGAGTTTTATACTATGATAACTGGATCAGCAACAAGTTGTGCCCTCGATAAATATTCGATTATGGCAAGGGATGCTCCTTTAACCAATGGAAATTTGGAAGTTTTCTGCACGAGAGATTGTTCGGTTGCGTATGGATCGGAGCGGATTAAATCTCTCCCGAGTCAAAATAAATTCCTCCCTAATCAATTTTGACCAGAGAGGAATTTAATCCCATTTCCCCCCTCGAACGACGCAGGAGAGTTGCGTGAAAATAACAGTACATTACATGATTTAATCCCCTTTAATCCATACACAACCGAACAAGCCCTCATGGGGTGATTGCAGCACCTTCTAATTTCTCATAGCTATTATTTTCTCTTGATGTGGCTCTCTAGTTTATTGCAGCAAATTTGATTTCTCTCAATGTGCTTTGCTCTGATTTGCCCATGACAGTTCGGTTTCTTTCATACAATGTGCTAAAGTATTATAACGTTTATGTAATTTTGTTGGAGATTCTATGGCACAATGACAGTAAGATCATATGCTTTCAGATAACAAATTATATTTTTTTCGTTCCATCAGGCTTCCGGTGCAGTGGGACAAGACTGACATTGTTGTAATGAAGGAGGTTCGTGTACGCAGCCCGTACCTGCCTGAAAATGTTAGTGGAGGAACAGCTGCAGCAAACGAACGCGTTAAGAAAGTGGTAAATACTTAACGCTTCACGTCAACGTTCGTAATTTTACATAGCTGGACCAGTAAAACGACTAACTACTTTTTTTTTCTCTCCCTTCTATTTTTGGTTGTGTTTACCTCTTGCAGATTGACTTTGAAAGGAAAAGATTACATTCACGTGCACCTGGCCAATTCTCTTAACCTAAAAGTATTGATTTTTTTTTACATTAGCATGTGTTTCTGATACTGCGGCCCGTTTTATTATTCTCATCGGTGGGGTTTTCCATAAAATATTTCAGCAAAAATGTGGTAATAATCACATCAACTAGCTTGTTTATGAACTGTTTGATAGATGACTTGTTGTAATTGAATTGATTATAAGCCCTCTGTATTTAGGACTGTTAGATTGATAATAATCTCCTCTTTTTTGAAAAGGACCCGGTGGTTAGAGTATATGTAAATAGTCCGTAAAATTTTTCTCTATAAATCATGAACACTAAGCAATAATAAATACTAAAGTATATACTAAAGCAAAGATGATTAGTATAATATGAAGCCCTAATGGCAACTATTTGTTCTTCTAACTTTAGTTCATCTAAAGCAAGTTCATATGAAAGGATCGGTGATTTTAAGTGCGGGGTGAATTGATCTTCTCCAAATTGTGTACAAATTAAATCCTAAAGTAAGTTTAACTTCAAACTTGTATTCTATAACGTGATAAAGAGTTTTGTATACTATGTTTCGATCATAAACTAACATGACAATTCTAGTGAAATAAACATTTAAAATAAATTATTAATAATTTAAATATAAATACGTAAATGCAAATACATGAAGTATCTAAAGGATTATAAACTCTTCGATGTTTTTTTATCGAGGTATCAAATAGAAGGGAGTGTTTGAATGCATTTAAACTAATAGTTAGTTGGCTAAAAATTATTAGTGAAATTAGCTAGCTAAAAATAACTATCTAACTATTAACTAATTTATAAAAAATAGGTAATAGTTGAACTATTATCTATCTATTAGTTTGGATGTCTAAACTAATTTTAGTGGCTAACTATTAGTTTTAGTGTATTCAAATACCCCTAAATCGCTCAAGCAACACCCCCTAAATCGTTCAAGTAGTGTATAAGCTTGAGCTGGGCTACACAAGCTCTTTGAATGATCATATTTCTAGTTACCAACTATTGAATAGGTTATGTTGATCATTGAGAGTATCAAGTCCTAAATCGCACTTGACATAACCAAGTTTAATGTGGGACGTAGATGTACACAACTAATCTCAATGCTCCAATGAGACAGCTACTCATATGATTATCATCTGTCAAGTTCTTCACGGGGAAAATGGGCAAGAAACCTCATATGACAGAGTTAGGGGTATAAATAGTACTAAGGGGTGAAACTAGTCGTTGTTGCACGGCTGCTGCTCAGGACATTGAGGGGAACCGAAAATGTTAGATGCGCATCAACAGCCTACATCGGACACGTCATTGGCTTCCAAGTAACAATGGGCCTGTTTGGTTCAGCTTTTTTCTGACCAGCTTTTCTGAGAATCTGGCTGTGGGGAGAATCTGGCTGTAGGGAGAATCTGAGTATCATTAGGATTACCTGCGGAGGAAGATAAAGGTATCCATAGAACTCAGGATCTAGAAAGTGACGGATTCCTACTATTGCAATGACTCAACTAATTATGTGTTTATGTTGATTTTGAATAGTTTTTACCCAAACGAATTTTATAGAAGCTGACTGAAAAGCTGAGCGTTTGGCAGTCCGCAACAGCTTTTGGTGGCCAGAAGCTCCAAAAAGCTGAAACAAACGGGGGCAATAGCTAGTTTCTAAAAGCACACATTTACATACCTCTTTAAGTACCATGCCCGATAGTACACTTAACACGTTCGGTGAATACTCAGCCTCTTAGACACAGTTTACATTCTCTCAGAGTATCACCAGACACGTCCGATGAATACAAGTGTATAAGGTCACCCTGCAAGCTTTCTAAGTGCTATATCTGGTCCATATCAAATATGGTTGTGTTACATTTTAAACACAAGAGGACACACTCTTGTTCGGTGCAACGTATCCGATGTACGCCAGACACCTTCGATGCTATTGGAGTACTGCTACCATCACAGGTGTATCTAACACCATTTTCCACAAAAGTGTACACCAACATACCTAATTAGACTTTTTTTAAGGTCAAGGCATCCGTTTTATGGCGTAAATACGTAAAGTGACTGTCTGTCTGATTAAAAAAAAATCTAGCCTCCCAAAGTGTCTTGTTCGTGTGGCAGAGCGTGAGCCGTACCTCTTCCTGGCTCTTTCAAAACAAACAGATATCCACTGTACGATCGTGGTACGTAAGACGTGCAACGGTACAAGTATCACTGGCGCACCCTTTAGGAATGGGGGGCAGGTTCTTTCAGCTTTTCACTCGGTGTTTTTTGTCTCGTTGTCTGCATGTAGAGTAGCAGTAGTACGTACTCCTACTGAACTAGTAGTACTAGTACTAGGCCTTTATTAGGGTGACGAGAAACATGTCGGAACGTCAGTGATTCAGTGATAAATGCAAAAACGCGGCATGCGTTGCGCATTTTGTCCCGGTCCCAGTCCGTGAACTCTTGAAGAAGCCCCAGTCTCAAAACCATAACTACTACTACTACACTTGAGACAATAAATACGCAAAGCGCAGCGCGATACTACTGTTGGAGATACGCATTTATTTCATCCCTGGAAATTCCATGCACTTCCACCGTCACACACATATGATCTGACGAGTGCTCCCACAGCCCACAGCCACTTGCTCGATCTCATTGGACTCATGCGAGACCTCCTGCCCCACCCACGTGCCAATTGCTTCATTGATCGTTCGAGATAGATAAGCAACCCCCGGACGGCGATGCCCATGCGTTTCCTCGTGCCCGAGAACTCGAGATCTCCATGGCCATCAACACACTTTTTTTTTCTTTTCTAATTTAAATCCTCATCGTGCAAGATCACGATTTCACGAATCACGACTAACCACTTTGCAGGTGGGCTTCTAGAAGGGGCCGATCGAGATACCCGTAGGATGGATATCTTTTTACTCTAAGGCACAACTATACTTCTGTAAAGATAAAAAATATTTTTTTTAACAACTCTAGTATTTGGCTTGACTCTAAGGCCGTCTTGCGCCTTCATATATCACACTCTCTATCATACCTCTATTTCAAAAAATCAGTATAATCCACATTGTAAAATAATATTTCGTACGTTTATATACGCGGTTTGTTAGAGATAGCCTAAGCTAATGCAGTTCCCATCGCAGGAAAGATTAGATGAGGTTGTTAACTTTTCTGAGCTAAAAATGAAAATATCTGGGATCAAAATTAGTGTTATCCCCTGGTCTTCTCAAGCTAAAGCCAAATCTAGGCTTTATACTACTTGGGTAGTGGCTGAAAATGTTCCTGAAGAGCTGTTAAATTACCAGGCTATCTGTGAGATTGGCTCAACTATTGGGGCTGTTGAGGAAATTGATTTGAATTCTCTTGAATCCAAAGATATGGTCAGATTTAAAGTTCATGTCAAAAGCATTGATATGATTCCTGAAGTCATAGAAGTGGGAGTTAAACCCTATCTGTATGACATATTCTTTAAAGTAGAGAATATTGATGCAGAAGGGTGGAATGATGACTCTGTTAGTTTGGGAAAGAGGGCTTCTGTTGATGTCCACAGGCCTAGAAAATTTGTGATGGAGAAAAGTGGGAAAAAGGCAAAAAATGAAGAGTTTGAGACAGAGGAAAATGATATGGGCATTAAATATCATTCTGGATCGACCTCTAAAATAATTGGGGGTATGGTCACTTCTGATAAGACTGGCAAATTGACAGAAGTGATAAAAGAAGCTGGTGAAAAAGAAGGATTTGAAGAAGATGTGGAATTTAATGAAAGTGAAGATGACCTTCTCAGTTCACAAGAACTTGATGTGCTAGTTAAAGACATGGGAGTTGATGTAACAAACTCTCAGGAGGATATGATTTCTGAGAAAGATGATCCAGAAAAACATGACATGAATATAGATGAAAGGAACAAAAAGAACAAAGGCAAGGGAGCTGATCCTTTGGAAGGAATTAGGAAAAGTACAAGATTGGAGGCAAATGAAGATATCAAGATAACTGACAAAGCCATCTCTAGGGCGGTAGCTAAAGATGCTTTCCTGAACAAAGGTATGTCGTCTAACCCTTTCTCTGTTTTGAGCACTAGTGTCGGCGTTTCGAGACTGGGGGGTCCCTCGGGCCGACGAGTGAGTGTCGACGCGTGCCCCAGCCCAGATGGGTCGAGCGCGTGGGCGAGCGCGAAGGGGGGAAAGGAGTAAGGCGACCGGAGACCGGCGTGAGAGAGGTGGGAATCCCGCGGCCTTCGTGTTCGTCTCGCGCCCAGGTCGGGTGCGCTTGCAGTAGGGGGTTACAAGCGTCCACGCGGGAGAGGGAAGCGAGCGGCCCCAAGAGAGCGCCTGTCCCGTCCTCGTCCCCGCGCGGCCAACCCTCTCTAAGAGGGCCCTGGTCCTTCCTTTTATAGGCGTAAGGAGAGGATCCAGGTGTACAATGGGGGTGTAGCAGAGTGCTACGTGTCTAGCGGAGGAGAGCTAGCGCCCTAAGTACATGCCGATGTGGCAGCCGGAGAGATTTTGGCACCCAGCTGGTGTGATGTCGTGGCCGTCGGAGGAGCGACGGAGCCTGGCGGAGGGACAACTGTCGGAGCGGTTGAGTCCTTGCTGACGTCCTCCTGCTTCCGTAAGAGAGCTAAGAGCCGCCGTCGTCACAGAGCATGCGGGGCGCCATCATTGCCTATCTGGCGGAGCTAGCCAGATGGGACACCGGTCTTGTTCTCTGCGGCCCGAGTCAGCTCGGGGTAGGGTGATGATGGCGCTTCCTGTTGACGTGGCTGGCCTGCGCCCTAGGTTGGGCGACGTGGAGGCTCCTCCGAAGCCGAGGTCAAGTCTGTCTTCCATGGCTGAGGCTGAGTCCGAGCCCCTGGGTCGGGCGAGGCGGAGGTCGTTCGGCAGAGGCCAGGGCGGAGTCCGAGCCCTGGGGTCGGGCGAAGCGGAGTTCGTCGTCTTCTGGGGCTGAGCCCGAGTCCGAGCCCTAGGGTCGGGCGAAGCGGAGTTCATCGTCTTCCGGGACTTAGCCCGAGTCCGAGCCCTAGGTCGGGCGGAGCGGAGTTCGTCGTCTTCTGGGATTTAGCCCGAGTCCGAGCCCTGGGTCGGGCGGAGCGGAGTTCGCCGTCTTCTGGGACTTAGCCCGAGTCTGAGCCCTGGGTCGGGCGGAGCGGAGTTCGCCGTCTTCCGGGACTTAGCCCGAGTCCGAGCCCTGGGTCGGGCAGAGCTTCCTATGGTGCCTTTGGCAGGGCCTGACTGCCTGTCAGTCTCACTCTGTCAAGTGGCACTGCAGTCGGAGTGGCGCAAGCGGCGCTGTCCTTCTGTCAGGCCAGTCAGTGGAGCGGCGAAGTGACGGCGGTCACTTCGGCTCTGCCGGAGGGCGCGCGTCAGGACAAAGGTGTCAGGCTACCTTTGCATTAAATGCTCCTGCGACTTGGTCGGTCGGTGCGGCGATTTAGTCAGGGTTGCTTCTTAACGAAGGCAGGGCCTCGGGCAAGCCGGAGATATGTTCGCCGTCGGAGGGGGGGGCCTCGGACGAGACGGAAATCCTCCGGGGTCGGCTGCCCTTGTCCGAGGCTAGGCTCGGGCGAGGCGTGATTGAGTCGCTCGAATGGACTGATCCCTGACTTAATCGCACCCATCTGGCCTTAGCAGCTTTATGCTGATGGGGGTTACCAGCTGAGAATTAGGAGTCTTGAGGGTACCCCTAATTATGGTCCCCGACAGTAGCCCCCGAGCCTCAAAGGGAGTGTTAGCACTCGCTTGGAGGCTTTCGTCGTACTTTTTTGCAAGGGGACCAGCCTTTCTCGGTTGCATTTTGTTCCGGTGGGTGCGCGCGAGCGCACCCGCCGGGTGTAGCCCCCGAGGCCTCGGAGGAGTGGTTTCACTCCTTCGAGGTCTTAATGCCTCGCGTAATGCTTCGGCTGGTCTGGTTGTTCCCTCATGCGAACTGGCCGTAGCCCGGGTGTACGGTCGGGGCCCAAGTTCTCGGGCTGGTATGTTGACGATGTCAACGGTTCGGCCAGAGCCGGGTTTGCGAGAGCAGCCCCCGAGCCTCTGCACAGGGCGAGAGGGCGATCAGGGACAGACTCGGCTTTTTGCATACGCCCCTGCGTCGCCTTTCCGCAAGGAGGAGGGGGGGAAAGCGCCATGTTACCCTCGATGGGCGCCGAACATGGTGTCTCCGGTGAGCTGCAAGCGGGTAATCCGAGTGGACGTCCGTGCCCCGTTCGTTAGGGGTCGGCTAGGGGCCCAGAGGCACGCCCAAAAGTACCTGTGGGTGATCTGCCGGACCCGGTCCCCTGGCGACGGGGTCCGAGGGCTCGATGCCTCCCTCTGATGGGATTCCGTTACAAGATCGCTCCCGCTGGTCTCGGAAATGTCCTAGGGTACCTCGGGAGCGCAGCCCGAGCCTTGGTTATATATCGAACGTACCCATGGTCATCCCTCGCTCGGCGTCTGAGGCGACTGTGAACCCTTCGGGGGCCAGCCTTCGAACCCCTGATCAGTAATGGGCGCGGAGCCCGAGTAGCCTGAGGCGGCCGTGGAGCCCTTCGGGGGGCCGGCCTTCGAACCTCTGACCAGTAGTGGGTGTAGGGCCCACGCGATCTGAGGCGGCTGTCGAACCCTTCGGGGGGGCAGCCTTCGAACCTCTGATCAGTAGGGAGGCTCGGAGCCTGGTTCCTTCATGGGGAAGGATCCTTTTCGGGGTATCCCCCTTTCCCGGTCCCTGCTGCAAGAGATAGAGAAAGAGGAAAAAAAGAAAAGGATACGAAATCGAACGACGCGGCGCACCTTTTTTGTCGCAGTTATTACGGCGAAGGCGAAGCGTCGCCCACTGCTCCTGCCAGAAGCGCCGCCTGTCCTGCCGCGGAGTTAATGCGACGGGGCGAGCGATTGGCGGGGCGGCCGTTGCGCGTGCGCGAGCCGTTCGAGGAACGGATCACGGGCGCGTTGTCTTCACGCCGTGAGAGGGGGTTCTCTTGCTGCCCCCGGATGGGACGTGAGCTTGGCTGATGACGTGACCGTTGCTCCCGTCCGCCTGCCATCGTCATTACTGTCGGCCCACTTTTGGCCGCATTGACCGCCGCGTCAGGCTGGCGCTGCTGGGTCGTGCGCTGGGTCGCCTCGAGTCGCGGTATTGGTTCCGCAATCGAGGAGGCGCGGTGGTGGCGCAAGTGGCGGTGCAGTTGCTTGCATGCAGCATCCGGCGTGCCGGTTGCGTGACGCGTGGGCCTGGGCCTCCATGCTGGCGTGTCGGGAGTCGGAGAAGCGCGTCCACTTGGCGCGGTTGCATGCCGCCTGCATGGCTGCCCGCCTCTTTCGCCCGTTGGTCTGGGCAAAAGTGGAGGATCACTTGTAACCGCTGGGCGGTCGTGTGCACCACGCGCGGCGGTTTGGCTTCTTCTGCTCTGAGCCGGTTTGCATGACATGCGGGACCCAGCCCCCGCGCCGCAGGGGAGGGCCTTGGAGCGTGTTGGAGAAGACTCAGCCCGTGACGGTTGGGGGCGCAAGCAGGGAGAGTTGCCTTTAAAAGGAGGGTGACCCCCTTCGGAAGGCGACCATGTCCTCTCGCTCCCTTATGCATTGCGTCTTTCCACCTTCCGAGCCCCCGGATGGGGGATACCCGCCGTCTTTTCGCCTCATCGTTGGAGGAACGCAACTCCGTGGGAATTGGTACCTTTCAGCCATCGTTCGGCTTCAAGGATTTTTATCATGCAGCCCGGCTGCACCTCTCCGCCGGCGGTCACCCAAGATGGTGACCTCCAGTTTGACGGTGGGGGAAAGCGAGCCGGGCCGCGGCCTCTGCCCCTCCCTCAGCCTCAAGGATTTTCGTCATCCAGGCCAAGATGGAGGATGAGGCGAGTCGGGGCGCTGCCTCCGCGTGGGTCGGTTACCCTTTTCTTCCCGTGGCGTCTGGGGGAGAATGGCATCCTCCAGCTTCGCGGAGACTTCCTCCAGCCATGCCGGGAAAGGCGGGCCGCCGTCACTCAGCCAGGGCGCAGCACTACGTCCTCCGTCCGGACGACGGTTGCGCCGCGTACCGCGAGGGCGGCGCCCACGCTCTGGGCGGTTCTGGCTAGGGCGAAGACCTACCGGCGCGCTTCGAGGCGTCGGCAGCCGGAGATGGCTTCTCTACCGATGAGATTGCCAACTCCGCCAGTAGCCCTGAGTCTCCGTCTCCCGGCCTGAATGGCTGGCTCTCGTCCTCGGTGGGTGAGAGTCCTTCTGCCGTAGCACCTGCCCCGAAGCCGCTGCTGAAGCTGCTTCGTCGCCCGGGGCGGGGGTGGTTGTCGCTGTTGCCGTATCGGGCGGTGGCGGGCCGCCCGTCGGCCCGCGATCGCTCCGCGGGTTCCCCAATCTTGTGGGGTTGTTCGTACCCGCGGGGACGGAACCGGAGTTCCGTTTGTAATGGCACTTCGAATGCCAGGGTTTTTTTGTTCATTGCGGCTGTCGAGGCCTGAACATGTATGTAATTTTGGCACGGAGCCGTGTTTTTTCCTCATTTTCGAGCACTAAGACTCGCCTGTTGGTTGTCTGAACCGCTTCACCAAGCATGAGTCGCCCCGTGTCAAGGTGACGAGTGAGGTATCCGTATCCCGGAGGCGTAGGAGTCCCTCGGCTCGGTCGGCCTTGTTGTTTGAGGCTCCTCTAGCTCAGTTAAAGGGACCCCTTGGCCGCTCTTCGACGAGCCGAGGCCAGGGGTAGCGATATCAGCATGAACAGAGGCGGAGTTGGCTCGAAAATGAAACCTGGTTGGCCGGAGCCTAGCCGGGTTGTCCGTTAGCGGGACCGACGCCGGAGTCGATCAGCCGAGGCCTCGGGTCGGGCTGGCGCCCTTGGGAGATGGTTGGTCGAGGCCCCAGGGGTAACCGGCCGAGCCGCCTGCTCGGGCCGGATTCCCGGAGAAGTCCCTGGCAGCGATTGTCCGGGCGTGACGATGACGTCGTCCTCCAGAGTGGGGATCCTTGGACCGCGTCGCCGTCCGAGGCTAGGTCGGACCTTGCTGAAGGTGTCGTCGATGCCGAGGGTGTTACTGCCCCCTTCCAGCGTCAAGACCCGAGCCTGCAGGATCAGAGTGTCTTGTAGCGTGTGCCTTCTGCGGCCGCTGAGGCCAGAATACACACCCTCGCTGTGTTGTAAAGCTGCGTCTCCTTTCCTCTTGTTTCGAGTATCTGGACTTTTTTGTCGGTAACAGGGATGTTTGTGCGAGCGAGAGTTGCTTCCCGCGGAAGGTGATGAGTGAGGTATCCGTATCCCGGAGGCGTGGGAGTCCCTCGGCTCGGTCGGCCTTGCCGCTTACGCGCACTTTCACCCGTCCATGAGGCCCTGTCACCGACTCAGTCGAGAAGGCTCGAAGGATCGCTTCGGCAGAAGAGCTTCCGAACGTGAAGACTTGTTCGGTCCGCGGAATCACTTTATCCGAACGCGAGTTACTTATCACAGAAGGTGATGAGTGAGGTATCCGTATCCCGGAGGCGTAGGAGTCCCTCGGCTCGGTCAGCCTTGGCTGCTTACGTGTACTCCGTCGTTTTCAGGATCCGCTTTTCGAAGTAGTCAGAAAGCACGAAAGATATTCTGGCAGAAGAGATCTTTTTTCGAGGAAAATTTCAACGCAGAGGGGGTTCCCCCCTTTTAGCCCCCGAGGGAGGGTCGGGCTTTGCCGAGGCGAGGCCGACCCTTCCTTGATGACTAAACTTTGCGCGGGTGCGAGGTATATGAACAACTTGAAAACATCTTAAGGGTAGAAGCGACGTAGCTGTTGGATGTTCCAAGCGTTGCCGTAGACCTCGCCTTGACTGTTGGCCAGCTTGTACGTTCCGGGCTTCAGAACTTTGGCGATGACGAATGGCCCCTCCCAGGGGGGCGTGAGCTTGTGCCTCCCTCGGGCGTCTTGCCGCAGCCGAAGCACCAGGTCGCCCACCTGGAGGTCTCGGGGCCGGACCTCTCGGGTGTGGTAGCGTCGCAGGGACTGCTGGTACCGCGCCGAGTGTAGCAAGGCCTTGTCCCGATCCTCTTCCAGCTGGTCCAGCAAGTCTTCTCGGCTAGCTTGGTTGCTTTGATCGCAGTAGGCCCTCGTCCTCGGGGAGCCGTATTCCAGGTCAGTGGGCAAGACGGCCTCGGCCCCGTAGACCAGGAAGAACGGCGTGAAACCCGTGGCCCGGCTCGGCGTTGTCCTCAGGCTCCAGACCACCGAGGGGAGTTCCTTCATCCATCGCTTGCCGAACTTGTTGAGGTCGTTGTAAATCCGAGGCTTGAGCCCTTGTAGAATCATGTCGTTGACACGCTCTACTTGCCCATTCGACATGGGATGAGCCACAGCGGCCCAGTCCACCCGGATGTGGTGATCCTCGCGGAAGTCCAAGAATTTTCTGCCGGTGAACTGGGTACCGTTGTCGGTGATGATGGAGTTCGGGACCCCGAAGCGATGGATGATGTTGGTGAAGAACGCCACCGCTTGCTCGGACCTGATGCAGTTCAGAGGTCGGACCTCGACCCACTTGGAGAATTTGTCGATGGCGACCAGCAGGTGCGTGTAGCCCCCGGGCGCCTTCTGCAAGGGGCCGACAAGGTCCAGCCCCCACACAGCAAAGAGCCAGGTGATGGGTATCGTCTGCAGAGCCTGAGCGGGCAGGTGGGTTTGCTTCGCATAGATTTGACACCCTTCGCAGGTGCGGACAATTCTAGTGGCGTCAGCCACCGCCGTTGGCCAGTAGAAGCCTTGCCGGAAAGCATTCCCGACAAGGGCTCGAGGCGCTGCGTGATGGCCGCAAGCCCCCGAGTGTATCTCTTGCAGGAGTTCCTGACCTTCGGCGACGGAGATGCATCGCTGGAGGATGCCCGAGGGGCTGCGGTGGTAGAGCTCCTTCTCATCGCCCAGCAAGACGAACGACTTGGCGCGTCACGCTACCCGCCGAGCCTTGACTCGGTCGAGGGGTAGCTCTCCTTGGCGGAGATATTGCAGGTACGGGGTCTGCCAATTTCGATCAGGCGTGGCCCCGCTCCGCTCCTCCTCGATGCGCAGTGCCTCACCCTCGGAGGCCGAGGGTACCTCGGGTTGAACCGAGGCCGCCTCGGGCCGAGCTGAGGGTGCCTCGGGCTGTGCCGAGGGCACCTCGGGCTGGACCGAGGGCGCCTCAGGCTCGGGCGAGTCGTCGATCTTGACGGAGGGTTGATGCAGATCCTGGGAGAAGACGTCCGGGGGAACCGTTGTTCGCCCCGAGGCTATTTTTGCCAGCTCGTCCGCAGTCTCGTTGTAGCGCCGAGCGATGTGGTTAAGCTCGAGCCCATAGAACTTGTCTTCCAGGCGCCGAACCTCATTGCAGTAGGCCTCCATCTTCGGGTCGCGGCAGTGGGAGTTCTTCATGACTTGGTCGATGACGAGCTGCGAGTCACCGCGGGCGTCGAGGCGCCTGACCCCTATCTCGATGGCGATCCGCAACCCGTTGACCAGAGCCTCGTACTCAGCCACATTGTTGGACGCCGGGAAATGGAGGCGTAGCACATAGCGTAGGTGTTTCCCGAGGGGCGAGATGAAGAGGAGGCCTGCGCCGGCTCCCGTCTTCATCAGCGACCCGTCGAAAAACATGGTCCAGAGCTCCGGTTGGATCGGAGCCGTCGGTAGCTGGGTGTCGACCCATTCAGCTACGAAGTCCGCCAAGACCTGGGACTTGATGGCCTTCCGAGGGGCGAACGAGATTGTCTCGCCCATGATTTCCACCGCCCACTTTGCAATCCTGCCCGAGGCCTCTCGGCACTGGATGATCTCACCCAGGGGGAAGGATGACACCACAGTTACCGGATGAGACTCGAAGTAGTGTCGCAACTTCCGCCGCGTCAGGATCACTGCATACAACAGCTTCTGAACTTGTGGGTAGCGGATCTTGGTTTCGGGCAGTACCTCGCTGACGAAGTAAATTAGCCTCTGAACGGGCAATGCATTGTGGCGGAACCACCCGGATTATTCCAGCTTAAGTGCCCAAGTCGCCTCCTTAAAGGCAGCAACACACTTAAACCGGAATAACTCGTCAGTCCCTCGGTTCTAGTCCGATAAAGCCACTTATCCAGGATCGAATACCACTAGCTCACACGAAGGTGAGGCACAGAGAAATACAATAAAACATAATACCACAAATTTAATAAGTATCATTAGTGATTATATTATCGGAGTTTCAGAAATAATAATCATAAATTTTAATGCAGCGTAAATAACTAACGGAGAAAACCGAGTAACATGGCGAAGCCTGGCCACGCTACTCCTCCTGGTCCTCTCCTGCGGAAGCAATAACCCACTTGACCGTCTATCCCGGTGGCAGGGATGGAGGCCAAGTCACACCAGCAACCAATCATCATAAGGAGTACCTGCAAAAATTGTGCCACAAGCAAGGCTGAGTATACTAATACTCAGCTAGACTTACCCGGTGTGAGGAGTCTACTCCTCTACCTCTAGACCATGCAGCTGTTTGGCTGAGGGGTTTGGTTTGCCAAAAGCACTAGCTGAGTCTAAAAACAAGTTTTAGCTTTTCAAGTTCTAGAATAATAATTTAGACTAGATGAGAACTTATCTATTCATACATGGTAGCAAGCAATTTAGTCAACCAACATCTTTTGCCAGTATCCTCATTTCCACTTATTACTCAATGCAGTACAATGGATCAAGCAGTCTCATTAGCTGCGAGAAGCAGACGATTCGAATCGAGTTTTAACCTTGCAAGGTAAACCTAAACACACGACATGTCAGGGCACTCCGTCCCCACACATGTCAACCGTCCCCATCGATTCCCCGTTCGCGTCCATGCCTCACCGCCTTGGCATACAATGCTCCACTGACCCCGGCCGCCGCCGTGCAGTGGCCGCACTTGTACCCACCATATCTAGAATGGGAGACCCAGTCTCAGGTCGCGTGAGGGATAAAGTCCGCGCCCGGCTTCACTCAGGTACTAGGTTTACCGGTTACCATTTTTCCCGACATGTGTTTAGTACATTCAAACGCTTGACACAGGTATCCGCACGTTAATCCTTATTTCAATTTTGTCTCATAGACAACGCATCCCCATGGATCCGTGTCCATAGACCATCATCATTCTTATTATCAAAAATGGATACAACCAATTCCTGACCTCGCGCGAGTGCTAGAAAAATCACTCGACTTCTACCGAGATCCTGATTTAGCATAGCATCTACTCGACCTAGCATACTAGTATCCATCTCAAAAGGAATCCTGAGTTCATGCAACTAGGGTTTCAGGCAACTCCTACACTTAAGTGCACGGTACAAGCCTACAAACATTAAGTGTAGTAAAATAGCATATATAAACGGTTATGCATAAAACCGGGGCTTGCCTTTAATTTAACACTTAGGTAGTGTTTGCTGGCGGAGGTGCTCGCTTGGCAAGCATCCACTGGTTAAGTCCATCCTTCCTTGGGTCGTCCACCGTCTGCATCTTGTGGTTGACACCACATCACTTGCACGATCATCCTCTCTCGGTCCTAAATGAGATGTGAAAGGGAATTAGGCTTACACCTAGTTCCTAAATAATTTTGGTGGTTGAATTGCCCAACACAAATCTTTGGACTAACTAGTTTGCCCAAGTGTATAGATTATACAGGTGTAAAAGGTTCACACTCAGCCAATAAAAAGACCAAGTTTTGGATTCAATAAAGGAGCAAAGGGGCAACCGAGGGCACCCCTGGTCTGGCGCACCGGACTGTCCGGTGTGCCACCGGACAGTGAACAGTACCTGTCCGGTGCACCAGGGGACTCGGACTCAAACTCTTCACTCTCGGGAATTCTCGGAAGCCGGCGCGCTATAATTCACCGGACTGTCCGGTGTGCACCGGACATGTCCGGTGCTCCAAGGAAGCGCGGTCTCCGGAACTCGCCAGCCTCGGGTTCGCGTGGCAGCCGCTCCGCTAAAATTCACCGGACTGTCCGGTGTGCACCGGACTGTCCGGTGAACCAGCGGAGCAACGGCTCCCTACGGCGCCAACGGCTCCCTGCGGTGCATTTAATGCGCGCGCAGCGCGCGCAGACGTCAGGCACGCCCATACTGGTGCACCGGACATCAAACAGTACATGTCCGGTGTGCACCGGACACCCAGGCGGGCCCACAAGTCAGAAGCTCCAACGGTCAGAATCCAACGGCAGTGATGACGTGGCAGGGGCACCGGACTGTCCGGTGTGCACCGGACTGTCCGGTGCGCCATCGAGCAGACGCCTCCAGCCAACGGTCAAGTTTGGTGGTTGGGGCTATAAATACCCCAACCACCCCACCATTCATTGCATCCAAGTTTTCCACTTCTCAACTACTACAAGAGCTCTAGCATTCAATTCTAGACACACTAAAGAGATCAAATCCTCTCCAATTCCACACAAAGCCCTAGTGACTAGTGAGAGTGATTTGCCGTGTTCATTTGAGCTCTTGCGCTTGGATTGCTTCTTTTCTTTCTCACTTGTTCTTGAGATCACAACTCCATTGTAATCAAGGCAAGAGGCACCAATTGTGTGGTGGCCCTTGCGGGGAAGTTTTGTTCCCGGCTTTGATTTGAGAAGAGAAGCTCACTCGGTCCGAGGGATCGTTTGAGAGAGGGAAGGGTTGAAAGAGACCCGGCCTTTGTGGCCTCCTCAACGGGGAGTAGGTTTGCAAGAACCGAACCTCGGTAAAACAAATCTCCGTGTCTCACTTGCTTATTCGCTTGGGATTTGTTTTGCGCCCTCTCTCGCGGACTCGTTTATATTTCTAACGCTAACCCGGCTTGTAGTTGTGTTTATATTTGTAAATTTCAGTTTCGCCCTATTCACCCCCCCTCTAGGCGACTATCAATTGGTATCAGAGCCCGGTGCTTCATTAGAGCCTAACCGCTCGAAGTGATGTCGGGAGATCACGCCAAGAAGGAGATGGAGACCGGCGAAAAACCCACTACAAGCCACGGGAGCACTTCATCGGAAGAGTCCCGCACCAAAAGGAGGGAGAAGAAGAAGAGCTCCTCCAACAAAGGGAAGGAGAAGAAATCTTCTTCTCATCACAAAGAGAAGAAGGAAAAATCTTCTTCCCACAAGCCGCATCGGAAAGGCGACAAGCACAAGAGGATGAGGAAGGTGGTCTACTACGAGACCGACACTTCATCAACATCGACCTCCGACTCCGATGCGCCCTCCGTCACTTCTAAGCGCCAAGAGCGCAAGAAGTATAGTAAGATCCCCCTACGCTACCCTCGCATTTCCAAACATACACCTTTACTTTCCGTCCCACTAGGCAAACCACCAACTTTTGATGGTGAAGATTACGCTAGGTGGAGCGATTTAATGCAATTTCATCTAATCTCGCTCCACAAAAGCATATGGGATGTTGTTGAGTTTGGTGCGCATGTACCATCCGTAGGGGATGAGAACTATGATGAGGATGAGGTAGCCCAAATCGAGCACTTCAACTCACAAGCCACAACAATTCTCCTCGCCTCACTAAGTAAAGAGGAATATAACAAAGTACAAGGGTTGAAGAACGCCAAGGAGGTTTGGGATGTACTCAAAACCGCGCACGAGGGAGATGAACTCACCAAGATCACCAAGCGGGAAACGATCGAGGGGGAGCTCGGTCGGTTCCGGCTTCACAAAGGGGAGGAGCCACAACACATGTACAACCGGCTCAAGACTTTGGTAAACCAAGTGCGCAACCTCGGGAGCAAGAAGTGGGATGACCACGAAGTGGTAAATGTTATTTTAAGATCTCTCATTTTTCTAAATCCCACTCAAGTTCAATTGATTCGTGGTAATCCTAGATATACTAAAATGACCCCCGAGGAAGTTATCGGGCATTTTGTAAGTTTTGAGTGCATGATAGAAGGCTCGAGGAAAATCAACGAGCTTGGCGACCCATCCGAAGCTCAACCCGTTGCATTCAAGGCGACGGAAGAAAAGAAGGAGGAGTCTACACCAAGTCGACAACCAATAGACGCCTCCAAGCTTGACAATGAGGAGATGGCGCTCGTCATCAAGAGCTTCCGCCAAATCCTCAAACAAAGGAGGGGGAAAGACTACAAGTCCCGCTCCAAGAAGGTTTGCTACAAATGTGGTAAGCCCGGTCATTTTATTGCTAAATGTCCTATGTCTAGTGACAGTGACCGAGGCGACGACAAGAAGGGGAGAAGAAAGGAGAAGAAGAGGTACTACAGGAAGAAGGGCGGCGATGCCCATGTTTGTCGCGAGTGGGACTCCGACGAGAGCTCAAGCGACTCCTCCGACGACGAGGACGCCGCCAACATCGCCGTCACCAAGGGACTTCTCTTCCCCAACGTCGGCCACAAGTGCCTCATGGCAAAGGACGGCAAAAAGAAGAAGGTTAAATCCAACTCCTCCACTAAATATGAATCGTCTAGTGATGATAATGCTAGTGATGAGGAGGATAATTTGCGTATTCTCTTTGCCAATCTTAACATGGAGCAAAAAGAAAAACTAAATGAATTGATTAATGCTATTCATGAAAAGGATGACCTTTTGGACTCCCAAGAGGATTGTCTAATTAAAGAAAACAAGAAACATGTTAAGGTTAAAAAGGCTTATGCTCTAGAAGTAGAAAAATGTGAAAAATTGTCTAGTGAGCTAAGCACATGCCGTGAGATGATTGACAACCTTAGAAATGAAAATGCTATTTTAAATACTAAGGTTGATTCACATGTTTGTAATGTTTCAATTCCCAATCTTAGAGATGATAATATTGACTTGCTTGCTAAGATTGATGAATTGAATGTATCTCTTGCTTGCCTTAGATTAGAGAATGAAAATTTAATTGCTAAGGCTAAAGATTTTGATGTTTGCAAAGTTACAATTTCCAATCTTAAAGATAAAAATGATATTCTTCATGCTAAGATTGTGGAACTTGATTCTTGCAAACCCTCTACATCTACCATTGAGCATGTCACTATTTGTGCTAGATGTAGAGATATTGATGTTAATGCTATTCATGATCATATGACCTTAATTAAGCAACAAAATGATCATATAGCTAAACTTGATGCTAAAATTGCCGAGCACAACTTAGAAAATGAGAAATTTAAATTTGCTCGTAGCATGCTCTATAATGGGAGACGTCCGGGCATTAAGGATGGCATTGGCTTCCAAAGGGGAGACAATGTCAAACTTAGTGCCCCTCCTAAAAGATTGTCCAATTTTGTTAAGGGCAAAGCTCCCATGCCTCAGGATAACGAGGGTTACATTTTATACCCTGCCGGTTATCCCGAGAGTAAAATTAGGAGAATTCATTCTAGGAAGTCTCACTCTGGCCCAAATCATGCTTTTATGTATAAGGGTGAGACATCTAGTTCTAGGCAACCAACCCGTGCTAAGTTGCCTAAGAAAACTCCTAGTGCATCAAATGATCATGCCATTTCATTTAAAACTTTTGATGCATCTTATGTGCTTACTAGCAAATCCGGCAAAGTAGTTGCCAAATTTGTTGGGGGCAAACACAAGGGTTCCAAGACTTGTGTTTGGGTACCCAAAGTTCTTGTGTCTAATGCCAAAGGACCCAAAACCGTTTGGGTACCTAAAGTCAAGAACTAAAACTGTTTTGTAGGTTTATGCATCCGGGGGCTCAAGTTGGATACTCGACAGCGGGTGCACAAACCATATGACTGGGGAGAAAAGAATGTTCTCCTCATATGAGAAAAACCAAGATCCCCAACGAGCTATCACATTCGGGGATGGAAATCAAGGTTTGGTCAAAGGACTTGGTAAAATTGCTATATCTCCTGACCATTCTATTTCCAATGTTTTTCTTGTTGATTCCTTAGATTACAACTTGCTTTCTGTTTCCCAATTATGTCAAATGGGCTACAACTGTCTATTCACTGATGTAGGTGTCACTGTCTTTAGAAGAAGTGATGATTCAATAGCATTTAAGGGAGTGTTAGAGGGTCAGCTATACTTGGTAGATTTTGATAGAGCTGAACTCGACACTTGCTTAATTGCTAAGACTAACATGGGTTGGCTCTGGCACCGCCGACTAGCCCATGTTGGGATGAAGAATCTTCATAAGCTTCTAAAGGGAGAACACATTTTAGGATTAACAAATGTTCATTTTGAGAAAGACAGGATTTGTAGTGCATGCCAGGCGGGGAAGCAAGTTGGAGTCCATCATCCACACAAGAACATCATGACGACCGACAGGCCGCTTGAGCTACTCCACATGGATCTATTCGGCCCGATTGCTTACATAAGCATCGGCGGGAGTAAGTATTGTCTTGTAATAGTGGATGATTATTCTCGCTTCACTTGGGTATTCTTTTTACAGGAAAAATCTCAAACCCAAGAGACCTTAAAGGGATTCTTGAGACGAGCTCAAAATGAGTTCGGCTTAAGGATCAAGAAAATAAGAAGCGACAACGGGACGGAGTTCAAGAACTCTCAAATTGAAGGCTTCCTTGAGGAGGAGGGCATCAAGCATGAGTTCTCTTCTCCCTACACTCCACAACAAAATGGTGTAGTGGAGAGGAAGAATCGAACTCTATTGGACATGGCAAGGACCATGCTTGATGAATACAAGACATCGGACCGGTTTTGGGCCGAAGCGGTCAACACCGCCTGCTACGCCATCAACCGGTTATATCTTCACCGAATCCTCAAGAAGACATCATATGAACTCCTAACCGGTAAAAAGCCCAACATTTCATACTTTAGAGTTTTTGGTAGCAAATGCTTTATTCTTGTTAAAAGAGGTAGAAAATCTAAATTTGCTCCTAAAACTGTAGAAGGCTTTTTACTTGGTTATGACTCAAACACAAGGGCATATAGGGTCTTTAACAAGTCCACTGGACTAGTTGAAGTCTCATGTGACGTTGTGTTTGATGAAACTAACGGCTCTCAAGTAGAGCAAGTTGATCTTGATGAGATAGGAAATGAAGAGGCTCCATGCATCGCGCTAAGGAACATGTCCATTGGGGATGTGTGTCCTAAGGAATCCGAAAAACCTCCAAATGCACAAGATCAACCATCCTCCTCCATGCAAGCATCTCCACCGACTCAAAATGAGGATGAGGCTCAAGTTGATGAAGGGCAAAATCAAGAAGATGAGCCACCTCAAGATAATGGCAATGATCAAGGGGGAGATGAAAATAATCAAGAAAAGGAGGATGAGGAAGAACCAAGACCGCCACACCCAAGAGTCCACCAAGCAATCCAACGAGATCACCCCGTCGACACCATCCTCGGCGACATTCATAAGGGGGTAACCACTCGATCTCGTGTTGCGCATTTTTGTGAACATTACTCTTTTGTTTCCTCTATTGAGCCACACAGGGTAGAGGAAGCACTTCAAGATTCAGATTGGGTGATGGCGATGCAAGAGGAGCTCAACAATTTCACAAGGAACGAGGTATGACATTTAGTTCCACGTCCTAACCAAAATGTTGTAGGAACCAAATGGGTCTTCCGCAACAAGCAAGACGAGCATGGTGTGGTGACAAGGAACAAAGCTCGACTTGTGGCCAAAGGATACTCCCAAGTCGAAGGTTTGGATTTCGGTGAAACCTATGCACCCGTAGCTAGGCTTGAGTCAATTCGCATATTATTGGCCTATGCTACTTACCATGGCTTTAAGCTCTATCAAATGGACGTGAAAAGTGCTTTCCTCAACGGACCGATCAAGGAAGAGGTCTATGTTGAGCAACCTCCCGGCTTTGAAGACAGTGAGTATCCTAACCATGTTTATAGGCTCTCTAAGGCGCTTTATGGGCTCAAGCAAGCCCCAAGAGCATGGTATGAATGCCTAAGAGATTTTCTTATTGCAAATGGCTTCAAAGTCGGCAAGGCCGATCCTACACTCTTTACTAAAACTCTTGAAAATGACTTGTTTGTATGCCAAATTTATGTTGATGATATTATATTTGGGTCTACTAACGAGTCTACCTGTGAAGAGTTTAGTAGGATCATGACACAGAAATTCGAGATGTCGATGATGGGGGAGTTGAAGTATTTTCTAGGATTCCAAGTCAAGCAACTCCAAGAGGGCACCTTCATTAGCCAAACGAAGTACACTCAAGATATTCTAACCAAGTTTGGGATGAAGGATGCCAAACCCATCAAGACACCCATGGGAACTAATGGGCATCTCGACCTCGACACGGGAGGTAAGTCCGTGGATCAAAAGGTATACCGGTCGATGATTGGTTCATTGCTTTATTTATGTGCATCTCGACCGGACATTATGCTTTCCGTTTGCATGTGTGCAAGATTCCAATCCGACCCTAAGGAATCCCACCTTACGGCCGTAAAACGAATCTTGAGATATTTAGCTTATACACCTAAGTTTGGGCTTTGGTACCCTCGGGGATCCACATTTGATTTGATTGGTTATTCGGATGCCGATTGGGCGGGGTGTAAAATCAATAGGAAGAGCACATCGGGGACTTGCCAGTTCTTGGGAAGATCCTTGGTGTCTTGGGCTTCAAAGAAGCAAAATTCGGTCGCTCTTTCCACCGCCGAAGCCGAGTACATTGCCGCAGGCCATTGTTGCGCGCAATTGCTTTGGATGAGGCAAACCCTGCGGGACTACGGTTACAAATTAACCAAAGTCCCTTTGCTATGTGATAATGAGAGTGCAATCAAAATGGCCGACAATCCCGTCGAGCATAGCCGCACTAAGCACATAGCCATTCGGTATCATTTTCTTAGGGATCACCAACAAAAGGGGGATATCGAGATTTCTTACATTAATACTAAAGATCAATTAGCCGATATCTTTACCAAGCCACTTGATGAACAATCTTTTACCAGACTTAGGCATGAGCTCAATATTCTTGATTCTAGAAATTTCTTTTGTTAGCTTGCACACATAGCTCCTTTGAATACCTTTGATCATATCTCTTTTATATGCTACGACTAATATGTGTTCAAGTCTATTTCAAACCAAGTCATAGATTGAAAGGGAATTGGAGTCTTCGGCGAAGACAAAGGCTTCCACTCCGTAACTCATCCTTCGCCATCGCTCCAAGAAAAGGACCTTGTCTTTGGGGGAGAAAGTGAAAGCCCAAAGCAAGAGGACCGGACTTCGTCTTTGGTATAATCTTAACTCATTTACTTATGACCAAAGGGGAAGAAATTACTTCGAAGGCTCTAATGATTCCGTTTTTGGCGATTCATGCCAAAAAGGGGGAGAAATGAGCCCAAAGCAAAAGGACCGCACCACCACCAATTTCAAAAACTTAGTGCTTTCCAAAAGTATTTATCAATTGGTATCCTATTATGTTCAAAAGGGGGAGAAAGTAGTATTTCAAAAATGGTATATCAAAACCCTCTTGAACACTAAGAGGTGGATCTCTTTTAGGGGGAGTTTTGGTTAGTCAAAAGAAAAGCATTTGAAACAGGGGGAGAAAATTTCAAATCTTGAAAGTGCTTTACAAACTCTTATTCATTTACCTTTGACTATTTGCAAAAGATCTTTGAAATGGATTTACAAAAAGAATTTGCAAAAACAAAACTCGTGGTGCAAACGTGGTCCAAAATGTTATATAAGAAAGAAACATTCCATGCATATCTTGTAAGTAGTCATATTGGCATTAATTCCAAGCAACCTTTACACTTACATTATGCAAACTAGTTCAATTATGCACTTCTCTATTTGCTTTGGTTTGTGTTGGCATCAATCACCAAAAAGGGGGAGATTGAAAGGGAATTAGGCTTACACCTAGTTCCTAAATAATTTTGGTGGTTGAATTGCCCAACACAAATCTTTGGACTAACTAGTTTGCCCAAGTGTATAGATTATACAGGTGTAAAAGGTTCACACTCAGCCAATAAAAAGACCAAGTTTTGGATTCAATAAAGGAGCAAAGGGGCAACCGAGGGCACCCCTGGTCTGGCGCACCGGACTGTCCGGTGTGCCACCGGACAGTGAACAGTACCTGTCCGGTGCACCAGGGGACTCGGACTCAAACTCTTCACTCTCGGGAATTCTCGGAAGCCGGCGCGCTATAATTCACCGGACTGTCCGGTGTGCACCGGACATGTCCGGTGCTCCAAGGAAGCGCGGTCTCCGGAACTCGCCAGCCTCGGGTTCGCGTGGCAGCCGCTCCGCTAAAATTCACCGGACTGTCCGGTGTGCACCGGACTGTCCGGTGAACCAGCGGAGCAACGGCTCCCTGCGGCGCCAACGGCTCCCTGCGGTGCATTTAATGCGCGCGCAGCGCGCGCAGACGTCAGGCACGCCCATACTGGTGCACCGGACATCAAACAGTACATGTCCGGTGTGCACCGGACACCCAGGCGGGCCCACAAGTCAGAAGCTCCAACGGTCAGAATCCAACGGCAGTGATGACGTGGCAGGGGCACCGGACTGTCCGGTGTGCACCGGACTGTCCGGTGCGCCATCGAGCAGACGCCTCCAGCCAACGGTCAAGTTTGGTGGTTGGGGCTATAAATACCCCAACCACCCCACCATTCATTGCATCCAAGTTTTCCACTTCTCAACTACTACAAGAGCTCTAGCATTCAATTCTAGACACACTAAAGAGATCAAATCCTCTCCAATTCCACACAAAGCCCTAGTGACTAGTGAGAGTGATTTGCCGTGTTCATTTGAGCTCTTGCGCTTGGATTGCTTCTTTTCTTTCTCACTTGTTCTTGAGATCACAACTCCATTGTAATCAAGGTAAGAGGCACCAATTGTGTGGTGGCCCTTGCGGGGAAGTTTTGTTCCCGGCTTTGATTTGAGAAGAGAAGCTCACTCGGTCCGAGGGATCGTTTGAGAGAGGGAAGGGTTGAAAGAGACCCGGCCTTTGTGGCCTCCTCAACGGGGAGTAGGTTTGCAAGAACCGAACCTCGGTAAAACAAATCTCCGTGTCTCACTTGCTTATTCGTTTGGGATTTGTTTTGCGCCCTCTCTCGCGGACTCGTTTATATTTCTAACGCTAACCCGGCTTGTAGTTGTGTTTATATTTGTAAATTTCAGTTTCGCCCTATTCACCCCCCTCTAGGCGACTATCAAGATGCAAGATGCATATGCATGAATATGATGAAAAATACCACAAGATATACAAAGACACAGTAGCGAACTAACATTAATTTAGAAGACACCGTAAACCACCACACGTTAGCATTAGTTATCTACACGTCATCGGCATACGTAGTCGCTACCACTGGAAAGATGACGACGCTTACTTTACTTAACCAATACAAACATGACCACACAAGCATGAGCACAAGTTTCTACCACGTTCACTTTAATCATCCATTAGTTACCTAACATTAAATTAGTTAAGTACACAAGTTCGCTATGACTTATATATAGATAGACTTGGTTGAAAAGGAACTAGACACTTAATTTGGCTTTAAAATTACTCACTAGGCAAACACTTATTAGACCTTAACCAATTTAGTTCACTAATTTAGCGAGACGTGTACTAGTTACCTATATACTTAGGCTCAATTATATTAGTTATATTATCATTACTGCGTGTTTAACCAAGGTCAAAACGAGGAAACAGTCGACTCAAGAAATACACTACAGAGTAGAGCAATCCCCAAACATAATAAAATTAGGACAGCAACACAGCAGTTGCTTGTTTCAGTCATAACTCTTCAAATATTTATCCAAAAGTAGTGAACAAATACTTTTTGGAAAGCTTGGGAAACGCTCTACAACTTTGGTATTATCGTCTCAATACGACTAGACTCTTAGCAAAGTCGAACTGTGCAAAAATAACAGGTCTGTCCAGGTTGGACAGATTCAGACTTGCGACTTCAAAAATTCACAACTACTGGTTCAGACATCCAAACAAATTGATCCTAGACTTTCTGGAAAGGTAATAAAATTGTCTACATATCATTTATAAACATCTCAAGGTGATTCAATATTTAACTAAGGATAAAAGACACTAGAAGGCTTTGGTGTCCAGAATTGGACAGATTCAGTCTTCAGACTTTAAACATCCATAACTTAATATTCAGATCACCAAAAAGAGTGATCCAATACTTTTTGGAAAGCTTAGCAAAAGTACTACATGTATTTTATAATCACCAAGAAGTGATTCTATGTTGAACTGAATCAAACAATTCAGTTTTCGAAATCTGTTCTGTCAGTGGACAGAATACAGCAACCAGTTTGTAAAATTCATAACTCATAATCTGTCAGGCCTATGGTTATGAAATTTTAACACAAGCAAGATAAGAAAAGCATCTACAACTTTCTTATAACGACCATGAACAGATTGCAACATTAAATTAGGCAAACAATGCAGTTTCTGAAATCTGTACAGAATTTGGGTAGATTCAGTTACTGAATTTGTGAACAGCACAACTTCTAAACGATCAGACCTATGGCTGTCAAATTTTAACACAAGCAAGCTAATAAGGTTATCTACAACTTTTATACATGACTTTTCTATAGAAAACATAATTTAGTTCATCAAACCTACAACACGACAAAAACAGTACGTGCAGCCCAAAACAGCAACTAGTAAATTCAGCTTCTAATTACTTCAAGAATTGTTGCGTTCTAGACCCTTGAATTATTCTAACACTTTGACAATTGTTAGAGTTAAAATGACCAAGTGAGAACTAACAAGTAGACTTACTAATTTTTATACAAGTTATTTCATGCGCTAGGATTACCGTACACACTCAGCAAACACATTCACCACAATAATCAAACATGGTACAAATGTGTATATCAATTGCACCCTTCACACACTAATTTGCATTTTCACTTAGACCTCACATGAACAGCACTAATTTTACCCGCGACCATAACCATGCGCATTTGGATCATAACAAGCAATTTATCGCGATTACGTGCTTAACCCAAGCTATCTAACAAGTCGGCTAACTGGAGCAACGACATAGCCCGCTAAATAACATACATGTCGGCTTGCCTATTATTATCGCAATCCGAGACACAACATATACTACAACATTTTTATAAACACACAGATTCACAAGTATATTCGCACATCGACCAATTTATACGAACCGTAAACTACCAGTCTCCAACTCGCAATCACCATGCATTTACTTTCCAATCATGAACACATACATGTTTATCCTACGGACCGAGTATTTCAATAATTATCCAAAAAAAACTAACTCCATTACACACTTGTATCTCAAATCTACTTGACTTACTTGAAGTGTCTACTCGAAATCGTGAGCACAATCATACTCCATATGCGAAGCATAATTTAACGAACGCATAATACGCATCGTCTCGACTCGACTTATAAATATAGAGAAAGCGGCAACTACTTGGGCATGTCACCACCTGTCTATATAAACCAAAACAATTTTTTACTATCGACTAAGAGTTCTAAGTATTAAACTCATTATTACTTTCCACGCGTAATTAAACCTCAACTTAACACCAGTGACACCAGTGGATTTTTACTAAACTCATCATGCACATAACCTCGTCTCGCATACAACCATATGGTGGCGTGCACCCGAGACACTTCAATCAATGTGGCGCGACCACTAATACATGAACCCTGACACTCATGTATTAACAATACATCCTCCATGCAAACTAGCATTTTCTAAACTACTCGTCACATCGATAAATATACCGCATATATAATCATGAATCCCATCACATTGTATAAAACAAATACACTTTTCACATAAACACATATCGATGCATTTCCCAAAACATAATCCACATTTTGTAACTTAGTTTTCGTATTAAACAACGCATCACATATTTTCCAATCAAAATAAAAATATAAAAACATCCGAGTTCTTTTCTACTTCATTTTCTTTCTACTCGTGTCTATTCATACAATTATATTTTCACGCACATATTCACGTCATCGACTAAATCGTAAATGAAACAAAAGCAACCTGGCCGGATCAGTGAGTCGCATGTGTTGTCCACCGGCTAGCATTGCGTTGCATAGGCATAGCACCAGGCGTGACATCGACGGAGGGCTGCGATTAACACACACATTTAAATGCACATTTTATTGATTTGGTACTTAGAGAATCGAGGAGTGCGGGACAGCGAGGAGCTCACCGCGGGTTTCGACGACGACGTGCAGGGGCTGCGCAGATCGACGGCGAGTGGACCGACCTGGCGAGCGCGTCGCAGCGAAGGGCGTCGCTGCTGCTGCAATACGTCGCACGCCGAGGGCGCTACACAGGGAGGATCCATGGCTGCTTCACGCTGTGGCATTCTGTCGAGCAGGCGAGAGCGCTGGGAAAAAAAATGGAGCTCGCTACACATGACCATGGAGACAAGGCGAAAGGCCTGCTACAGAAGAGGAGCTCGGTCGGCGATGGGAGCGACCATGGCCGGACCTGGGCGAGGCCCTTGGCAGCAGAGGAAGCCACAGAGGGAATGGCGAGCTGCACACACAAAAAAGGGGGAGGCCGACCTGGGGAGGATGGCGGCCAGGTGGGGCTGCTCGAGGAACTCCACGGCCAGGCGGGGATGGCCGGATTTGGAGCGAAGGAGCTCTGGGCGAGCAGGGGTTGGGCGAATTGGATCTGGCCTGGAGCTGGACTGCGTGGATGAGAGCTTTCTACGCCTGCGCCTGGGGAAGGGAACGCACGTGGGGGAGCTCGCGGCTTGCGCGCCATGGGAGAGGGAAAGGATCCCTGCTACTGGCGAGGTGCACCAGGGAGGCGGCCTTCGGAGCTCCGGCTGGAGATTTGGGGCACCATGGATGGGAGTAGAGAGGTGTGCTCGAGCTCTGCATTTTCTGGACAGAGGGGACATGGCTCCCATACGCCAGCACTTGGGGAAGATGGCTGCCGGCAAGCTTACAGACGAAAACCAGGGGGGCTCGAAAGAGAGGAAGGCAGGGAAGCCTGTTGGAGAGCCGACGCCGGAGGGAGCTGTAGAGGCGAGCGACGGCTCCCTGGAAGCTTCTGCGTGCTGGGTGGAGAGGGCGCCAGGGAGGTAGCCATGGGAGCTCCCTTGCTCCTGCGCGAATCAGAGAGGAGGAAAACGCCAGGAAGGAAGAACGCCGGCTGGGGAAGAAGACAGGGGGAGGAGCGGCTGCTCGGTTGATTTAACGAGGTATCGCTGGAATTCCATTGGCTGGGATTGGGCGGCAATTCCCACTGGCCGGCTGCAGCCATTGGCGCAGAGAGCACAGGGCCGAGCGCTAGGACCAGGTGGTGGCGTGTGTGCAGGGAGAAGGGTGGTGTGCGTGTGTTTTCTTTTTTTTTCACAACCCATAACAGCAATTCAAGAGAATAATTAATTAAAGAAACTAGGTTTTAAACTCTTCACTAAAATTAATTGTCGATGGGTTTCGAACTATATAAGATCACGACAAACGAACGTTGCGGCAGATCAGACAGGGGTTCGAGTCGACGTTGCTTGGAAAAATATTGTGTCTTATTATATTTTTTTTAAATGCTTTGACTCAATTTGATCGTGCTCTTGAATTAGAACCTCACAGCTCAGATTAATAAATAACACGAATGGTTCCTTTTAAGAATTATTGCTTCTTTTGCTCGTGCCGAAGATACAATTTTTGCTCCTGCGGAATTCGTCTCTACGGAGAACGGAGCGAATTAGAGTTCCGACGAACGGACGATTGAGCGATTAACTCGACCGAGAGTCTGATCTGATTTAGCTCGAAAAATAATTCCCTACGCATGATTTGAAATAAAATCGTCTTGAGATACGACCGGCTTTCGGATTTCTAGTCGGAGAAGGCGAATCGTGACATTTTAAAAATCACTGCTGGAGTGGGTTTTGAATTCAGTTCAGACACAAGATACTAGGCTGAGTCGAGTAAGAATTAATTAGAGGACGATATACTGAGTATTCCGTTTGAGAAAGCGGATTTGGATAAAATAGTCAGACATAGACTAAGGTTCGAGGAATTGGATTCGGACACAGCTCGACTAGCAACTGTCGAGCGCCTAATCAAATGAGCTTTGGACGAGATTTATAAATCGAGATTGATTATCGAGTTTGCATTCGTGTCGAGAAATAAAAGTTTTAACAGGCTCCAAAACTGGTTGTTTCTCGCGATCGAATAAAATCGGAAATCGGTGAAACCTTCTCAAGTAACTTGATAAATGGAGATAAACGCGGCCGAGAAATAGAATTTTTCACTTAGCATTCGAGATTAGGATAAATCTCCCGACATAACGCGAAATAGACACCTGGGGTGTCACAGCCTTCCCCCCTTAAAAGAATCTCGTCCCGAGATTCGAATGAGGATCTTTAAGGGCGGAGAAGCATGTAACTCCCGGACTGAAGATAGATGCAAATTCATGAGAGGTTATCTGACGAGATACTGGAGTCAGATTTGGATAGAATATCGCGGCATGCTGAGACAAAATGCAGCGACCACTCTGAGAGAATGTTCACAAAAGACAACACATCGGTGTAGTCTCACAATGGATCACAACTATTAACCACGATACCAGCGCGTGCCGAGCAGCTCGACCATGTGTGCACCATAGTAGGCTCTCGGTTTCGTCGCGGCACCATCAGTCGTTAGTCATAATACCATTACCAAACGCAACCAATGAGAAATCCACATAGAACAGATAGATGGAGCCCATGAGAGTATGGCTCAGAAAATGTGACTAAAGTTGAAGCAGATATTGCTGGCCCAGAAGAGCATCACATAAGAATTTTCTTCAACTCAGAGAACTATTTTATGATCAACACGGGGATTATCAGTCCAAGATTGATACGACATTTGATATGAGGAAGAACCAACCATGAGATCAAGATCGTTGAGTTTTTAGAGACATGAGAGAACTAAAGACAACAGCAACATCCATTGAACCAAATGGATACACTGTCGATAGATAGAATCGATAAAACAGCGTCATGATCCTCAGAGAAGAGTATGAGAACGATCATAATGAGATATTAGACTGATCCACATTTGATATATGAGAACAGGTTATAGCAGATTACCAGATAACTGAGCAGAATCATTAAGGGATCCAGAGATTTGGATGATAAGGCCACAACATGATTCACAAAGGTAAAGGTTTACTTGATCCAGGTGAAAGGAGAGGTCATCAACCTAGATAGCTTCAGGGTTGAGCAGAGGAGAATTTAAAGAGGCTTATGGACAAGGCTTCCAAGAAGAATTTGGGGCTGGATATTGTTTTGCGCACAGACACCAACCAAAGTTTTTTTTTATTTTTTTTTAACATAAACAAGTTCACAAGGAAGCTTTAGGTTGAACTAGCGGTCCAGCTATGGGGTTCTACAAACTGTGCAGGTGTAAATTCAAGGGTAAAACACACAAGGGTTAGAAAACACCACACCATCATGTGATTAGATTTTTTTTAAGGGTTTCACTTGCTAAACTCAGGGTTGTTTGGAGGGGGGTCTTCTCATGAGCAGGACGAACAATATTTTTTTTGCAAAAAGGGTTGAACGATTACAATACCGCCTAGATAGCAAGACAAGAGAAACACATAACACAACCTAGCAAGGTTATCAAAACAACACAAGATAAGACACTTTTTTTGTCGTTCCTAAAATAGCAATACAACACATTATTCATAATTTCTTATTATTGGAATAAAGGTGAGAGAAGCATGTTGGTGCACAAGAGACAATGATGCGACAATCATGATGCATGCTCATTCTAGGCGTCTTCTCAGACCTAACTAATTTTTCGGGTGCTTCTATAGCATCCTTCTTAATAGTAGTAGTAGCCTTTATGGCCTATATAAATAGCCACCTAGCTACCTGAAAGTCGCCTAGAGGGGGGGGTGGATAGGCGAAACCTGAAAATTAAAACTTTATCCCCCAACTAGATCCTTTGATTAGTGGTTAGAACAAGATGAACAATTATCGGAGTATAAAAACTAAGTTCTTGCTGGTAAAGAGTATAGCTTTCAAATAAAGCGGAAGTGATAAATCAATACAACTAATAATTCTATGATAACAAAGCAAGAAAGCTTAGATGAAAAAGAGCACTAACTCAAGTTCTTTTCTTGCGGAGTGTTGCTTCACTTAAATGAGATTTTAACTTGAAGCAACACCAAATGATATGAGCAAAGAATAGTGCAAGAGAACTTAGAGTAAGGGAAAGCAAACAAATCACAAGCAAAAGCACAATGAACACGGGTGATTTGTTTTACCGAGGTTCGGCCCTCGAAGGCCTAGTCCCCGTTGAGGAGTCCACTTAAGGACGGGTCTTTTTCAACCCTTTCCCTCTCTCCCGATCACACAAGGATCGGCGAGCTCTTCTTCTTCTCAAGGATCACTCTCGATCCCACAAGGACCACCACAATCTTTGGTGTCTCTTGCTAGCTTTTACAAGCCTCCAACACTTTGGAGGAAGTTTGAATGGGAGTCAAAACTCCACGCGCAAATGAACACAAAGATGAAGCACACACTATCTCTCAATGAATCTCACAAGGCACTAGGGCTAAACTCAATTGAGTAGCTCTCAATTGCTCACTCTCTCTTTTGTGGCACTTGTGTTGGTTGTAGTGGGCTAGATCTTGTGTATAGGATGTATCAATGAATATATGTGGTTGGGAGGGCTTGAGTATGTCAACTAGATGACTTGGAATGTTGCTTGGACTCCCACACCTTGAAGTGGCCGGTTGGGGTGGTATTTATAGCCACCATCCAAAAACTAGCCGTTGATGAAGTCTGCTGGCGATGGGCGCACCGGACAGTCCGGTGCACACCGGACATGTCCGGTGCCCCAGCCACGTCATCCTATCCGTTGGGGTTGGAGCTGGTCGACCGTTGGAGGCTTTTGTCCTCATGTGGCACCGGACAGTCCGGTGCACACCGGACAGTCCGGTGCCTCTCTGATCCTCTGCTCTGACTTCTGCCGCGTGTACTGTTCTGCACTGTATACCGTCAGAGTCGACCGTTGGCGCGAAGATGACCGTTGCTCCGCTAGCACACCGGACAGTCCGGTGCACACCGGACAGTCCGGTGAATTTTAGCGGAGCAGTCTTCGTGAAATCCCGAGGCTGCCGAGTTCCTGAGGCCCCGTTCCGTTGGAGCACCGGACACTGTCCGGTGTACACCGGACAGTCCGGTGAATTATAGCGCGCCGGCTTCCGAGAATTCCCGAGAATGAAGAGTTGGAGTCAGCGTTCCCTGGTGCACCGGACAGGTACTGTTCACTGTCCGGTGGCACACCGGACAGTCCGGTGCGCCAGACCAGGGGTGCCCTCGGTTGCCCCTTTGCTCCTTTATTTTGACTCTTGTCTTGTTCTTTTTATTGGTTTTATGTTGAATCTTTGGCACCTGTAGAACATATAATCTAGAGCAAACTAATTAGTCCAATTGTTTGTGTTGGACATTCAATCACCAAAATCATTTAGGAAAAGGTTTAAAGCCTATTTCCCTTTCAATCTCCCCCTTTTTGGTGATTGATGCCAACACAAACCAAAGCAAATATATAAGAGAATAATTGAACTAGTTTGCATAAAATAGGTGCAAAGATTACTTGGAATTAAACCAATATTCATTTCATAAAATATGCATGGATGCTTTCTTACTTTATTTTATTTAGTATTTTGGACCACGCTTGCACCACATGTTTTGTTTTTGCAAAATCTTTTTGTAAATCCATTTCAAAGATCTTATGCAAATAGTCAAAGGTAAATGAATAAGAGTTTGTAAAGCATTTTCAAGATTTGAAATTTTCTCCCCCTGTTTCAAATGCTTTTCCTTTGACTAAACAAAACTCCCCCTAAAAGAGATCCACCTCTTAGTGTTCAAGAGGGTTTTGATATATCAATTTTTGAAATACTACTTTCTCCCCCTTTTGAACACAATAGGATACCAAATGATAAATACTTTTGGAAAGCACTATGTTTTTGAATTTGGTGGTGGTGGTGCGGTCCTTTTGCTTTGGGCTCATTTCTCCCCCTTTTTGGCATGAATCGCCAAAAACGGAATTATTAGAGCCCTCGAAGTGCTATCTTCCCTTTTGGGCATAAATAAATGAGTTAAGATTATACCAAAGGCGAAGTCCGGTCTTTTAGCTTTGGGCTCTTACTCTTTTCCAGAGACGAAGTCCTTTTCTTTGATGCTCATTTCTCCCCCAAGGAATAGAGAGTTGCTTGGAGTGATGGCGAAGTATGATATACGGAGTGGAAGCCTTTGTTTTCGCCGAAGACTCCATTTCCCTTTCAATCTACGACTTTAGCATGGTAATATACTTGGAAACATATTAGTCGTAGTCACGGTACGGGAATAATAGGATATATGCATTTGTACCAAAATGAAAGAGATATGATCAAGAGATATGTCAATTAAGCATGATCATAGTTCTATAAAATATAGATTTCTCCCCCTAAATATGTGCCTTGAGAGGAATACATATTTTGGCCTTAAATGCCAAGTGCACATAATTAGGTTAATGAGAACAAGTCTATATCATAGAGAAAGTGAAGTGCATTGTGTCATAGTATATGAGTGATGTTCAAGACAGTTTATGCACTTATGAAAGCATGTTGCAAACAATTTAAGCATTTTCCTTTAAGGATTTCAAAGAGACTTAAGGACCATCCACCTTTGGAACAAAGGTAGCTTATCCTCGTTACAAGGTTAAGCTTTAAGCTCTTTGACAAAAGAATCACTTCATCTAGTTTTAGCAAAGATGCAATAATGCATGAGTGAAATTTTAAGAGGTTAAACTAGGTATGAAGCAGGGATAAATGCAAATGACATGCTTTCTCTTACTTATGTATAAGATATGCAAAGGATGCTTATAAGAGGAAGATTTAGGTACAAGTTCAAATGAAAGGAAGTGGTTTTACCCTTTTTGTACCTTCTCATAGAGACGCTCTCTTCATTGTGTTTTGTCCTTAGTCTTAGTTGCTTAAGACCTATACTCAATGACAATATATGGAAATACTTTGCACAAGAGAGAGTTCTACAACTGGTGATCTTTTTCAAGTTATTGTTAGCATATATCAAATGGATCACAAGTTGCATAAATGAATCATGAATTCTCCTTTTTCCTTAGTGTATATCAAGATAGATGTCAATTAAAATTATCAATTGAGATCAAATTGAAATTACATGAGGCACTAAGAAACATAAGTGATACTCGAAGTTGTTTAATGATCAACCAATATGCGATCAAGAGAGCAACAAGGACATTAAACTTTCAATCAAGCTTAAAAGTAGGAGAATCCAATAAGCAAGCTACTTTAGAAATGAAAGCAACAATCTTTGATAAAAGCGACATTATTTTAACAAGTTGGATTGATGTGAAGAAGCATACTATATGAGAAACATTATTCTCATGCAAGAGACTATATGAAATTATTAAGATAAAGCAATAGTCTCAACATAATCAAAATATAAGAATGGACTCCCCCTAAAGATATGCATCAGGTAGTTGAAAGAATTGATTTCGATGCATTCACTTTTAAGGACATAAAGGGGGAAGCATTATACATTTTGATCAAGGCTCATAAATTTTGCAACAAATAACTTAAGCTTTGTATTCTCACAATGAAAAAGATTTAGAATGCTTACAACTACACCATTGATTGTTGTGAAGACCTTATTGTCCAAGTAGGTGTTGTTGTTCTTGATGTTCTTCCTTTTTCATTTGAGTGTCCTCCCTTTGTAGTTGTCTCTTTTTCCTTCCAAACTTATTGAAAATACTTGAGAGAGATGTCAATAGCGCAAGGGAGTGTATGATGAAAGATGATTGCTTTAGATGATTAGCATACATAATTCATCATCCACAAGTCACACAGACATGAAGTAAAATCCTTAACATTAGTGCATTTCATTTGAGAAATATGAGAGAGCACCTTTTAAGCTTTTTAATAATCATTGGAGATTTTACTTTATCATATTGAATTTAGTTAATCATTACTTGGAAGTAAAACAATATGATAACATATATATAGATATCGCAAAGGCATTAAATAGATTCTAATGGACATGAGCATTAAGAAAATGATATTTGAAAGCACACTTAGTTAATTTCGGTCCAATAGCGAATCTATTCCTCACAAGGGTAGAATATGATAATTTAGATTAAATACCCATTGAGATGGGAACCAAACTTAAGAGAATGAGTTCCCATACCTTTGCTTTTACCTTTCTTCCTTTGAGTGAAGATCAACCCATGAGGCTTGTGCACTTTCTTTCTTGTAGATTTTTATAATTTGAACTTAAGAGAAATGTTAGTAGCAACACAAGCACTAGTTTCCTTTTAGTAATCATTTTGATAGGGAATGAAAAGGTGAATTACTAAAGCATGGAAACTTTATAATATGAACTAGATTATTCCATGAAGTATGCCTAGTTTTAACTCATAAAACAAGCATGGTTAAATTCTTGAGACTTAAGGGAATAAATCTAATTCATGACATGGAGAGCGATAAATGTAGAAGAATCATATCCAATTAAGCAATAAGAGATACAACATGAATTATTGGATAGAATTTCCTAGACATGATGAGATACGCATTTCCATAGAGAAACTTATTCTCTACAAGTGAGACTACTTAAATTACTTTAGATAAAAACATCAGTCTCACTTTTCTAGTTATAGAGAGAACTTTCCTAAGTATTTGAATTCCTTACATGACACCTTATTCTTTTAAGAACATGAAATATCTCTCTATATCTAGAACATGGCAATAATAATTAATGTAAAAACATGCCATGAAAAATTGCAACAATTTAAAACATGTAGATTGTCATAATATAGAATTGATAAATACACAATCTACCATATGAAAGGAATTTCTTCAAAGAATGATGACATAATTTTAAAACATCCTTAAGTGCTTTCTATTTCTATGTGACTACACAAGACACATGACAAATTAAGATAATTGCACTTAAGAATATAAATGTTACCATCCTTTGACTTTCCTCCATGTTGTAGGCTTTGAAATTCCGCACATGATAATTCTTTAATTCCTACAACATCAATATCTTCCCCGAGATGATATGGGTTTTGAATAACATATTGAAACAACCTTGGGTCAATCTTGAATATATAGATCATTTGAAGATTGATAGCTTGAGTTGATAAGAATTGAATTAACTTCCTCAAACACCCCAAAGGTTCATATCATCTCCTTCTCCTACAAATCTTGTCAAGCACATTTTGGTACCCATCGCTTGATGGGTCCGTTAAGGTTAGTAAACAAAGATCTAGGAACCCAAGTGTCCTTTGTGCTAGCGCTTGGTAAACTTGTTACCTTTCTAGCACAAGTTGCAATTTTGGGTTGCCTAGTTACATGAAAATTAATTGACAAGCTAGGAGTGGAATTGTTACCAATGGGACAATCCTTGCATTGATGTCCCTTTCTTCGGCATGTGTAGCATAGGCGTTTTTCAAGTTTTGAAGTTTTCTTCTTTCCTTGCTTGTTGCCTGCTACATGGTTAGTAAAAACTTTCTTTTCTAACCCTATGCCTTTTTGTTTTAAATGGGGACAAGATCTAAGCAAGTGTCCTTTCTTAGAGCATTTAAAACAAAGTCTATCATCCTTGTTAATAATCAAGCCATTAATATAGGGACATGACCTAATCAAGTGCCCCATTTCAAAGCATTCACTACACCTCTTAATGTGAAGTGTGGCTTGATCATTACCTTGGATGTTACCTTTTGTGGAGGCGTGGTTGAGGCTTTTGGAGGAGGTGTTGAATTTCATTTTTTGTTTCCTCCTCATGGCAATCCTCAAATCCTTGACATTTTCTTCAAGGGATGTAGTGCATGCCACGGTTGTTCCCGTCTCAAGCTTCTTCACCATGTGATCACGGTTATCTTGAGAAGGTTGGGCAATGCATTTCCCTTTTAGTTGTGTCAAGCTCTTCTTTAGCCTCTCATTTTCTTCTTTGAGCTTTTGATATGAATCATCATTTGTTCCTGCAAATTCTAGCTCAAAGGAAGATTTGCTTGTTGACAAACAACAAGCATTAGCACATGGTAATATAGTATCAATTTGAATACATGTGCATGAGTGAGGTTGTTGGGATTTTAAATTTTCTATCACAACCTCATGAGCAATGTTTAATATGATATGATCATCTATAAGATTTTCATGAGAACATAGAAGCATATCATATTTATTTTGAAAAGCTAGATTTTCAATTTTTAGCTTTTCTATTTGGTCCTTAAGCAAGGTATTCCTATTTACTAATTGAGCGATACAATGTAAAGCGTTATCTTGCTCAATTGAAATAGTTTCATACCTTTGGACCAAATCAACATGAGAGCACTTTAGCTCCTCATGTTCTTTAGTCAACTCGTCAAAGTGTTGCATCTTTATGGAGAGAATATCTTCTAGCCTTTGACGAGCTTCGCTTTGTTCTCTCGCTCTTTCTAGAAGTTTGAGCATGACCGCCTTATCTTCTTGGCTTAGGCGAGCGTAGAGATGCACAAAGCTTCTTTCTTCCTCCTCATCCTCGTTTGTGCTTCCGCTATCATTTTCATTAGCTACACAACACATGTGGGAATCGAAATGGGAAGACAAACCTTTTGGAGAGGTGGATTCATCGTTTGGTCTCCATCGTTCATTTTCTCCTTCTTCCTTGCAAGGGTTAGTATCACAAAAACTAAAGGAAGTTGAGGCATTAAATGAACTATTATGTTTGGACTCATCAAACTTGATTTTAATTCTAGTCCAAATATCATGCGCATCGGGAATGGATTCGTCATAGTTTGATATGAAGGCACGATAATCTTCTTTGCTAAGAGAATTGTTTAAGATGTCAAAAGCTAGGTAGTTTAAGCGATAACATCTTTGATCCTCCTCGGAATTAATTTTTCCATTAAAACTAGAGGGGAAAATACTCTTGTCAATAATTTGTTCTAATTGAGGATGTATGGTTCTAAAGGCATTTATCACACTAGTAGACCATGAATCATAATTAGAACAATCATCAAATAATATCTCAAGAGTTACCTCCTTTTGAGTTGCGTTCGTTGGAGGAGTCTTCTTGTTCTTTTGGGATCTTCTACGAGCCATCACTTCGAGTTGTTAGACTCAAGATGAAGTGCCTAGCTCTGATACCAATTGAAAGTCGCCTAGAGGGGGGGGTGGATAGGCGAAACCTGAAAATTAAAACTTTATCCCCCAACTAGATCCTTTGATTAGTGGTTAGAACAAGATGAACAATTATCGGAGTATAAAAACTAAGTTCTTGCTGGTAAAGAGTATAGCTTTCAAATAAAGCGGAAGTGATAAATCAATACAACTAATAATTCTATGATAACAAAGCAAGAAAGCTTAGATGAAAAAGAGCACTAACTCAAGTTCTTTTCTTGCGGAGTGTTGCTTCACTTAAATGAGATTTTAACTTGAAGCAACACCAAATGATATGAGCAAAGAATAGTGCAAGAGAACTTAGAGTAAGGGAAAGCAAACAAATCACAAGCAAAAGCACAATGAACACGGGTGATTTGTTTTACCGAGGTTCGGCCCTCGAAGGCCTAGTCCCCGTTGAGGAGTCCACTTAAGGACGGGTCTTTTTCAACCCTTTCCCTCTCTCCCGATCACACAAGGATCGGCGAGCTCTTCTTCTTCTCAAGGATCACTCTCGATCCCACAAGGACCACCACAATCTTTGGTGTCTCTTGCTAGCTTTTACAAGCCTCCAACACTTTGGAGGAAGTTTGAATGGGAGTCAAAACTCCACGCGCAAATGAACACAAAGATGAAGCACACACTATCTCTCAATGAATCTCACAAGGCACTAGGGCTAAACTCAATTGAGTAGCTCTCAATTGCTCGCTCTCTCTTTTGTGGCACTTGTGTTGGTTGTAGTGGGCTAGATCTTGTGTATAGGATGTATCAATGAATATATGTGGTTGGGAGGGCTTGAGTATGTCAACTAGATGACTTGGAATGTTGCTTGGACTCCCACACCTTGAAGTGGCCGGTTGGGGTGGTATTTATAGCCACCATCCAAAAACTAGCCGTTGATGAAGTCTGCTGGCGATGGGCGCACCGGACAGTCCGGTGCACACCGGACATGTCCGGTGCCCCAGCCACGTCATCCTATCCGTTGGGGTTGGAGCTGGTCGACCGTTGGAGGCTTTTGTCCTCATGTGGCACCGGACAGTCCGGTGCACACCGGACAGTCCGGTGCCTCTCTGATCCTCTGCTCTGACTTCTGCCGCGTGTACTGTTCTGCACTGTATACCGTCAGAGTCGACCGTTGGCGCGAAGATGACCGTTGCTCCGCTAGCACACCGGACAGTCCGGTGCACACCGGACAGTCCGGTGAATTTTAGCGGAGTAGTCTTCGTGAAATCCCGAGGCTGCCGAGTTCCTGAGGCCCCGTTCCGTTGGAGCACCGGACACTGTCCGGTGTACACCGGACAGTCCGGTGAATTATAGCGCGCCGGCTTCCGAGAATTCCCGAGAATGAAGAGTTGGAGTCAGCGTTCCCTGGTGCACCGGACAGGTACTGTTCACTGTCCGGTGGCACACCGGACAGTCCGGTGCGCCAGACCAGGGGTGCCCTCGGTTGCCCCTTTGCTCCTTTATTTTGACTCTTGTCTTGTTCTTTTTATTGGTTTTATGTTGAATCTTTGGCACCTGTAGAACATATAATCTAGAGCAAACTAATTAGTCCAATTGTTTGTGTTGGACATTCAATCACCAAAATCATTTAGGAAAAGGTTTAAAGCCTATTTCCCTTTCACTACCCATCTAGTCTTAGGGCTTCACGTCCTAGATCTATCCTTATCGTCCTGATATCTATCCAACTTTGGTTTCTAAGCAAGTTTTACTATAGAAAAGGTTGGTAATCATGACTTATTGACTTCTCTGTACTGGTATTCGCTCCGATACCAGCTGTGGCGGAACCACCCGGATTATTCCAGCTTAAGTGCCCAAGTCGCCTCCTTAAAGGCAGCAACACACTTAAACCGGAATAACTCGTCAGTCCCTCGGTTCTAGTCCGATAAAGCCACTTATCCAGGATCGAATACCACTAGCTCACACGAAGGTGAGGCACAGAGAAATACAATAAAACATAATACCACAAATTTAATAAGTATCATTAGTGATTATATTATCGGAGTTTCAGAAATAATAATCATAAATTTTAATGCAGCGTAAATAACTAACGGAGAAAACCGAGTAACATGGCGAAGCCTGGCCACGCTACTCCTCCTGGTCCTCTCCTGCGGAAGCAATAACCCACTTGATCGTCTATCCCGGTGGCAAGGATGGAGGCCAAGTCACACCAGCAACCAATCATCATAAGGAGTACCTGCAAAAATTGTGCCACAAGCAAGGCTGAGTATACTAATACTCAGCTAGACTTACCCGGTGTGAGGAGTCTACTCCTCTACCTCTAGACCATGCAGCTGTTTGGCTGAGGGGTTTGGTTTGCCAAAAGCACTAGCTGAGTCTAAAAACAAGTTTTAGCTTTTCAAGTTCTAGAATAATAATTTAGACTAGATGAGAACTTATCTATTCATACATGGTAGCAAGCAATTTAGTCAACCAACATCTTTTGCCAGTATCCTCATTTCCACTTATTACTCAATGCAGTACAATGGATCAAGCAGTCTCATTAGCTGCGAGAAGCAGACGATTCGAATCGAGTTTTAACCTTGCAAGGTAAACCTAAACACACGACATGTCAGGGCACTCCGTCCCCACACATGTCAACCGTCCCCATCGATTCCCCGTTCGCGTCCAGGCCTCACCGCCTTGGCATACAATGCTCCACTGACCCCGGCCGCCGCCATGCAGTGGCCGCACTTGTACCCACCATATCTAGAATGGGAGACCCAGTCTCAGGTCGCGTGAGGGATAAAGTCCGCGCCCGGCTTCACTCAGGTACTAGGTTTACCGGTTACCATTTTTCCCGACATGTGTTTAGTACATTCAAACGCTTGACACAGGTATCCGCACGTTAATCCTTATTTCAATTTTGTCTCATAGACAACGCATCCCCATGGATCCGTGTCCATAGACCATCATCATTCTTATTATCAAAAATGGATACAACCAATTCCTGACCTCGCGCGAGTGCTAGAAAAATCACTCGACTTCTACCGAGATCCTGATTTAGCATAGCATCTACTCGACCTAGCATACTAGTATCCATCTCAAAAGGAATCCTGAGTTCATGCAACTAGGGTTTCAGGCAACTCCTACACTTAAGTGCACGGTACAAGCCTACAAACATTAAGTGTAGTAAAATAGCATATATAAACGGTTATGCATAAAACCGGGGCTTGCCTTTAATTTAACACTTAGGTAGTGTTTGCTGGCGGAGGTGCTCGCTTGGCAAGCATCCACTGGTTAAGTCCATCCTTCCTTGGGTCGTCCACCGTCTGCATCTTGTGGTTGACACCACATCACTTGCACGATCATCCTCTCTCGGTCCTAAATGAGATGCAAGATGCATATGCATGAATATGATGAAAAATACCACAAGATATACAAAGACACAGTAGCGAACTAACATTAATTTAGAAGACACCGTAAACCACCACACGTTAGCATTAGTTATCTACACGTCATCGGCATACGTAGTCGCTACCACTGGAAAGATGACGACGCTTACTTTACTTAACCAATACAAACATGACCACACAAGCATGAGCACAAGTTTCTACCACGTTCACTTTAATCATCCATTAGTTACCTAACATTAAATTAGTTAAGTACACAAGTTCGCTACGACTTATATATAGATAGACTTAGTTGAAAAGGAACTAGACACTTAATTTGGCTTTAAAATTACTCACTAGGCAAACACTTATTAGACCTTAACCAATTTAGTTCACTAATTTAGCGAGACGTGTACTAGTTACCTATATACTTAGGCTCAATTATATTAGTTATATTATCATTACTGCGTGTTTAACCAAGGTCAAAACGAGGAAACAGTCGACTCAAGAAATACACTACAGAGTAGAGCAATCCCCAAACATAATAAAATTAGGACAGCAACACAGCAGTTGCTTGTTTCAGTCATAACTCTTCAAATATTTATCCAAAAGTAGTGAACAAATACTTTTTGGAAAGCTTGGGAAACGCTCTACAACTTTGGTATTATCGTCTCAATACGACTAGACTCTTAGCAAAGTCGAACTGTGCAAAAATAACAGGTCTGTCCAGGTTGGACAGATTCAGACTTGCGACTTCAAAAATTCACAACTACTGGTTCAGACATCCAAACAAATTGATCCTAGACTTTCTGGAAAGGTAATAAAATTGTCTACATATCATTTATAAACATCTCAAGGTGATTCAATATTTAACTAAGGATAAAAGACACTAGAAGGCTTTGGTGTCCAGAATTGGACAGATTCAGTCTTCAGACTTTAAACATCCATAACTTAATATTCAGATCACCAAAAAGAGTGATCCAATACTTTTTGGAAAGCTTAGCAAAAGTACTACATGTATTTTATAATCACCAAGAAGTGATTCTATGTTGAACTGAATCAAACAATTCAGTTTTCGAAATCTGTTCTGTCAGTGGACAGAATACAGCAACCAGTTTGTAAAATTCATAACTCATAATCTGTCAGGCCTATGGTTATGAAATTTTAACACAAGCAAGATAAGAAAAGCATCTACAACTTTCTTATAACGACCATGAACAGATTGCAACATTAAATTAGGCAAACAATGCAGTTTCTGAAATCTGTACAGAATTTGGGTAGATTCAGTTACTGAATTTGTGAACAGCACAACTTCTAAACGATCAGACCTATGGCTGTCAAATTTTAACACAAGCAAGCTAATAAGGTTATCTACAACTTTTATACATGACTTTTCTATAGAAAACATAATTTAGTTCATCAAACCTACAACACGACAAAAACAGTACGTGCAGCCCAAAACAGCAACTAGTAAATTCAGCTTCTAATTACTTCAAGAATTGTTGCGTTCTAGACCCTTGAATTATTCTAACACTTTGACAATTGTTAGAGTTAAAATGACCAAGTGAGAACTAACAAGTAGACTTACTAATTTTTATACAAGTTATTTCATGCGCTAGGATTACCGTACACACTCAGCAAACACATTCACCACAATAATCAAACATGGTACAAATGTGTATATCAATTGCACCCTTCACACACTAATTTGCATTTTCACTTAGACCTCACATGAACAGCACTAATTTTACCCGCGACCATAACCATGCGCATTTGGATCATAACAAGCAATTTATCGCGATTACGTGCTTAACCCAAGCTATCTAACAAGTCGGCTAACTGGAGCAACGACATAGCCCGCTAAATAACATACATGTCAGCTTGCCTATTATTATCGCAATCCGAGACACAACATATACTACAACATTTTTATAAACACACAGATTCACAAGTATATTCGCACATCGACCAATTTATACGAACCGTAAACTACCAGTCTCCAACTCGCAATCACCATGCATTTACTTTCCAATCATGAACACATACATGTTTATCCTACGGACCGAGTATTTCAATAATTATCCAAAAAAACTAACTCCATTACACACTTGTATCTCAAATCTACTTGACTTACTTGAAGTGTCTACTCGAAATCGTGAGCACAATCATACTCCATATGCGAAGCATAATTTAACGAACGCATAATACGCATCGTCTCGACTCGACTTATAAATATAGAGAAAGCGGCAACTACTTGGGCATGTCACCACCTGTCTATATAAACCAAAACAATTTTTTACTATCGACTAAGAGTTCTAAGTATTAAACCCATTATTACTTTCCACGCGTAATTAAACCTCAACTTAACACCAGTGACACCAGTGGATTTTTACTAAACTCATCATGCACATAACCTCGTCTCGCATACAACCATATGGTGGCGTGCACCCGAGACACTTCAATCAATGTGGCGCGACCACTAATACATGAACCCTGACACTCATGTATTAACAATACATCCTCCATGCAAACTAGCATTTTCTAAACTACTCGTCACATCGATAAATATACCGCATATATAATCATGAATCCCATCACATTGTATAAAACAAATACACTTTTCACATAAACACATATCGATGCATTTCCCAAAACATAATCCACATTTTGTAACTTAGTTTTCGTATTAAACAACGCATCACATATTTTCCAATCAAAATAAAAATATAAAAACATCCGAGTTCTTTTCTACTTCATTTTCTTTCTACTCGCGTCCATTCATACAATTATATTTTCACGCACATATTCACGTCATCGACTAAATCGTAAATGAAACAAAAGCAACCTGGCCGGATCAGTGAGTCGCATGTGTTGTCCACCGGCTAGCATTGCGTTGCATAGGCATAGCACGAGGCGTGACATCGACGGAGGGCTGCGATTAACACACACATTTAAATGCACATTTTATTGATTTGGTACTTAGAGAATCGAGGAGTGCGGGACAGCGAGGAGCTCACCGCGGGTTTCGACGACGACGTGCAGGGGCTGCGCAGATCGACGGCGAGTGGACCGACCTGGCGAGCGCGTCGCAGCGAAGGGCATCGCTGCTGCTGCAATACGTCGCACGCCGAGGGCGCGACACAGGGAGGATCCATGGCTGCTTCACGCTGTGGCATTCTGTCGAGCAGGCGAGAGCGCTGGGAAAAAAATGGAGCTCGCTGCACATGACCATGGAGACAAGGCGAAAGGCCTGCTACAGAAGAGGAGCTCGGTCGGCGATGGGAGCGACCATGGCCGGACCTGGGCGAGGCCCTTGGCAGCAGAGGAAGCCATCGCGCTGCTACAGAGGGAATGGCGAGCTGCACACACAAAAAAGGGGGAGGCCGACCTGGGGAGGATGGCGGCCAGGTGGGGCTGCTCGAGGAACTCCACGGCCAGGCGGGGATGGCCGGATTTGGAGCGAAGGAGCTCTGGGCGAGCAGGGGTTGGGCGAATTGGATCTGGCCTGGAGCTGGACTGCGTGGATGAGAGCTTTCTACGCCTGCGCCTGGGGAAGGGAACGCACGTGGGGGAGCTCGCGGCTTGCGCGCCATGGGAGAGGGAAAGGATCCCTGCTACTGGCGAGGTGCACCAGGGAGGCGGCCTTCGGAGCTCCGGCTGGAGATTTGGGGCACCATGGATGGGAGTAGAGAGGTGTGCTCGAGCTCTGCATTTTCTGGACAGAGGGGACATGGCTCCCATACGCCAGCACTTGGGGAAGATGGCTGCCGGCAAGCTTACAGACGAAAACCAGGGGGGCTCGAAAGAGAGGAAGGCAGGGAAGCCTGTTGGAGAGCCGACGCCGGAGGGAGCTGTAGAGGCGAGCGACGGCTCCCTGGAAGCTTCTGCGTGCTGGGTGGAGAGGGCGCCAGGGAGGTAGCCATGGGAGCTCCCTTGCTCCTGCGCGAATCAGAGAGGAGGAAAACGCCAGGAAGGAAGAACGCCGGCTGGGGAAGAAGACAGGGGGAGGAGCGGCTGCTCGGTTGATTTAACGAGGTATCGCTGGAATTCCATTGGCTGGGATTGGGCGGCAATTCCCACTGGCCGGCTGCAGCCATTGGCGCAGAGAGCACAGGGCCGAGCGCTAGGACCAGGTGGTGGCGTGTGTGCAGGGAGAAGGGTGGTGTGCGTGTGTTTTCTTTTTTTTCACAACCCATAACAGCAATTCAAGAGAATAATTAATTAAAGAAACTAGGTTTTAAACTCTTCACTAAAATTAATTGTCGATGGGTTTCGAACTATATAAGATCACGACAAACGAACGTTGCGGCAGATCAGACAGGGGTTCGAGTCGACGTTGCTTGGAAAAATATTGTGTCTTATTATATTTTTTTTAAATGCTTTGACTCAATTTGATCGTGCTCTTGAATTAGAACCTCACAGCTCAGATTAATAAATAACACGAATGGTTCCTTTTAAGAATTATTGCTTCTTTTGCTCGTGCCGAAGATACAATTTTTGCTCCTGCGGAATTCGTCTCTACGGAGAACGGAGCGAATTAGAGTTCCGACGAACGGACGATTGAGCGATTAACTCGACCGAGAGTCTGATCTGATTTAGCTCGAAAAATAATTCCCTACGCATGATTTGAAATAAAATCGTCTTGAGATACGACCGGCTTTCGGATTTCTAGTCGGAGAAGGCGAATCGTGACATTTTAAAAATCACTGCTGGAGTGGGTTTTGAATTCAGTTCAGACACAAGATACTAGGCTGAGTCGAGTAAGAATTAATTAGAGGACGATATACTGAGTATTCCGTTTGAGAAAGCGGATTTGGATAAAATAGTCAGACATAGACTAAGGTTCGAGGAATTGGATTCGGACACAGCTCGACTAGCAACTGTCGAGCGCCTAATCAAATGAGCTTTGGACGAGATTTATAAATCGAGATTGATTATCGAGTTTGCATTCGTGTCGAGAAATAAAAGTTTTAACAGGCTCCAAAACTGGCTGTTTCTCGCGATCGAATAAAATCGGAAATCGGTGAAACCTTCTCAAGTAACTTGATAAATGGAGATAAACGCGGCCGAGAAATAGAATTTTTCACTTAGCATTCGAGATTAGGATAAATCTCCCGACATAACGCGAAATAGACACCTGGGGTGTCACATGCATGCCCCTCTTCTTGCCTCTCGACCACAATCGCGGCGCTAACCACCAGAGTGGTCGCGGCGACGTAGACCAAGAGGGCTTCTCCGGTAGCTGGGGGCACCAAGATAGGCGCCTTTGTGAGGAGCGCCTTCAGGTTCCCGAGAGCTTCCTCGGCCTTAGGGGTCCAAGTGAAGCGCTCGGCCTTCCTTAAGAGGCGGTACAGAGGTAGGCCTCTTTCGCCGAGGTGTGAGATCAAGCGGCTCAGAGCCACGAGACATCCCATGACCCTCTGTACGCCCTTTAAGTCCTTGATGGGACCCATGCTGGTGATGGCTGCGATCTTCTCCGGGTTGGCTTTGATGCCCCGCTCGGAGACGATGAACCCCAAGAGCATGCCCCGGGGCACCCCGAAGACACACTTCTCGGGATTGAGCTTGACGCCTTTCGCCTTGAGACATTGGAATGTCACTTCAAGGTCGGAGAGGAGGTCGGAAGCTTTCCTCGTCTTGACTACGATGTCATCGACGTAGGCCTCGACCGTGTGACCGATGTGTTCGCCGAACACATGGTTCATGCACTGCTGGTACGTCGCGCCCGCATTCCTCAAACCGAACGGCATGGTGACATAGCAGTACATGCCGAAGGGCGTGATGAAAGAAGTCGCGAGCTGGTCGGACTCTTTCATCCTGATTTGGTGGTACCCCGAGTAAGCATCGAGGAAAGACAGGGTTTCGCACCCAGCAGTGGAATCCACGATTTGATCGATGCGAGGCAGAGGGTAGGGAACCTTCGGACATGCTTTGTTAAGACCAGTGTAGTCTACACACATCCGCCATTTTCCTCCTTTCTTTCTCACAAGCACAGGGTTGGCAAGCCATTCGGGATGGAATACCTCTTTGATGAACCCGGCTGCCGTTAGCTTGTGGATCTCCTCGCCTATCTGAAAGGGAATTAGGCTTACACCTAGTCCCTAATTAATTTTGGTGGTTGAATTGCCCAACACAAATAATTGAACTAACTAGTTTGCCCAAGTGTATAGTTTATACAGGTGTAAAAGGTTCACACTCAGCCAATAAAAAGATCAAGTTTTGGATTCAACAAAGGAGCAAAGAGGCAACCGAAGGCACCTCTGGTCTGGGGGCACCGGACTGTCCGGTGCACCAGAGGGCTCCAACTCGAACTCGCCACCTTCGGGAATTTCGCAGGTCGCGGCGCTATAATTCACCGGACTGTCCGGTGCTCCAAGGAAGCGCGGTCTCCGGAACTCGCCAGCCTCGGGAACGCGCAGCAGCCGCTCCGCTATAATTCACCGGACATGTCCGGTGTGCACCGGACTGTCCGGTGCAACATCGAGGCAACAGCTACTTCAGGAGCCAACGGCTACCTGCGACGCAATAAATGCGCGCCAGCGCGCGCAGAGGTCAGGCACGCCCATGCTGGCGCACCGGACATCCAACAGTGCATGTCCGGTGTGCACCGGACATCCAGGCGGGCCCACAAGTCAGAAGCTCCAACGGTCAGAATCCAACGGCAGTGATGACGTGGCGGGGGCACCGGACATGTCCGGTGTGCACCGGACTGTCCGGTGCGCCATCGAACAGACAGCCTCCACCAACGGTCAAGTTTGGTGGTTGGGGCTATAAATACCACAACCACCCCACCATTCATTGCATCCAAGTTTTCCACTTCTCAACCACTTACAAGAGCTAGGCATTCAATTCTAGACACACCAAAGAGATCAAATCCTCTCCAATTCCACAAAAGGCTTTAGTGATTAGCGAGAGAGATTTGCCGTGTTCTTTTGAGCTCTTGCGCTTGGATTGCTTCTTTTCTTTCTCACTTGCTCTTGTGATCAACACTCAATTGTAATCAAGGCAAGAGGCACCAATTGTGTGGTGGCCCTTGCGGGGAAGTTTTATTCCCGGCTTTGATTTGAGAAGAGAAGCTCACTCGGTCCGAGGGACCGTTTGAGAGAGGGAAGGGTTGAAAGAGACCCGGCCTTTGTGGCCTCCTCAACGGGGAGTAGGTTTGCGAGAACCGAACCTCGGTAAAACAAATCCGTGTGTCACACTCTTCATTTGCTTGCGATTTGTTTTGCGCCCTCTCTCGCGGACTCGTTTACATTTCTAACGCTAACCCAGCTTGTAGTTGTGTTTATATTTGTAAATTTCAGTTTCGCCCTATTCACCCCCCCCCTCTAGGCGACTATCAATTGGTATCAGAGCCCGGTGCTTCATTAGAGCCTAACCGCTCGAAGTGATGTCGGGAGATCACGCCAAGAAGGAGATCGAGACCGGCAAAAAGCCCACTACAAGCCACGGGAGCACTTCATCGGATGAGTCCCGCACCAAGAGGAAGGAGAAGAAGAAGAGCTCCTCCAACAAAGGGAAGGAGAAGAAATCTTCTTCTCACCACAAAGAGAAGAAGGAGAGATCTTCCTCTCACAAGCCACATCGGAGTGGGGACAAGCACAAGAGGATGAGGAAAGTGGTCTACTACGAGACCGACACTTCATCAACATCGACCTCCGGCTCCGATGCGCCCTCCGTAACTTCTAAACGCCAAGAGCGTAAGAAGTTTAGTAAGATCCCCTTACACTATTCTCGTACATCTAGACATACTCCATTACTTTCCGTTCCATTAGGCAAACCGCCAACCTTTGACGGTGAAGATTATGCTAGGTGGAGTGATTTAATGAAATTTCATCTAACCTCACTCCACAAAAGTATATGGAATGTTGTTGAGTTTGGAGCACAGGTACCATCCGTAGGGGATGAGGATTATGATGAGGACGAGGTGGCCCAAATCGAGCACTTCAACTCCTAAGCCACAACCATACTCTTGGCCTCTCTAAATAGAGAGGAATACAACAAGGTGCAAGGGTTGAAGAAAGCAAAGGAAATTTGGGACCTCCTCAAGACCGCGCACGAGGGTGATGAACTAACAAAGATCACCAAGCGGGAAACGATCGAGGGGGAGCTCGGTCGCTTTCGACTTCGCCAAGGGGAAGAGCCACAAGACATGTACAATCGGCTCAAGACTTTGGTGAACCAAGTGCGCAACGTCGGGAGCAAGAAGTGGGATGACCACGAGGTGGTTAAGGTTATTCTTAGATCACTCATTTTCCTTAACCCCACTCAAGTTCAATTAATTCGTGGTAATCCTAGATATACTCAAATGACCCCCGAGGAAGTTATCGGGAATTTTGTGAGCTTTGAATGTATGATCAAAGGCTCCAAGAAGATCAACGAGCTTGATGAACCCTCCACGTCCGAAGCACAACCGGTGGCATTTAAGGCGACGGAGGAGAAGAAGGAGGAGTCTACACCGAGTAGACAACCAATTGACGCCTCCAAGCTCGACAATGAGGAGATGGCTTTAATCATCAAAAGCTTTCGCCAAATCCTCAAGCAACGGAAGGGGAAGGATTACAAATCCCGTTCCAAGAAGGTTTGCTACAAGTGTGGTAAGCCCGGTCACTTTATCGCTAAATGTCCATTATCAAGTGACAGTGACAGGGATAACGACAAGAAGGGAAAGAGGAAAGAAAAGAAGAGGTACCACAAGAAGAGGGGCGGCGATGCCCACGTGTGCCGCGAGTGGGACTCCGACGAGAGCTCCACCGAGTCCTCCTCCGACGAGGACGCCGCCAACATCGCCGTCACCAAGGGACTCCTCTTCCCAAACGTCGGCCACAAGTGCCTCATGGCAAAGGACGGCAAAAGGAAGAAGGTAAAATCAAGATCCTCCACTAAATATGAAACCTCTAGTGATGAGGATGATGCTAGCAATGAGGAGGATAACTTGCACGTTCTTTTTGCCAACCTTAACATGGAACAAAAGGAAAAACTAAATGAGCTAATTAGTGCCATCCATGAAAAGGATGACCTCTTGGACTCCCAAGAGGACTTCCTAATCAAGGAAAATAAAAAGCATGTTAAGGTTAAAAATGCTTATGCTCTAGAGGTAGAAAAATGTGAGAAATTATCTAGTGAGCTAAGTACTTGCCATGATACTATTACCAACCTTAGAAATGAAAATGCTAGTTTAAATGCTAAGGTTGACTCACATGTTTGTAATGTTTCAATTCCCAATCTTAGAAATGATAATGATGATTTGCTTGCTAACATTGAAGAATTAAACATTTCCCTTGCTAGCCTTAGAGTAGAAAATGAAAATTTGATTGCTAAGGCTAAAGAACTAGATGTTTGCAATGTTACAATTTCCGATCTTAGAGATAATAATGATATCTTGCGTGCTAAGATCGTTGAACTTAATTCATGCAAACCCACTACATCTAGTGTTGAGCATGTTTCCATTTGTACTAGATGTAGAGATGTTGATATTAATGCTATTCGTGATCACATGACTTTGATTAAACAACAAAATGATCATATAGCAATATTAGATGCAAAAATTGCCGAGCATAACTTAGAAAATGAAAAGTTCAAATTTGCTAGAAGTATGCTCTATAATGGGAGACACCCTGGCATTAAGGATGGCATTGGCTACCAAAGGGGAGACAATGTCAAACTTAGTGCCCCTCCTAAAAATTTGTCTAACTTTGTTAAGGGCAAAGCTCCCATGTCTCAGGATAACGAGGGTTACATTTTGTACCATGCCGGTTATCCCGAGAGCAAAATTAGGAGAATTCACTCTAGGAAGTCTCACTCTGGCCCTAATCATGCTTTTATGTATAAGGGTGAGACATCTAGTTCTAGGCAACCAACCCGTGCTAAGTTGCCTAAGAAGAAGACTCCTAATGCATCAAATGATCATGACATTTCATTTAAAACTTTTGATGCATCTTATGTTTTGACTAATAAATCCGGCAAGGTAGTTGCCAAATTTGTTGGGGGCAAACACAAGGGCTCCAAGACTTGTGTTTGGGTACCCAAAGTTCTTGTGTCTAATGCCAAAGGACCCAAAACCGTTTGGGTACCTAAATTCAAGAACTAAAATTGTTTTGTAGGTTTATGCATCCGGGGGCTCAAGTTGGATACTCGACAGCGGGTGCACAAACCACATGACAGGGGAGAAGAAGATGTTCTCCTCATATGAGAAAAACCAAGATCCCCAACGAGCTATCGCATTCGGGGATGGAAATCAAGGTTTGGTCAAAGGTTTGGGTAAAATTGCTATATCACCTGACCATACTATTTCCAATGTTTTTCTTGTAGACTCTTTAGATTACAATTTGCTTTCTGTATCCCAATTATGTCAAATGGGCTACAACTGTCTATTCACTGATGTAGGTGTCACTGTCTTTAGAAGAAGTGATGATTCAATAGCATTTAAGGGTGTGTTAGAGGGTCAGCTATACTTAGTAGATTTTGATAGAGCTGAACTCGACACATGCTTAATTGCTAAGACTAACATGGGTTGGCTCTGGCATCGCCGACTAGCCCACGTTGGGATGAAGAATCTTCATAAGCTTCTAAAGGGAGAGCACATTTTGGGACTAACAAATGTTCACTTTGAGAAAGATAGGATTTGTAGCGCATGCCAAGCAGGAAAGCAAGTTGGGTCTCATCATCCACACAAGAACATCATGACGACCGACAGGCCACTGGAGCTCCTACACATGGACCTATTCGGCCCGATCGCTTACATAAGCATCGGCGGGAGTAAGTACTGTCTAGTTATTGTGGATGATTATTCTCGCTTCACTTGGGTATTCTTTTTACAGGAAAAATCTCAAACCCAAGAGACCTTAAAGGGATTCTTGAGACGGGCTCAAAATGAGTTCGGCTTAAGGATCAAGAAAATTAGAAGCGACAATGGGACGGAGTTCAAGAACTCTCAAATTGAAGGCTTCCTTGAGGAGGAGGGCATCAAGCATGAGTTCTCTTCTCCCTACACTCCACAACAAAATGGTGTAGTGGAGAGGAAGAATCGAACTCTATTAGACATGGCAAGAACCATGCTTGATGAGTACAAGACACCAGATCGATTTTGGGCCGAAGCGGTCAACACCGCTTGCTACGCCATCAACCGGTTATACCTTCACCGAATCCTCAAGAAGACATCCTATGAACTCCTAACCGGTAAAAAGCCCAACATTTCATATTTTAGAGTTTTTGGTAGCAAATGCTTTATTCTTGTTAAGAGAGGTAGAAAATCTAAATTTGCTCCTAAAACTGTAGAAGGCTTTTTACTAGGATATGATTCAAACACAAGGGCATATAGAGTCTTTAACAAGTCCTCAGGACTAGTTGAAGTTTCTTGTGACGTTGTGTTTGATGAAACTAACGGCTCTCAAGTAGAGCAAGTTGATCTTGATGAGATAGGTGAAGAACAGGCTCCATGCATAGCGCTAAGGAACATGTCCATTGGGGATGTGTGTCCTAAGGAATCCGAAGAGCCTCCACATGCACAAGATCAACCATCCTCCTCCATGCAAGCATCTCCACCAACTCAAATTGAGGATGATGCTCAAGATGTTGAACAAGAAGATCAAGAAGATGAGCCACCTCAAAATGACGGCAACGATCAAGGGGGAGATGCAAATGATCAAGAAAAGGAGGATGAGCAAGAACCAAGGCCGCCACACCCAAGAGTCCACCAAGCAATCCAACGAGATCACCCCGTCGACACCATCCTCGGCGACATTCATAAGGGGGTAACTACTAGATCTCGTGTTGCACATTTTTGTGAACATTACTCGTTTGTTTCCTCTATTGAGCCACACAGGGTAGAGGAAGCACTACAAGATTCGGATTGGGTAGTGGCGATGCAAGAGGAGCTCAACAACTTCACTAGAAATGAGGTATGGCATTTAGTTTCACGTCCTAATCAAAATGTTGTAGGAACCAAATGGGTTTTCCGCAACAAGCAAGATGAGCATGGTGTGGTGACAAGGAGCAAAGCACGACTTGTGGCCAAGGGATACTCCCAAGTCGAAGGTTTGGATTTCGGTGAAACCTATGCACCCGTAGCTAGGCTTGAGTCAATTCGCATATTATTGGCCTATGCTACTTACCATGGCTTTAAGCTTTATCAAATGGACGTAAAAAGTGCATTCCTCAATGGACCAATCAAGGAAGAGGTCTACGTTGAGCAACCTCCCGGCTTTGAAGACAGTAAGTACCCTAACCATGTCTATAAGCTCTCTAAGGCGCTTTATGGGCTCAAGCAAGCCCCAAGAGCATGGTATGAATGCCTTAGAGATTTCCTTATTACTAATGGTTTCAAGTCGGAAAGGCCGATCCTACACTCTTTACTAAAACTCTTGAAAATGACTTGTTTGTATGCCAAATTTATGTTGATGATATTATATTTGGGTCTACTAACGAGTCTACATGTGAAGAGTTTAGTAGGATTATGACACAGAAATTCGAGATGTCTATGATGGGAGAGTTGAAGTATTTCTTAGGATTCCAAGTGAAACAACTCCAAGAGGACACCTTCATTAGCCAAACAAAGTATACTCAAGATATTCTAAGCAAGTTTGGAATGAAGGATGCCAAGCCCATCAAGACACCCATGGGAACAAATGGGCATCTCGACCTCGACACGGGAGGTAAGTCCGTGGATCAAAAGGTATACAGGTCGATGATAGGTTCTTTACTCTATTTATGTGCATCTCGACCGGATATTATGCTTTCCGTATGCATGTGTGCAAGATTCCAAGCCGACCCTAAGGAAGCTCACCTTACGGCCGTAAAACGAATCTTGAGATATTTGGCTTATACACCTAAGTTTGGGCTTTGGTATCCTAGGGGATCCACATTTGATTTGATTGGTTATTCGGATGCCGATTGGGCAGGGTGCAAAATCAATAGGAAGAGCACATCGGGGACTTGCCAGTTCTTGGGAAGATCCTTGGTGTCTTGGGCTTCAAAGAAGCAAAATTCGGTCGCTCTTTCAACCGCTGAAGCCGAGTACATTACCGCAGGTCATTGTTGCGCGCAATTACTTTGGATGAGGCAAACCCTGCGGGACTACGGTTACAAATTCACCAAAGTCCCTTTGCTATGTGATAATGAGAGTGCAATCAAAATGACCGACAATCCGGTCGAGCATAGCCGTACTAAGCACATAGCCATTCGGTATCATTTTCTTAGGGATCACCAACAAAAGGGAGATATCGAGATTTCATACATTAATACTAAAGATCAATTAGCCGATATCTTTACCAAGCCTCTTGATGAACAATCTTTTAACAAACTTAGGCATGAGCTCAATATTCTTGATTCTAGGAACTTCTTTTGTTAAAATTGCACACATTGCTCTTCTATATACCTTTGATCATGTCTCTTTCATATGCTATGACTAATGTGTTTCAAGTCTATTTCAAACCAAGTCATAGGTGTATTGAAAGGGAATTGAAGTCTTCGGCGAAGACAAAGGCTTCCACTCCGTAACTCATCCTTCGCCGTCGCTCCAAGAGACTCTCCATCTTTGGGGGAGAGAGCAAAAGGACTTCGTCCTTGGTATAATCTTAACTCTTTTATCTATGACCAAAAGGGAAGATAGCACTTCGAGGGCTCTAATGATTTCGTTTTTGGCGATTCATGCCAAAGGGGGAGAAAATATGAGCCCAAAGCAAAAGGACCGCACCACCACACCAATTTCAAAAAACTAAGTGTTGAATATTTTTCAATTGGTATCCTATTGTATTCAAAAAGGGGAGAAAATAGTATTTCAAAAAGGATAGATCAAAACCCTCTTGAACACTAAGAGGAAGATTTCATTTAGGGGGAGTTTTGTTTAGTCAAAGGAAAAGCATTTGAAACAGGGGGAGAAAATTTCAAATCTTGAAAGTGCTTCTCAAAATCTTACTCATTTGCCTTTGACTATTTGCAAAAGAACTTTGAAAAGGATTTACAAAAGAGTTTGCAAAAACAAAATATGTGGTGCAAGCGTGGTCCAAAATGTTAAATAAGAAAGAAACAATCCATGCATATCTTGTAAGTATTGGCTCAATTCCAAGCAACCTTTGCACTTACATTATGCAAACTAGTTCAATTATGCACTTCTACATTTGTTTTGGTTTGTGTTGGCATCAATCACCAAAAAGGGGGAGATTGAAAGGGAATTAGGCTTACACCTAGTCCCTAATTAATTTTGGTGGTTGAATTGCCCAACACAAATAATTGAACTAACTAGTTTGCCCAAGTGTATAGTTTATACAGGTGTAAAAGGTTCACACTCAGCCAATAAAAAGATCAAGTTTTGGATTCAACAAAGGAGCAAAGAGGCAACCGAAGGCACCTCTGGTCTGGGGGCACCGGACTGTCCGGTGTACACCGGACAGTGTCCGGTGCACCACCGGACAGTGTCCGGTGCACCAGAGGGCTCCAACTCGAACTCGCCACCTTCGGGAATTTCGCAGGTCGCGGCGCTATAATTCACCGGACTGTCCGGTGCTCCAAGGAAGCGCGGTCTCCGGAACTCGCCAGCCTCGGGAACGCGCAGCAGCCGCTCCGCTATAATTCACCGGACATGTCCGGTGTGCACCGGACTGTCCGGTGCAACATCGAGGCAACGGCTACTTCAGGAGCCAACGGCTACCTGCGACGCAATAAATGCGCGCCAGCGCGCGCAGAGGTCAGGCACGCCCATGCTGGCGCACCGGACATCCAACAGTGCATGTCCGGTGTGCACCGGACATCCAGGCGGGCCCATAAGTCAGAAGCTCCAACGGTCAGAATCCAACGGCAGTGATGACGTGGCGGGGGCACCGGACATGTCCGGTGTGCACCGGACTGTCCGGTGCGCCATCGAACAGACAGCCTCCACCAACGGTCAAGTTTGGTGGTTGGGGCTATAAATACCACAACCACCCCACCATTCATTGCATCCAAGTTTTCCACTTCTCAACCACTTACAAGAGCTAGGCATTCAATTCTAGACACACCAAAGAGATCAAATCCTCTCCAATTCCACAAAAGGCTTTAGTGATTAGCGAGAGAGATTTGCTGTGTTCTTTTGAGCTCTTGCGCTTGGATTGCTTCTTTTCTTTCTCACTTGCTCTTGTGATCAACACTCAATTGTAATCAAGGCAAGAGACACCAATTGTGTGGTGGCCCTTGTGGGGAAGTTTTATTCCCGGCTTTGATTTGAGAAGAGAAGCTCACTCGGTCCGAGGGACCGTTTGAGAGAGGGAAGGGTTGAAAGAGACCCGGCCTTTGTGGCCTCCTCAACGGGGAGTAGGTTTGCGAGAACCGAACCTCGGTAAAACAAATCCGTGTGTCACACTCTTCATTTGCTTGCGATTTGTTTTGCGCCCTCTCTCGCGGACTCGTTTACATTTCTAACGCTAACCCAGCTTGTAGTTGTGTTTATATTTGTAAATTTCAGTTTCGCCCTATTCACCCCCCCCCCCTCTAGGCGACTATCAATTGGTATCAGAGCCCGGTGCTTCATTAGAGCCTAACCGCTCGAAGTGATGTCGGGAGATCACGCCAAGAAGGAGATCGAGACCGACAAAAAGCCCACTACAAGCCACGGGAGCACTTCATCGGATGAGTCCCGCACCAAGAGGAAGGAGAAGAAGAAGAGCTCCTCCAACAAAGGGAAGGAGAAGAAATCTTCTTCTCACCACAAAGAGAAGAAGGAGAGATCTTCCTCTCACAAGCCACATCGGAGTGGGGACAAGCATCTTCCGGTGTCGACGGCGGCGGCGACAAGGTCCACGTCAAGGTCCGCGTCGACGGCGTCGCGTTTCGCTTGCGACTTCTTCTTGCCTTTCTTCTTGGCGCCACGCTGAGTAGACGCCTCGGGAGCATCTTCCGGTGGGCGGCCCTGGGCTGCTTGTCCTTTCGGAAGATAGCCTCGACCGCCTCCTGGCCAGAGGCGAACTTGGTGGCGATGTCCATCAGCTCGCTCGCCCTGGTGGGGGTCTTGCGACCCAACTTGCTCACCAGGTCGCGGCAGGTGGTGCCGGCAAGGAACGCGCCGATGACATCCGAGTCGGTGATGTTGGGCAGCTCGGTGCGCTGCTTCGAGAATCGCCGGATGTAGTCCCAGAGAGACTCTCCCGGCTGCTGCCGGCAGCTTCGGAGGTCCCAGGAATTCCCGGGGCGCACGTACGTGCCCTGGAAATTGCCGGCGAAGGCTTGGACCAGGTCATCCCAGTTGGAGATCTGCCCCGGAGGCAGGTGCTCCAACCAGGCGCGAGCGGTGTCGGAGAGGAACAGGGGGAGGTTGCGGATGATGAGGTTGTCGTCGTCCGTTCCACCCAGCTGGCAGGCCAGGCGGTAGTCCGCAAGCCACAATTCCGGTCTCGTTTCCCCCGAGTACTTTGTGATAGTAGTCGGGGGTCGGAACCGGGTCGGGAACGGTGCCCGCCGGATGGCCCGGCTGAAGGCCTGCGGACCGGGTGGTTCAGGCGAGGGACTCCGATCCTCCCCGCTGTCGTAGCGTCCCCCACGCCTGGGGTGATAGCCTCGGTGCACCCTCTCGTCGAGGTGGGCCCGACGGTCGTGATGATGGTGCTCGTTGCCGAGGTGGCCCGGGGCCGCAGGCGCGGTGTTGCGCGTGCGCCCGGTGTAGACCGAGGCTTCCCGCATGAATCGGGAAGTCGCGACATGAGGTTCCGAGGGGTATCCCTGCCTTCGGGAGGCAGAGCTCTCGGCCCGTCGGACCGCAGCGCCTTCCAGGAGATTCTTGAGCTCCCCCTGGATTCGCCGACCCTCGGTGGTTGATGGCTCCGGCATCGCGCGGAGAAGCATCGCTGCTGCGGCCAGGTTCTGACCGACCCCACTGGATGCGGGTGACGGCCTGACCCTGACGTCGTTGGCGACGCGAAGCTGGAGACCCTGGGGCAGGTGACGTATTTCTCCGGCCGGGGGTTGGCCCGCCCATGCCTGCCCGACGTCCCGGCGGATCGGCTCAAGCGCTCCTGCTCCCTCGTCGAGCCTGGCCTGTGCCCCGCGGACTTGCTCGAGCTGTGGGTCGTGACCCCCCGCCGGAACGGGGACCACAGCTAGCTCCCGCGGGATGTCAGCGCGAGGCACCGGCCTAGGGAGATCACCGTCCTCCGGCATGCCGAGATGATTGCCTTCGGAGGGACCCCCTAGATCGACGTGGAAACATTCGCGGCTTGGGCCGCAGTCCTCGTCGTCGAGGCTGCGGCTACCGTCGGAACAGTCGGAGAGGCAGTAGTCACATGCGGTCCTGAAGTCCCGCATGGCACTGGGGTTGCCAAGTCCAGAGAAATCCCAACAGATGCTGGGGTCGTCGTCTTCCTCGGACCCGGAGGGCCCATAGGTCGAGACGTTCGTCAGCCGGTCCCAAGGCGACCGCATGCGAAACCCCAGAGGGTTTGAACTCGCCTCTACGAGAGTGCCCGCCAAAGCAAGGTCGCTAGGCGGGTTGAGGCTGAATCCAAATGACGTAGGATGGGAATCGGTCGGTACCTTTTGGTCGACGAACGGCGATGAAGTCACGTCGGGGACTGACTGCACCGTCATCTCAAGTACGAGGGTGACGCCCAGCAAGCCTTCCGCGAGCGTGCTGGCGTCGTCCGCTTGCTCGGGATTGGCGTGTCGCGGGGAGACGGCGCTCGCCTTCGTCTCAAACGCGAGGTCGACGCCCGACGCGCCCCCCGTTGGGGCGCTAGGGACGTCGACTCGCTCGACAGCCGACGAGGCGCGGCCTCCCGCTTGGCCTTGGTTGCCCCGCCTCCTCCTCCGTTGGCGGGGGAGAGGACGGGGCGAGCTCGAATGTTGTTCTTCCACCACGCGGGGAAGACGTCGTCGATTCCGCCGCCGACGGGCGGGCTATCGGCCGCCATTGTCGTTGTCACGCGGCGGTGGAAGGAGTATCATGTCGTAGCTGCCGTCGAAGGACATGAACTCAAGACTCCCGAAACGGAGCACCGTCCCGGGTCGGAGAGGTTGCTGGAGACTGCCCATCTGGAGCTTGACGGGAAACTGTTCGTCAACACGCAGCAGGCCTCTACCTGGCGCGCCAACTGTCGGCGTTTCGAGACCGGGGGGTCCCTCGGGCCGACGAGTGAGTGTCGCCGCGTGCCCCAGCCCAGATGGGTCGAGCACGTGGGCAAGCGCGAAGGGGGGAAAGGAGCGAGGCGGCCGGAGACCGGCGTGAGAGAGGTGGGAATCCCGCGGCCTTCGTGTTCGTCTCGCACCCAGGTCGGGTGCGCTTGCAGTAGGGGGTTACAAGCGTCCACGCGGGAGAGGGAAGCGAGCGGCCCCAAGAGAGCGCCTGTCCCGTCCTCGTCCCCGCGCGGCCAACCCTCTCTAAGAGGGCCCTGGTCCTTCCTTTTATAGGCGTAAGGAGAGGATCCAGGTGTACAATGGGGGTGTAGCAGAGTGCTACGTGTCTAGCGGGGGAGAGCTAGCGCCCTAAGTACATGCCGATGTGGCAGCCGGAGAGATTTTGGCACCCAGCTGGTGTGATGTCGTGGCCGTCGGAGGAGCGACGGAGCCTGGCGGAGGGACAGCTGTCGGAGCGGTTGAGTCCTTGCCGACGTCCTCCTGCTTCCGTAAGAGAGCTGAGAGCCGCCGTCGTCACAGAGCATGCGGGGCGCCATCATTGCCTATCTGGCGGAGCTAGCCAGATGGGACACCGGTCTTGTTCTCTGCGGCCCGAGTCAGCTCGGGGTAGGGTGATGATGGCGCTTCCTGTTGACGTGGCTGGCCTGCGCCCTAGGTTGGGCGACGTGGAGGCTCCTCCGAAGCCAAGGTCTAGTCTGTCTTCCATGGCCGAGGCCGAGTCCGAGCCCCTGGGTCGGGCGAGGCGGAGGTCGTTCGGCAGAGGCCAGGGCGGAGTCCGAGCCCTGGGGTCGGGCGAAGCGGAGTTCGTCGTCTTCTGGGGCTGAGCCCGAGTCCGAGCCCTAGGGTCGGGCGAAGCGGAGTTCGTCGTCTTCTGGGACTTAGCCCGAGTTCGAGCCCTGGGTCGGGCGGAGCGGAGTTCGCCGTCTTCCGGGACTTAGCCCGAGTCCGAGCCCTGGGTCGGGCGGAGCGGAGTTCGCCGTCTTCCAGGACTTAGCCCGAGTCCGAGCCCTGGGTCGGGCGGAGCGGAGTTCGTCGTCTTCCGGGACTTAGCCTGAGTCCGAGCCCTGGGTCGGGCGGAGCTTCCTATGGTGCCTTTGGCAGGGCTTACTGCCTGTCAGTCTCACTCTGTCAAGTGGCACTGCAGTCGGAGTGGCGCAGGCGGCGCTGTCCTTCTGTCAGGCCGGTCAGTGGAGCGGCGAAGTGACAGCGGTCACTTCGGCTCTGCCGGAGGGCGCGCGTCAGGACAAAGGTGTCAGGCTACCTTTGCATTAAATGCTCCTGCGACTTGGTCGGTCGGTGCGGCGATTTAGTCAGGGTTGCTTCTTAACGAAGGCAGGGCCTCGGGCGAGCCGGAGATATGTTCGCCGTCGGAGGGGGGGGGGGGGGGCTCGGGCAAGACGGAAATCCTCCGGGGTCGGCTGCCCTTGTCCGAGGCTAGGCTCGGGCGAGGCGTGATCGAGTCGCTCGAATGGACTGATCCCTGACTTAATCGCACCCATCAGGCCTTAGCAGCTTTATGCTGATGGGGGTTACCAGCTGAGAATTAGGAGTCTTGAGGGTACCCCTAATTATGGTCCCCGACAACTAGTGATAACATTTTGGTTGAGATGGCAGATTTGCTTAATGTTAGTCTAGGAAAAAATGCTGAGGAAGTTTGTTTGAATCTTAATGATATTAAAATGATGGAGTTAGAAAGATTTATTGCTAGTTGCTCTAATATGGTTTCTGAAGTTGATTTGAACATAACTGAGACTGAAAAAGAAATTGAGATCTCTGATTCTATTGATAAAATGGTTCAAGACTTGCTTGATAGTGAATCTGATAAAGAAAAAATGTTGGTTTATAATAAAAAAGAGGATCTAAGAAGAGAGAAAAAATATTCTCTAAGAAATAAAAATAAAAAAAGGTTAGGTGTACACCTAATAAAAGGAGAGTTAAAAAAAGAGAGACTCCAGAATTATTGGTTCCATAATGATAGGAGTCATATGGAATTGCCAGGGTCTGGTGAAACCGGGAAAGTTTGAGTTCCTAAAGGAACTTATTACAAAACATAAAGTAGACTTTATTGGTCTTCAAGAGACCAAAAAAAGGAATTTGATCAAAGATGGTTTGAGGCTCTGAACCCTCAAAAAATTTTATCTGGATTTCTTCTCCCCCAGAGGTAGATCTGGTGGGCTTCTGGTTGGAATTAACTCTGATATTTTTTATATCATTAGTCAGGACATCAGTGAGTTTATGATCAATTGTCTGATTCATCATAAGACTAAAAATGTCACTTTTAGTTTTATCAACATTTATGGCGCGGCTCAAGCTGAACATAGAAGTAGATTTCTCAGTGAATTTTCTTCGGTCTGTTCTAATTGTAAAGGACCGACCATTTTTGGTGGTGATTTCAATATCATTAGAACTATTGAAGAAAAAAATAAACCTGTGAGTCTTAGTAGATGGAGTGCTATCTTTAATTCGATTATTGAATTGCATGGTCTCATTGATCTTGATCTGTCTGATAGACTCTATACCTGGTCAAACAATAGGAACAATCCTACCTTTGAAAAACTTGACAGGTTTTTGGTAAATCCTGAGTGGGACTTGTTGTTTCATAATGCTACAGTCAGAGGTCTTGATAGATCTTTGTCTGATCATGTGCCTCTTGTTCTGCAAACTGAAGAAAAAAAAGTCCCTCATGAGTTCAGATATGAACTCAGCTGGAAATTTAGACCAAAGTTTTATGACATGGTGAGGACTAACTGGACTCTTCCAGTTAGAAATAAGAAGAGTATTGATATTTGGAAAGAAAAAGTTAAAAGACTTAAAAGAACTCTGAAAGGATGGAATATTAATGAAGAAGGTTCCAATAGGAGGAAAATCAACACTCTGAAAATGAATCTGAATAGATTGGACATCAAAAATGAGTCTGAAAATCTCTCTGATAGAGAGAAAAATGAAAAGATGGAGTATGAATTGCAGCTGAAATCCTTACTTCTTGAGGAAGAAACGAAGATGAAACAGATTGCCACAGAAAAAAATATCATTGCTGGAGATGAGAATACTAAATATTTTCATCTAAAAGCCAATGGAAAAAAAGACGTCTGAGAATTCATTCTCTGCTCGATAATGGGAGACTTGTGGATAATGAGGATGAAATTAATAAGTTAGCCACTGACTATTATAAAAACCTCTTTGGCCCTTCAAATATTACGACTATTAATATGAATGATATGAATATGCGAAGGCTTAATGAAGATGACAGAAATTATCTTACTGCCCCTTTTAGTCTCGATGAGATTTACAAAGTTGTCTCTGACCTCAAACATAATAGTGCTCCAGGCCCTGATGGTTTCCCTGCAGAATTTTCCAGGATTTCTGGGATATTATTAAAAAGGATATTTGGTATTTGTGTGATGATTTTTAAAGGAAATTTGGACATCAAAAGACTTAATTATGGTGTGATTACCTTAATTCCTAAGGTAGATAATGCCATGGAAATGAAAAATTTCAGACCAATTTGTCTATTGAATGTTTGTTATAAAATCATCACCAAAACTTTGAATAATAGGTTATCTTCGTGTATCAACAAGGTGATTAGTGGAAATCAATTTGGTTTTGTTAAAGGAAAATATATTCTTGATTGTGTTGTTGCTCTTCATGAAATTATTCATGAAGTAAAAAAAAGAAGCAAAATGGGATTATTCTTAAAATTGACTTTGAGAAGGCTTATGATAAAGTCAATTGGCAATTCTTATATAGCATGCTCCAACAAAAAGGTTTTGGAGACAAATGGAGTGATTGGTGATGAAAACGGTGAAAGGAGGGAAGGTTGCTATTAGAACTAATGGCATGATTGGCCCCTATTTTTCTACTCATAAAGGGGTCAGACAGGGTGACCCCTTTTCCCCCCTCCTCTTCAACATAGCAGCTGATGGTCTTGCGTGTCTTATTAAAAAAGCACAAGAAAAAAAACTGATTGCTGGCTTGATTCCTCATATTATAAGTAATGGTTGTGCTTATCTTCAATATGCGGATGATACATTTTTTTTGCTTCAGGACAATCTTGAATTTGCAAGGAACTTAAAATTTATCTTGATTTTGTTTGAAAAGATGTCTGGTCTGAAAATCAACTTTCATAAAAGTGAGGTTTATTGTTTTGGTGATAATAATAATAACAAAGATGCTTATACTGAGATTTTTACTTGCCCTATTAAAATTCTTCCCATTTGCTACCTTAGTGTTCCTATTGATCATAAAACTTTGAGCATTTCTCAGTGGGCTAAGACTGAAGAGAAATTTGAAAAAAATTAGGAGTTTGGCAAGGTAGATATCTCAGCCTTGGGGGAAGATTAACTCTCATTAATAGTAGTCTGTCTAACATTCCCCTTTATATGCTTTCTCTTTATATGACACCATCTTCTGTTTTAAAAAATATGGATATCTTTAGAAAGAGATTTCTTTGGAATGGTGGAGAAAAGAAAAAAATATCATTTGGTGAATTGGGATACAGTCTGTACTGCTAAAGAAAAAGGGGGACTTGGTATTTTAAATCTTAGATGGATGAATATCAGTCTACTGACTAAATGGCTGTGGAAACTTGAGAAATAAGATGGTCTTTGGCAGACAATTGTTAAAAAAAATACATGAAATGCAAGCCCTTATGTATTTTGAAAAAAAACAAGGTGACTCTCAATTTTGGCGTGGCATCATTGACAACAAAGAAGAATATTGCAACAACAGAAAAATGAAGATTGGAAATGGATTTTCTTCTAGTTTTTGGATAGACAAATGGTGTGGAGATGAACCTTTCTCCATAAAATACAAAAGATTATTTGATTTATCCCTGAATAAAGAGATAAATGTGAATGAGGCTTTGAGTGACAACTGCAACTCCTTAATCTTCAGAAGGAGATTATTTGGAGTTGGAGCTAATATGTTGGAAGATTTAAAAAAGGATTGTGAAGATTACTGTCTTGAGGATAGTAAAGATATGCCTTCTTGGATTCTAGACAAGAAAGGGTTTTCAGTGAAGTTGTTATATATGAAGTTTAAACGAAATACGATCAGAAAATCATATTGGTTTATCTGGAAAGCGAAAATCCCACAGAGGATAAAAGTTTTTCTTTGGTTGATCTTAGAAAATAAAATTTTATCCAAAGAAAATCTGAAGAAAAAAAGTGGCATGGTAATGTTAATTGTAATTGGTGTGGTTGTTTGGAAACCACTAATCATATCTTTTACAATTGTCAGGTTGCCACTTTCACTTGGAGAGTGATCCAGATGGCTTTAGTGTCTTTGTCCATTCCCAAAATTGCCAATGAAATGTTTGGGTTATGGCTTTGTAGCTTTAAAAAATATGAAAGAAATCTAATCACTATTGGTTGTAGTGCTGTGCTCTGGTCTTTATGGAAAATTAGGAATGATTGCTGTTTCAATAACATCTCCCCTCCTAATGCTGCTAACATTGTGCTCCTATGCTGTTCATGGTTGGATGCTTGGGCGGTTCTTCAGAAAGAAATGTCAAGAAAGATGTTGCTGGAAGGAAGTTCACTTCTCAGAAGAATAGTTAAAGAGATCTACAACAGGGAGTTTGGCTGGGCGCCGGTAGACTATCGTTTGTGCAGTTGATGTCAAGTGCGTTGGTTTTTCTGCTGTGTGCTCCATCTGTTTGCAATCTGTCAGCTGGAGTCAGTTTCTGGTTTTTAAATTGTCTGGTTCATTTCTGGATGGTTTGGACTTGTAATCGAGGGCCTTTACCAAAAACCTGTTGGTATTGTTAGGGTTCTTATGAGCTACTTCATTTTGATTAGATGGTTTGTTTAGATGTTGGAATCTGGAGTAATCCAAAACATGTATGGATGGTTAGCTTCTATTCCGTTAGCCAGAAGTGCTAAGTTCTGTAATAAGTAGCTTTCTGTTGGAGTCTGTCAAACTATGTTCCTATTTCTTAATGAAATAGAGGGTATCCCCTCTCTGTTAAAAAAAGAGATAGCCTAAGCACGAGCATAGTGCATATCATAAAACTTCACTAAAATATAGTTCTACAGTATAAAACAATATTTTACACAATAACTATATACGTGACCTTTGCGGAGGAGATCTATAAAGATCGTAGGACGGACGTGGTAGAGTAGAATGCTGGAGACCTGGACAAGCCGAGTCTGCCGTAGCATGTAGCATCCACAGGCTGCTGCGGCAGTGCAAGAGTGTGACCCTCGCTCGCTTCGAGGCCACCTCGTGACTAATCATTCTAGCTGGGAGCCTGGGATTAACGGACGACACCAGCGAGGGGAGACGAGGAAAAAGAAAAGAAAGGCGCTGTGCTGCCGAAAGAGCGAGGAGCAAAACGGAGGAACACAATGATAGGGAGTAGTACGGCCGCGCAACTCTGCGTACAGGTCAAAAGCGCCCCTCTGCCTCTCTTTTTTTTCACCGCTTCTCCCTCGCAACGATACACGGAAAAGTGGAAAAATAACCCATCTGCTGTCAGCTCCCTCCCCCTGCTACTACTACTATACAGTAACCCCCTACAAACAATCATTCGCAGCTCTCCCCGAGGCCCGAGGACAAGGGGAAGCGCTGCAGTAACCACGCCATCGCTCCAGTCCATGTCCACTCCAACCCATGAACCGACCGACTACCGAGCGAGTGGAAAGGCCTCCCTCCTCTTTCTTCACGCATAATCCATCATCGCCAGCCACGTTCCCAACGCCCGGAGCCCAATGCGGCGCTGCGACTGCGAAGGCGCGAGCGTCACGGGAAAAACGGACCGGACCGGACCGAGGCGGCAGAAACCGGACGTGTCGATCAAACCCACCACCACCCGCGGTTTCGTCGCCAAAACCTGGAGAAGCTGCGGCTTCATCCGTTCCGCGGCAGTAGAGGCGCTGGGGGCTTGCTGGCAGCCGAGCCGGGGCCCGGGGCCGGGGGGCGGCGGGCGGGTGGCAGCCCCCACCGCACCGCGCAAGGGAGGCCGCGTGACCCACCAGCCAGCCAGGCCCAGGCAGCAGGAGAGATTCGCACGGCTCGCTCACGCACACACGCAAAACAACGCCGGCATAAATGCGGTTTTGGAGCCGTGCGGGCGTGCGTGAACTGTCCTCTCCTCCCGCAGCGGCTGCGGACAGGAGACGACGACGCGCACAGAAAAACAACCGCTTCCCGCACCGCAGTCCCCCGCCCCCGCCGTGCCGTGCTCCCCCCTCTGCCAGCCTATGCAGCGCCCGAGCGCTCGCCTTTTTGACCGCGTCCGCCTGCCGCCCTGTCCTGTACCCCTCCCTCCCTCCCCCCTCCTCCCCTTCACAGTGTCACACGCACTTCTCGTTCTCGCCGATCCAGTGCCACTACACTACAATACTACTGCGCGGTAGCGCTCGCACTCGCACCACACCACGCCACCGCTGCTGCCTGCTCCTCACAGTCCTCCCCGCGCTCGCATTGCGATTCGCGACCTAGCGCGAGGGTACGGGGGGTGGTGCGCGCGCGTGCTCGGTGATCCGGGAAGCGCCGCGAGATGGCCGGGGGCGGAGGCGGCGGTGCCGCGCCGAAGCACGACGACTTCACGCCGCACCCCGTCAAGGACCAGCTCCCTGGGGTCTCCTACTGCATCACCAGCCCTCCCCCGTGGCGTGAGTCTCCCGTCCCGTCGCTTCCTCCTCCTCCTCGGCTCCGCCCAACTTACTTGCCGCCGCTCCTCAACTCTAGCCAAGTTTTTTTTCCCGCGTTCCCAAGTTGCCTCCGCGCGCTGGCTCACGTCGTTGTTAGGGAACAGCAGCGAACTCCGTGGCGCGGCCCGTGATTTCGAAGGGGGTTTGTCTGGTCCCGGCCGGTACTAGTAGGAAGTTGGCCGCGAAAGCGATGCGTGCTCTGCTACCAACGTCGCAGTTCACCGCGTCGCTGTCAAGGGTCTGTGGTGGTGGTGCGGTGTGGCCATCGCACACACCTTGACGCCCGCCTCGCTTGGGTCGGCGAGATCTGCCTGCGCTTCCCGGTCTCAGTCCCATATAATTCTAAAAAGGCGGTTCAGCCTTTCCGTTCCGCCTGTCGCCTCTCTAGTTTGTTTAATCGGATACTCGTGATTCTGCGAAAGCTTTGACCCGTGTTGTTTCAACTTTTCAACTGGCGTATATCCACCAAATGGACTTTAAAGGAATCATCGAACCGAGGATGTGTTGGCCCTTGATGCTCAAGTCGCACACAGCGCCCGAATCCGTGATCCCGGTTCTCTGTCGCCTTAACTGCCTGCAATGGTATATTCGTAGGATTGTGACTTCTCGGTTGTGTGGATGGAATATTCAGGAAATCTGGTGCTTCTTTAGAGTTCTGTTTAGTAGTAATTTTGGTGTTAGTCAACTCTAGTGTTGACTCTTCCCTGTTTTAAAGCACATGCTCTCTGCCTTCATGGTTAGTATAACATGGCTAATCCATGTTTAGTTCTTGTGTAATCTGTAGTACACTATTGGATTGCTAGACTTTTTCCTTTACGGTGGCCAGCTTGTTGCCTGCATTAGGCCAGTCTCTGTGGGGAGTTTCTTAGCACAATTAACAAGACTGCCACATCAGCTTTTGTGTTGTTAACATCCTGACGTGTTTCATCCTAATGAAACTGCATTAAATTTGCCGACATGTACGTGTTACAAATTAAATGCAAATGAAACTCCCTATCCAAATCAGCATTTGTTTGGCTATATGCCAATTATTGTATTTGCTCTTGCACGGCTGCAGCTGTGGCTGCCAAGGCAGTGATACAGTAAATTAGACTTCTGACTGCGGCAGCTGCATCTGCAACTAGTGCAGGTGGGCACTCTAAATGTTTTACAGCAGAGGGCTACAAAATAAATTTTGGGTTTAGTTCATTGAATTGCATATGACCTGAATGGGATTTTGCACCTACTGGTTGAGTTTGACTCATGGATGGAGGGAGTGTGAATGACATCAGCATATTTAGGGGAAAATGATCCATTTGTTGTGCATTGGAATTCAATGCGTTTGCGAGGAAGTTATGATGTTAAAAGGAGAAAAACATCCCAATTTTGGATCATCTGCATTTGAGGATAGGATTGATGAACCGAATTTATCACTTCAAACTTGATTTTGTGTGTTTGTCTTGGATTAGCTCCATCTTTTTTCTAATATAGTTGACCATGGTATGCATATGATACTGTCTACTAAAAAAATCTTCGTTGACTAGCGGCGGACTTTCCGCTCTAACTTGGTTCTATGGGAATGTCCTTAAATGCAGCTGAAGCCGTTCTTCTTGGGTTCCAACATTATCTGGTCATGCTTGGTACCACTGTGATCATACCAACTGCACTTGTTCCACAAATGGGAGGAAACAATGTGAGATTTGAAATTTCACTATTCATATTTTGTTGGTTACATGGTTCTAAGCTATCAATCTAATTCCTACTGTTCCTTGTGGTAGGAGGACAAAGCAGTGGTTATCCAGACATTGCTGTTCGTTGCAGGTATCAACACCCTCCTGCAGAGTTTCTTTGGTACCATGTTGCCTGCAGTGATCGGCGGGTCATACACCTTTGTTCTGCCTACCATTTCGATCATCCTTGCTGGACGTTATGCTAATGAACCTAATCCACATATTGTATGTCGGAAGTACCACCATCTCCCATTTTTCTGATCTCACTTAGTTGTGTACACCTGGACCTGATGATGTGCTTGTTATATTCCGAAGAAATTTCTCCGCATCATGCGTGGGACACAAGGTGCGTTGATTGTGGCTTCAGCCTTACAGATTATAGTTGGCTTCAGTGGCCTTTGGCGTAATGTTGCCAGGTAGGAAGATGAACAGATTAGTTACTGTATTTTTAATTTCAGTATCTGCTCCGGGGTACTCAAGCAAGAAAGAATCTTGCAGAAGAAGCATTACTCTTTCTCACTTGAGTTCGTATGTTTGTATATATTCGTTTTGTTTCAGGTATCTGAGTCCACTTTCAGCTGCTCCTTTGGTGGCACTAGTTGGATTTGGACTGTATGAGCTAGGATTTCCATCGGTAAGTTTTGATAATTGGTTTTCTATTCACTATTCATACAAGGATATTTGCTTATACTAACTTACCCAGGTCGCCAAATGTGTTGAGATTGGTCTACCTCAACTCATCCTTCTTGTGATCTTTACAATGGTATGATTGGATTTTTATGCATTTGTTTGTTGCGCCCAGTTAGATATCTAACACTTTCTCGCCATCCAACTACCATTTTCCTTTCTGTTCCATTTTTTGCAGTACCTGCCACATGCTGTTCACATGCTGAAGTCTATCTTCGATCGATTTGCTGTCCTGTTCACTATCCCCATAGTGTGGCTCTATGCATATCTTCTCACTGTTGGAGGAGCATACAGGAATGCACCACCAAAGACTCAATTTCATTGCCGCACTGACCGTTCTGGATTAATTGGTGGCGCACCCTGGTACTGTTTGCAGTTCTGAAGATACAATTGTTCATTTGTCACCATCTTTGCTGTCGAAATGTATGATCAGTTCCCAAGTTTCCCTCAAATGAAATGGCAGGATAAGAGTACCATATCCTTTTCAGTGGGGTGCTCCAACTTTTGATGCGGGTGAAGCTTTCGCGATGATGGCAGCATCATTTGTTGCTCTCGTGGAGGTTTGGCTCACTGCTCTAGAAAAAAATCAAATATCAGCACATTGTTGCTATATGTGGGTTTGTATGGTGACATAATATTGATCTCACTAACTGGCTAGCCATTGTATTTGTAGTCCACTGGGGCCTTCATTGCTGTCTCTAGGTATGCTAGTGCTACACCAATCCCACCCTCTGTTCTTAGCCGTGGTATTGGCTGGCAGGTACATGCTATTTTTCATCTACCACATGTTCAGGTTTTACTGGGTAATTGCATATTTTAGTTAACTTAGAGCATATATCTGTTCTTGGTTTAGGGCATCGGTATTCTTCTGGATGGGCTATTTGGGACTGGAAATGGGTCTTCTGTATCAGTGTAAGCACCGGGCAGTAGATTTTTAAGGAACATATCTCATTTGTATTTTAAATTTTAATACAGGTCTTCTCTTCAAGGAATAGATCTAATTCGGCTTGATATGCCAATTGTTTCCTTAACTGCAGTGAAAATGCTGGTTTGCTAGCTTTGACACGCGTTGGTAGCCGAAGGGTAGTGCAGATATCAGCTGGTTTCATGATATTCTTTTCTATTCTCGGTAAGTTTAATTGTCATGGGACTAGTATTTGATTCTTTGATAGATCTTTGAGATAGCAAATTTGAGCCTAACATGGATGATGGAACTTCAAAGGGTGCAAACCAACCTCTGTGTGCAATTGTGCAAACTTATAATCTAGGCCACATGATGTTGATGCAAGGGGGTGCAGGAGAGAGTGGGAGGGGGGGATTTGCAAAAGTATGATTAGGAGCGGGTGGTTAAGTGCAAAATTACCCAATCCCCTGCGCCCCTTGGATCAACATTATGTGGCCTAGATTAGAAGTTTGCACGGTTGCACACAGAGGTTGGTTTGCACCAGATATGTTGCTTCACCTTCAAAATTGGCCTAGTTTTGTTTGACCCATAAGCCTCCTTTAGTAGTGTCTGTGTTTGGACCGCGGGTCCTTAACCAACCAGTAAATGTGCCGCATGGCCGGCTCTAGGTGGTGTGCGAGATGACACAAGCGATTATTCTGGTTCGGACTACTTGTGGCCCTACTTCCAGCAGAGGGGATGAGGCTTATATTACTCACACCTTGGTGCCTGAAGTAGGGGTTTACAAGCACAGCAGGAGAGGGGAAGTCCCCAGGTCCCTAGAGATGATTGAGGCAAGTACCAAAATCTAAGACAAAGTGAGAAAGCAAGAACTCGTCTATGGGTGTCGCTCCGCGTAGATGTCGATCGATCCCCCGTTCGTGGAGGGTCCCCTGCCCTATTTATACGCCCAGGGGAGTGCCCTTGGTGAAGCCGGGTCTTGTATTCGAAGGAGAGATGCCCTGGCGCCTGATGTGACGGCGGACCGTGCAGTAGATTCGTGTCTGCTGACTTCTCGTAGAGAGTCGAGGCCAAGGGGTCGTCCGTACGCCCGAGCTCCCGAGGGAGAGGTCTCCCACGCCGTAGTGGTTGTAACAGCGTTGGGATATGGGCCAAGGGCCGCTTACGGGGTACGTCATCGTCCTGGCGCGCGATGACGTCGAGATTCTCTTCATCGAGATAAGAGCCTTTGTTTAGTTGATGCAGAAGTCTTCCCGAAGAAGTCTTCCCGAGGCGCTAGCCGAGCCATCTCTCGACGCACGCTATAGTCGGGCGGAGTGGCTGTCTGCGGGATTCGTGTCGTTGGCTGAGGCCGAGCTCGGGCGAGGCGGAGACCTTGTCCGAGGGCTGAGCTTGGGTCGGGCGAGGCGGAGTCCCCGAAGATTCGTCCGCTCGGCTTGTCGTATTTAGGCGTCCCATCAGAGGGTGCCAAGCGGCGTGCGCGCACTGTTTGGCATAGGCGTAATCATACTGCTACGCTTAGACGTGATCGCTGTCTTATTCACCACTGTGCTCCGCTGCCACGGCGCGGTTTGGCACACGCATTAAATGCGCCTGTTTCCTGCCTGTTTCCGAGCGCCCTTGTCTTATCTGCACAAGATCGACTCGGGCGAGACGGACTAGGCTGAGGCGACCTCGGGCGGGACGGAGTGAGTGGTGTCGTCCTCGGGCAAGGCGGAGAGCCGCTCGAGGGGATGCCTCGGCTTTTATAGGTGGCTCGACTGCCACCCCTCGGGAGTTTAGTCCTTATCTCTGAGTGCGTTTGTTAGGGGGTAATTTGGGTATCCCTAATTGTAGCCCCCCGACAAGTAGTACTTACCTCATAGCACTCTTACCTTACCTTACTGAGGTGGTTAATGTTGTTGTTGGTGGTGCATACAATATACTACATGGACTGATTGATTGTGTTCATTTTGAAGTTTGAAGTGAAACTCGGACTCATGCAGTCTAGAACCAGGTCTGTCTATAAGTGATACTTATCTGGCAGTAGTGAACTGTGGCGAGTATTTTTCACAAGACTGCATGCGCATGCACACTACAAAAAAAAAATAGCTTACCGTCATTTTTTCCCACTTTGTTCATCTTCTTCCTTCCATTGTGACTACCATGGTGCCCTCCACCGCCTCCTTCAAGCTTGACTCTTTTGCAGCCAACAACACAACCTCACCCCGGCACTCGGCCGTGCTGCCACCTCGAAATCAACTGCCACCCTGGCCAGTGGCACCTTTGCTGCCTTGCCAGCCAACTCTTGCCTTCACACCACACTCCACCCTGGCCAGAGTTGTTTGCTGCTATGCCTACTGCGGCTGCAGGCCATCCCTCTAAGCCTGCTGGACATGGAGCCCTCCCCCAAGAACCAGAGCCCAAATCCCTAAGACCCTAACCCTAAATCCCGTAGCCTCCTGATTCAGGCGGTCTCTATCTCGCCCTCCAGCAGCACATGGCTTGCTGTGCTGTGACTTCTCTGTGTGCTGCAGAGATCAAGGAGCCAGTGAGAGTTTGTGACTTGCACTGCACAAAGAAGAATGACGGACCCTGGGGGTGATGGCGATTTCCCCGAGCAGCAGGAGGAAGAATTAATCTGCTGGAGCATCAATTTGGGAGGGGATAATCAGGTTGAGAGGCTGTACATGATGGGCATCAATACACGGATGCTCAGAAACAAGCATTACCCATTTTCCTAACTTCACCCCCTACTTGACTTCCAAGGCCCCAAAGTTGAAATTCTGCGGTTAAATATTTTCTTTGAATGCGTTCAACGGGACCATTGCTATTGCTTGCAAGGCCTTTTTCCTTGCCAATCGATATAATTGTGAATTTGAGGCTCTGAGCATGTGCTAGAATGGGCATCCATAATAGTAAATATAAGAAACAGTTTTTAGTACTAATTTATTCAGTATTATCCAAAGAAGAATTTAGTGGAACTGTTTTGAGTGTGTTGTATAGTTATGCTATTTCTCTCATCTATTTGCGGCTCACTACAACGATGTTTACAGTACTTCATTGCTGAACTTGGTTTTCAATGGAAATTGCCTAGCATCTGCATTGTAATTTTTCATGCTCCGGTCATCTCAGATTGTGAATACTTATGTTTTCTGTAATAATCATGGGTCATTTTGACTACCCAGGGAAATTCGGAGCTGTGTTCGCCTCAATTCCTGCACCCATCTTTGCAGCTATGTATTGTATCTTCTTTGCTTATGCCGGTGAGTGAAGACCTTGAACCTACTTGTGTTTGTTCTATTAGTTCAAACTATGACGATTGATGCATCAGATATGTGTAATGTAATGAACTGTGTTGGTAATTTGTCAACAGGTTCTGCTGGGATCGGCTTCCTTCAGTTCTGTAACCTCAACACCTTTAGGACCAAGTTCATCCTTGGGTTCTCAGTTTTCATGGGCCTTTCTGTTCCTCAATACTTCAATGAGTACACATCTATTGCTGGTTATGGTCCTGTTCACACACATTCAAGATGGGTATGTAACATTTGTTCTTTTTTTCCGTGAAATCTTACAATTCTGTGGAAAGATAAATAAAGTACTCACATCGGTTGTCTTGTTCAATCGTACAGTTCAACGATATAGTGAATGTGATATTCTCGTCCAAGGCGTTTGTTGCTGGCTTCGTGGCATATTTGCTGGACAACACTATTGACAGGCATGAAGCTTCAGTCAGGAGAGACCGAGGCTACCATTGGTGGGACAAATTCCGGTCGTACAGGACCGATACAAGAAGCGAGGAGTTCTATTCCCTGCCATTCAATCTGAATAAGTTCTTCCCATCGGTCTGAGCTTTTGCTGTGGTTAATGTGAGATGCTCTTGTTACTCTGGAACTGCCCACCCCCTGTTCTCCGGCGGTGGCACCGTGATCTGGATTTTCTCGGTACATGAAAAAATTACTGTATATTAAAACCCGCTCAGCTCGGGTTTCACCTCCTCCCCGTGCTTCACGGGAATTTGGCGACACTCCTTCCGACACGTGCCCACATGAAGCTCGTCTCGTCCACACTCCCGCTTGTGAAATGTGGACCGCTCTCACCAAACCCTAGCTTCCATCCCAATCCCATCCCACATTCTGGCCGCCGCGTGCCTACACGTCGTCGGCTAGCCATCGGCGCCTCCCCTCGTTACCTCGCCTGTGGATGACCCATCAAGTCGATAGCTGCCCTGAGCGAGCCCCTGCGGCCCTGCCTCCTACCGGTGACGCGGCGGTGCGTCACCACGGCGTCGGGATTCGGGACCCAGGAGCCACTGCCCGCCGAGGTTTACTAAAACCGGCGGGGTACGGTTTCACTTAAACACCGGTTTTTTTAAATTCGTTCTAAATTCAAAAAAATATAAAATTTTGTAAAAACCGAAAATAATCGGTAAACCGTTATTTTAGACTGGTAAACCGTCAATTTTTGCCGGAAAACCGGATTTAATGTCACGTTTAATGCCAAATGTTATATGCTATATGTGAAGCTGAAACTCGTAGCTCAAGTCAAGTTTAGGTATTTAGTGGTTAATTTCGGTTTCATTTTTTGACCAAGATGAAATCCGTGGATCAAGTAGCTTCAGTTCTTCTAATAAGTATCCGTCTGGACAAGACACGATCTAGAACCCTTAGCTCCAATTCTTCTGTATGTGTTCCTAAGATTTGCTAATCAGGAGAATAGTTCAACACTTGGTGAGGTGCACATGCAATACACAAACACCAAACACACATATCGGTATATATTTTTTTGCTTTGTGAATAAGTATTTGTTTGCCGTTCTTATTTTCTTGCTAATGTATTTCATTTTTTTATAGACCTATCACTATAACGGATTGGAACAATATCACGATACCTCCAACATGCCTAAGTACTATCACTATGACTCGATCTGAATATGTGAGTATTGAAAACAAGTCGACCTATGTGTCGTTGGCTCGTTGGAGAGTTGTAAAAGAACTTGTATTTGAGTATTGCGAAGTTCGCTGATTGTTTATTGCATGAGAACTAAAGTTTATGGTTTTCGCCGTTTTTTCCCGGTTTTCTGCCGATAAACCGGTTCAAATTCAAATTGATTTGAATTGGTCAAACCAGCCGACGTATATTCAAACTATGGAATTCAGGAGGACCCTTAAAATCAAGATTCTGGATATTGCCTCCGCTCAGAGGTCACGAGCAAGACAACATTCCAGACTTACTTGGATGCGATTGGGCGATGCTAACACTAAGTTCTTTCACTTAGCGGCCAATAATAGAAGAAGGAAAAATTTAATCAGATCGCTAACTCGAGATGACATGCTGTTAATGAGCCAGGAAGACAAAATGAACGAGGTACAACATCACTTCGGTCAGATTCTAGGCATGACAGGAAGGAGGAGCAGTGCTGTTTGTTGGGACCATCTGGGGTATGCTCCTTTTGAGCTAGCTGAGCTGGACAACTTGATTGATGATAATAAAATTAAGGACGTGGTCATGAGGCTTCAATCTGAAAAGGCTCCCGGGCCGGATGGGTTCATTGGACAGTTCTACAAATGCTGCTTTGAGTTGATCAAAAACGATCTCTACATGGCAATAAATGATTTTTTCCATCATAGATCCAAAAGCCTGCATTTGGTCAACGAAGCAAACATCATCCTCATACCCAAGGGGGAAAATGCTGACAGAATTGATAGGTTTAGGCCGTTAAGCCTGATCAATAGCTTCATGAAAATTATAACAAAAATCATGGCAAATAGGCTTGCGCCAAGAATGAATGAAATTATTTCCAACGCTCAGAACGCCTTCATCCAGAACCGGTCAATCCATGACAACTTTCTATACGTGCAGAGGGTGATCATGAAGCTGCATAAAAAAGGTAATCCAGCTCTTTTTGTCAAGCTTGACATCTCTAAAGCTTTCGACACCCTGAATTGGGCATATCTCTTGGATGTGTTAAGGGCCTGTGGGTTCTCCCAGAATTGGCGCAATTGGGTAGCTGAAATCCTGGGATCGTCCTCCTCAAGAATAATTTTAAATGGGCAACGTTCAAAGGCAATCAAACACAGACGTGGGGTTCGGCAAGGGGACCCTCTTTCTCCCTTCCTATTCATTTTAGCGATGGATCCGTGTCAGCTCTCCTGGAATGGCTGAAGATGGAGCAGGGGAGACAACGCTGGAAGGGCCACAAGACAGGGTGGTGGGCCGACGCACTAGGAAGCCCAGCTCCAGAATTTCTGGTGCCGAATGGATTCGTTAAGGCCCGTATTAAATAGTGGTTGTAATAGAATAAATAGGAGAGTTGAGGGAAAAGACATTCAGTTTTGGAAATAACAGAATACCAAAGCTCACGCTCAATCCTCCTTCTTCGTCTCTTCTTGTCTGTAATCTCCGTTCAGTGTTCTTCCTCTAGTAAGAACGCTGACAATTGGTATCAGATTGGTGGTCCTGGCGACGACGCTGCACTACACCAGGCGCTCAAAGATGGCAGGTGCTTCTGACCCAGCCGTCGCAGCGGCGATTGCAGCCCAGTCCAAATCGATTGAGTCCCAATCAAAGACGCTGGCTACGCAATCCAAGTTGCTGCAGCAGCTGTGCGACCGGCTCGAATCGACCGACAGGCGCTGGCAGCAGTTGGAGTCTACGGTGGCTAAGAACACCGAAGACGTCGCATCCCTAGCCTCGAAGTTTGAAGGAGTGGAGGGTGTGCTTCCTCGCGCCGATCTCGGAAGGGATCTCTGGGCACAGCTCGACGCCCAGGTAGCAGAGCTGCAGGCGGTGGCGCTCGACCGCATCGACGCCGTTGCAGCCAACGCTACTGCCCGAGTGGCGGCGCTGGAGAACGCCGCATCTGTCCACGAGGCGTGGCGACCTCGGATGGAAGGATCCGTGGAAGCTATCAAATCTTCGGTCGATGATGTGAAGACAGAGCTCCTCAAGGTCTCCCGGTTGATGGAGCGCAATATGGTTGAGGAACAGGCGCCCCATGCCGGAATCCTTGGTCAGTATGAGTCGGCGATGAAGCGCCCAACTGCTTCCACGTCTTACGCCGACGGCCCAGAGCGGCACCACGTTCATCCTCAACCTCGGGAGTTTGGTTGGGGATTCCCTCCCCACCATCTCCCGAACAATGGTATGCATGAGTCTGCTCAGTTTCCTTGCCCTCAGTTTCAGTTTCAGTCGCGCGATGGGTTTGGGGGTCATACTTCTTTTCCGGATCAACAACATATACATCCTGGCTTGTACCATCAGGACCAGGGGTCCTTGCTTAGTAAGGCATTAGGCAATTTGCCGAAGATGCATGTCCCATCGTTTGATGGCGAAAACCCCAAGTTATGGCAGTCTCGCTGTGAGGCGTATTTTCGTATGTATGAAGTCGACTATACTGTTTGGGTCCAGGTAGCTACCATGCAGTTTTTGGGTCCAGCAGCAAGGTGGTTGCAATCAGTGCAACACCAGATCCACCACATGTCGTGGGAGGGGTTCTGTGCTTTGATCCAGGAGAGATTTGCAAAAAACCAACACCAGTCGTTGCTTCGACAGTTGTTTCACATCAGGCAGACTAGTTCAGTGGCGGTGTATATTGATGAGTTTTCCCAATTAGTGGATCATCTTAATGCCTATCAGTACATGTCTGACCCCTTATATTACATGATGAAATTTGTGGATGGACTTAGAGATGACATTAAGGCGGTAGTCATGCTTCAGCGCCCCAAAGATTTCGATACTGCCGCTGTTTTGGCTCAATTGCAGGAAGAGGCGGGAGAGCTAATGCGAAAGCGCGACCACCGCAGAGGACCTACAAGTTTCACGCCTTCTTCATTTGGTTCGACATTTCAGTCTCAACAACCAACAGCCAAAGATTATAAGTCTTCTTATCCGGGAAAGTTGGACGACAAGAAGTCGGGGGCTCCATCTACAAGTGCCTCCAACGACACCCGTTTGACATCCTTATATGCTTATCGCAAGGCACAGGGATTATGCTATAAATGTGGACTGCAATATACCAAGGGTCATAAATGTGCTGATACAGTTCAGCTGCAAATGGTGGAAGAACTATGGCAGTTAGTGACTCTGCCTGAAGAGGAGGAGACTGCATTGTCTGATGGAGAAGTTTACACTGAATGCCACTCTATTTTGTTGTCCCAGGCTGCAGTTGAAGGCTCCAAGGCTCCTCGTACTATGAGATTTGTGGGGCATATTGCAGGAACTGATGTATTGGCTCTTTTGGACTCTGGCAGCTCACATTCGTTTGTCAGTTCCACTATTGCATCGACCAGGTCTGATGTTGTGCCACTAAGCGTACCTGTTAAAGTTCAGGTAGCCAATGGTTCTCAGATTTGTTGTTCATCTGAAATAGTGGATGCCTCGTGGTCCTTGGGAGGAGTGTCTTTTACTTCTACCCTGAAAGTGTTACCTCTGTCTACATATGATTTGATTATTGGCATGGATTGGCTTGAGGCACATAGTCCTATGATGGTTCACTGGTTGCAGAAGTGGTTAATGATTCCATTGCAAGGTGTTTATGTTATGCTCCAGGGCGTGTCTTCTTCAGTCTTGCGGGATTCAGTGGTGCAAGTGTGCAACATGTTAGAACTGTCTGACAAGGAGCAAGTGATTTTGAACAGTTTACCTGGTGCTATAAAAGACCTAATCCAACAATTTCCTTCAGTTTTCGAGATACCTAAAGGCATGCCTCCTACCAGGGACTGTGATCATCAAATTCCATTGTTACCTGGGGCTCGACCTGTGCAAATGAGGCCTTACAGATATGCTCCTGCGTTGAAAACAGAAATTGAAAACCAGGTAGCTGAGATGCTGCATTCAGGCATTATACAACCAAGTAAAAGTGCTTTTTCATCTTCAGTGATACTAGTCAAAAAGAAGGACCAAACTTACAGATTTTGTGTAGATTACAGACATCTTAATGCTCTCACAGTAAAGACTAAGTTTCCGGTGCCTGTAATTGATGAGTTTTTGGATGAGTTACATGGGGCTTCTTGGTTTTCTACATTAGATTTGAGGGCTGGTTTCCATCAGATAAGAATGAATCCACATGATTAGTATAAGACCGCATTCCAGACACACCACGGGCATTTCGAATTTCGAGTCATGGCTTTTGGCTTGTCTGGTGCCCCAGCTACCTTCCAAGGCGCTATGAACACCACATTGGCTCCAATATTGAGGAAGTTTGCATTGGTATTTTTTGATGACATCCTGGTATATAGTAGGACTTGGGAGGATCATCTAAATCATTTGAGCCAAGTGTTGCAGTTGCTGCTACAGGATCAATGGTATATTAAGCTATCAAAGTGTGCCTTTGCTCAACAGCAGATTGCTTATTTGGGACATGTGATCAGCAGTAAAGGAGTATCCACAGACCCTAATAAGGTTGAGGCTGTCAAATCTTGGCCTGTTCCTACCAATTCTAAGGAACTTAGAGGCTTCCTTGGTTTAGCTGGGTATTACAGGAAGTTTGTCAGACATTTTGGCATGATTGCTAAGCCCCTGACTACTCTATTGAAAAAAGGAGTATTATTTGTGTGGACTCATGACCACACTGTTGCCTTTGACACACTGAAGCAGTCCTTATGTTCAGCTCCAGTCTTGGCACTGCCCAATTTTGAAGTTCCATTCGCCATAGAAGCTGATGCCTCGGGGGTAGGGGTCGGTGCTGTGTTACTACAAGAAGGTCATCCCTTGGCCTTTGTGAGCAAAGCCCTTGGACCCAAGAATCAAGGCTTGTCTGTGTATGAGAAGGAGTACTTGGCTATCATTTTAGCTGTTACTCAGTGGCGACAATACTTGTTACATGCTGAGTTTCTCATTTTCACTGACCATCGCAGTTTGTCCCATTTGACTGAGCAGAAATTGCATACACCGTGGCAGCAGCGGGTGTTTTCTAAGCTTCTGGGACTTCAGTATCGTGTGGTCTACAAAAAAGGAATTGAGAATGGGGCGGCAGATGCCTTGTCTCGACGTCCCCATATGGATGCAGTGTTGTTTAGTCTGTCCACGGTTGTGCCTGAAAGTGCATTCATCCCTTTTGTGAGTTTTGGTGATTTGGATAACAACACATTTAAAGGTCTAACGAGTTTGCTAAGTGTTGAACAGGAAATTCAGTATGATGAACATACTTGAATAGTGTATAATGATCAGTGAACAAAGGTTCAACACGAGGTTAAATAACCAATGAGACAATGCAAATGGATATAATATGATCTCTATATTGGTTTGAATATATGGACAAGACCTGAGAAATCACTACATACATATGACCAGAATAGAGGACAAAGTGATTTAGAGGATTGGTCAAGCCAAAGAGAATAAGATATGAGGAATCATGAATTGGCTTGACCATATTACTATCAGTCCATATATGCTTCTATGAGAATCAAACTAGAGCTTGATTGATCTTGACAATTATATCTAGAAGACATTCAAGCAAGGTTCACAATATTGAAGAAATGATTCTCTCAATGGATGCTCAATTTGATGTGACTCAAGAATGGCTTGATAGGGTGAAGATAGCAAGGAAAGGGCTTCGAGGAACTAAGCGAAGGTGAAGGTCAAGCGACGGCTTGTAGACCGAGGTACCATGGCTAAGGTGAAGAAGAGAGTACTTGCACTAAGTCGATGAACTAATCAGCTATGAAGAGTTATAACATGTTGATGCATCAGTAAGGTGACTTGAAGCCATGATTTGAACTCATATAAGGTGATATGGTACAAGTCACTGGGTTTGATTTGAGTTTGCTTCAAAAGGTGAGACAAAGATGTTTGTGATCCTTATGAAGCAATGCCATGGAGAAATCACACATGAGACACCAATGACTCAAGGAGTTTACTTCAATTTATTTTATTTAACTTGAGTATAGGAATCGTCGTACTATAAAGGGGGATCCAAAAAGAAGGTTGGTGTTTGCCAAAGCTCAAACCTCTATATTCAAAAGCTATTTTTGAAAAAACAAAAATCTCTTTAACATTATTTGGTTGACCATGGTTAGGTTTGAGAAACCTAGAGTGTTCTTGCTGAAAAGCAGCTGAACTTGTTCAGCTGCAGCTGAGCTTTTCAGCTGAGCTGGACTTCAGCTGAGCTGAGCTCCTTTAGCTGCAGCTGAGCTGGACTTCAGCTGAGCTGAGCTTCTTCAGCTACAGCTGAGCTTTTCAGCTGAGCTGAACTTCAGCTGAGCTGAGCTTCTTCAGCTACAGCTGAGCTTTTCAGCTGAGCTGAGCTCTTTCAGCTGCAGCTGAGCTCTTCAGCTGAGCTGAGCTTCTTCAGCTACAGCTGAGCTTTTCAGCTGAGCTGAACTTCAGCTGAGCTGAGCTTTTCAGCTGGGCTGAACTTCAGCTGAACTCGACTTCAGCTGTGAACCTCTTTGACCATACACCAGCTGAACTTGCCTCCGGGAAGTTGAGCTGGGGTTTTCTCTCCTAAACTCTCTGGTCAAGACCAGTTGAACTGGTCCTGAGGGGCAGTTCAGCTGGTCTCTGACCCCTCTGACCTCTGATCTGCAGTCTGCCAGTCAGACTGGCAAACAGGTCGCCAGGAGCTGTCAGGGGCGGTTCAACCGCCCCCCCTGGGCGGTTCAACTGGTTTTGGTCAACTTTGACCAGTCTGCGGTCAGTCTGCGCGTCAGTCTGCCAGTCAGACTGGCAGACAGTCTGCCTGACCTGCCAGGGGAGGCTCAACCGCCCTAGGGGGAGGCTCAACCGCCCTCAGGCAGAAAATTCTGCCCAACGGCTAGTTTTGAGCTCCCACTATATACTACCTCCTACCTCTCTCCCCAAAGCAGTGAGCACGATTTGAACTCCATTTCTAACCCAAGAAACACCTCCCTCTCTCTCACACACATCTCTTGCCTCTCCCATTTCAAATCTTTGGAGATAAATCTTTGAGTGAGCTTGAGAGCTGCGGTTTTGTGCTTCATCTCTAAATCTCTCTTGCTCTTCTTCTTCATTCGAGCTTTGGTACTACATCGAGTTCTTTGTGGATTCATTACTCTTGGAGCTTCTAGCTCCTAGACGACTAGGTGTCTCTTGTGAGTCTCCAAATCTTGTGGAAGACCACAAGAAAGTTTGTATTACCCGCTCGTTTGAGCAAAGATTAGTGTGTGGGCTTGACCTTTGTGGTCGGCAAAGGGAGGATTAGGGTTGAAAGAGACCCGGCTCTTTGTGGGCGCCTCAACGAGGAAGTAGGGCACCTTGGTGGTGTGACCGAACCTCGGGATAAATCTTGTGTCTCTTGTGTTCTTGTTCATTGTGTTTGTTCATGTTCTTCGTTCTCTCACCATTCCGTGGAAGATTGTTTATATCTTTTTGGTGTGTGGATTTTGAGAAGTGCCCTTCTCAGATCTACTACTTTGAACCCTGTGGATCATTTAGAACATCTCATTTCCAAAGTTAACTGGGTGAATTTCGAGATCAATTCAGTTTTACCCAGTTTGCTTCTAGTTTTTGTTGAAAAAGTTTTAACTTGCCTATTCACCCCCCCTCTAGGCAACTTTCAATTGGTATCAGAGCCTAATCCTCGTTCTAACGCTTAACCGCGTGAGGAAAAGATCATGTCGGGGGGACTAAGAAACGAAAGTGCTTCTAAGCTTGAAAAAGTTGAGGTTGTCTCGACTTCATCTTTTGGTGCAGATGTTGATCCTAGGGCAATAGACCTTGCCATGAGAATCGCCGAAAGGATGTTCCTCAAAATGATGGAAGATGAGGCGAAGAACATTATTGAAGAAGAAGAAAATGATCGATGGAGACCAAACGACGAATCCACCTCTTCACAAGGTTCGTCTTTCAAATCCACTTCTCATATGTGCTTTGTTGCTAATGAGAGTGACAGTGAAAGCGAAAGTGAGGATGAGGAGGAGCATGAAAGTGATAGTGAAGATGAGGATGATCTTCAAAAATTCTTCGCTCAACTAAGTAAGAAGAACCGGATGAGCTTGCTCAAACTCATGAAAAGGGCGGAAGAACAAAAGGAAATGCTTCATAAGCAAGAAGATATCCTCATCGAAAAAATCAAAGACTTGGAGAAGTTGACCAAAGAGCATGAAAAGCTAAAGTGCTCTCATGATGATTTGGTCCAAAGGTATAAAGACATTTCAATTGAGCAAATTAAAGCTGTTAATCATTCATCATATATTGCTCAATTAGAAAATAAAAATACTATGTTCAAGAACACGATAGAAAGGCTAAATATTGAAAATCTAGCTTTGCAAGAAAAACATGATATGCTTGTGTGCTCTCATAATAAATTTATGGATTCACATATCATGTTAGAAATGGCTCATGAGGTTGTGTTAACTAATTTGAAATCATACCAACCTCACATGTGCACATATGTTGAAATTGAAACTATATTACCATGTGCTAACAAATGTTGCTCTCAAGAAAGCCAATCTTCCATTGAGCTAGAATTTTCAGGAACAAGTAATGTTTCCTATGCAAAAGAAAACAATGAGCTCAAGGAAGAAAATGAGAGGCTAAGAAGGAGCTTGATTCAATTGAAGGGAAAGTGTCATGCTCAACCTTCTCAAGATAACCGTGATAACATGGTGAAGAAGCTTGAAAAGGGGACAACCGTAGCATGCACAAAACCCCTTCAAAAGAATACCAAGCTTTCCAAGAAAGTCATGATCAAACATCAAGATAAGAAATCCAAAGCTCATGACAAGTGCCTCAACCACGTCTCCACATGCTCCACACAAGGTAACAAACAAGCCACTCTTCCAAATAAGAGAAGATGCACTAGAAAGTGTTATCAATGTCATGAGAAGGGACATGAGATTAAGTCATGTCCCTACATAAAAGATAGTGGCTTAACTTTAGAAAGAAAGAGGCTCACTAACCATGTAGCAAACAAGAAGCAAGGCAAGAAGGAGTCTTGCAAAATTAAAAATCAGATTTGCTACACTTGCCGAAGAAAGGGACACATATGCAAGGATTGTCCCATGAGTAAGTATCCTAAGTCTACCATGTCAATTCATTCATATTCGCTTAGGAGACCCAAAAATGACATTTGTGCTAGAAAGGTAATTAGTTCACCTAAAACTAGCACAAAGGCCATTTGGGTGCCTAAGTACTTGTTAGCTAACCTTGGTGGACCCATCCAAAGATGGGTACCAAAATGTACTTAATAAGTTTTGCAGGTACCCAGAGATGATATGAAGCTTTGGGGTGCTTGAGCGGTTTAACTCAATTCTTATCTCAAGCTATCAATCTTACATTGTCTATCCTTTAAGATTGACCCAAAGATGAATTGAGTTGTTATATCACTAACTTCATATTCATCTCTAGCAAGAACTTGTGTTGTAGGGAATAAGGATTAATCTTTGTGGGAATCAAGCAAAAGGCCTACAACCAAGTGATATCCAAAGGATGGTAACAATTAATTCTTAAGTGCACATTGCTTTTAATTGGTATATTCCTTTGTGTCTTTTGTATCCACATAGGAAAAATGAAGCACTTGAGAATGAACTTAAAAGATTTTACCTTGCTTTGGAAAGGATCTAATTATATGGTAGATTGCAAGTTCATATTTTTATATTATGACAATCTACATGCTTTAAATTGGTTGTATGTATCTTGTGGCATATTTCAAATTGATTATCGTATTATTGCCATGACCTAGACATAAAGAGGATTATCCCATGTTCTTAAATGAATAGAGTGCTAAGTAAGAAATTCAAATTCTTAAAGCACTTACCAAAAGGGAAATTCTCTATATGACTAGAGTTGTGAGACTAATGTTTTTATCTAAGTGATTTATGTAGTTTCACAACATGAGAATGTGTTTCCCAAATGGAGTGTGCCATTCAACATTCAAAGAAGATCGAACCAATACTATGTGATGTATTCATTCTTTCTTAAATTGGTTTTGAGTCTTCTACATTAATCACTCACCATGCTATGAATTAAACTTGCCATGTAAACTTAATTAAATAATCATGCTACTTTCATCTTTTTTTACAATTGATGTTATGCATGATGCTTGTAAGGGTAATTTAGTTCATATCATGAGGTTTCCTTGTTTTAGTAACCTTCTTGTCATTCATATACTAGAGGTTGCTAAATAGGAAACTATTGCTTGTGTTACTAATACAATCTCTTTTAAGATATTCCATGGAAATTCATAAGTAGAGATTGTGCTCTTTCATTGGTAAAATCACAAGCATTAAAGGTTAATCTTCACCTAAAAGAAAGATTAGGAATGCTCAAGGCAAAGGTATGGAACCAATTGCTTCAATTGGTAGTTGATCAATAGTAATTCCTTCCAAGTGGCATTCTTTCAATTGGTAATAATATATTCTATGGAAAGGAATGTCAATATGAAAGTTAATTTTTTTTGGCTTAAATTTGTAAATTGGTGCATAATATTAATTCACTCATCCATGTGCACTAACTTAAAAGGAATTTAATTTATGCCTTTATGCCTCATAAATGATGATTTGTTTGCCATTCATATATAAATATCATCATTCATTAAATACTTCCTTGTACTACTAATACCTCTTTTCAAAGTGCTTTTCAACTAGTTTTAAAAGGAAAAGAGATAACAAGCTAAAGAAGGAAGTCTCCACGAATGAAGAAAAGAAGAATACTAAGGTGACACCACCACAGATAGTAAGATCTATCAAATTGGTATAACAAATGGTATGTTTTATATGGTGGTAAGTATTCTTAGGCATAAGTTAATTCATTGCAAATTTGTCATGCCTTGACCATGATATGTAATGTACTCCTCATGAGACTCTTAACTGAATTGAAAGTGCATGTGGCAAGTCATTCAAATACTTGATGCACATATCTAGTGGGAGAACATTATATATCTTGTGTCATAGAATAAGTTTCACTTGAGTAAGCTATACTAAGACAATCCAAAATGGTAAATTTGTATCTCATTCATATGGATTGTAATCTTTGTTTTCTAAATAGCTACTCTTGATGCAGTTTAAAATTCCCTTGTCATTAATTCTAAAAGTGCATAAGAATCTTTTTGATTGATATTCATCACATACATATGCACTAACATGGATATGATTTTTAAACTGTAAAAGGTACAATTAGTGATCCATACTCTCTAAATTTTGGAAACCCATATTTTGATATCTTAGAAATCTACTTCAATCGGTATCCATATGCTTCACATTGAATTGGATCACTAAGTTGTAAATTCCATGCATAACTTGTCTTTATGATATGAATGCTTGTGCGACTAACCTTGATAAGCTAGGTGCACCCAAAGTCAAGGTAGGTTCATCATCAAGAAGGCAACACAATGATGTATTAATAAAAGGAGAAAAGGCTCCTATTCTTAACTCTAGTTTTTATCTATGTGATTAAATATTGACTTGAAACCATGTAAGATGGTTGTCAAGTATATGTTGGTGCCTACACAAAGAGAAAGGCCACAATAAGAAATGTGTGGGTACCCAAGGCTCTTACTACTAATCTCAAAGGACCCAATTCAAATTGGGTACCAAGACACGAAGCTTAAACTTGTTTTGCAGGATCACTCCTTCAATGGATCAAGTTGGGTGCTCAATAATGAATGTATAAATCATATTTGGAGATAGTAGCAAGGGTGGTAACAACTGAATCTCAAGTGCATATTATTTTCAAATCTTATCTCTTTTGTGACTTGTGTAGCCACTAAGGGAAAAGAAGCACTTGAGGATATACATCAGTTGTTGACTATGAAATAAAGGTCCAATTGGAAGATGAATGAATATTATCATATGGTGAACAATCCAAAATTATGTGACGTATTCTCTATCTAGTTAATTTGGATTTGATTCTTCTATATTAGACACTCACCATAATATGGATTAAGTCATCCCTTTAGACTTCATTGAATAACCATGCATATTATCCATGTCATTCAAAATATATTATGCATGAGGGTTCAAGGAAATTTAGTCCATATTATGATGTTTCTCTATTTTAGCAACATGCTTGTCTTCCACATATAAAAGGGTTGCTAAATAAGAAACTAGTGCTTGTGCTACTAATTCCATCTCTTGTGTTGAGTTTATCCTTAGAAAATCTATGTTAAGAGATGGTGCTTGTTTTAAATTGGATAAATCACAAGCTTAAAGGATACTATTCAACTAAAGTAAGAAGTTGATAAGAGGCCAAGGTATGAAAACTTTCTCTCCTTCAGTTGTTTTAGTATTCTATTCTTATTGGGATGTACCATAGTATAGGTTAAATTCCTTGCAATATAAAATGTTCAATAGTGCATATAACTTTGACATCAACTATATGTGTGCACTAATTTAAAGGAATTTAATCTATCCTTTTAGGTTTCAATAATGATGATTCATTTTCCATCCACATATAAGGATCATCATTTGTGAAACCCTCTCTTGTGTTTCTAATGCTCTCTTTTCTATGTGTTTCAACAAGGTCCTTCCAAGTGCTTTCAAGATGGATTCAAAATCTACAAATATAATAGACTTGGTTCTTTCAATCATTAAGTTTCAATGGGTCTCATATCAAGCATGATCGAACCAAGCAAAGATGAATGAAGTTCAAGATCGCTTGGTTGGATGGAATCATAAAGAGAAAAGAAATCATAGTGATTCAAGAAGGGAGTTATATTTTTTGTCAACCAAATAATGAAGATGTAGCGATATATTTATATAATATCCTTCATTATGAGGTTTGAGGTTCATATTAGCATGCTTTACCCTTCAAGATTTCAATTGATATACTTTCAATTCTTAAACTTTCAATTGGTTTAATTTTCATTATCTATGTAAAGCATGTTATGTTCAACCAAGATATAGTGCAAACATCTCCTTTAACCTCGTATTGTTGATGTGAATAAGTGTACTTTGTGTACTCTTACATGCACAAATTGAGGGAGAGTTTAGCCTATATCTTGTGAGACTAATGATCTCTTTCAAGTTCATGTTGTGTAGTCTCACACCTTGGAGAACATCAAATGAGGATGAATGGTTCCATAGAAATGAAAATGAATTTCTCTTAATCGTTTGGAGAGGATAAGTTTCTCTTTGAAATGTCAAGCTTATCAAGAGCTAAGATGGAAATTCATGATTATAATGGAGACCATGTGGCGTAGAACAAAGGTGTGTCACTCCATGAACTATTGTATTACATTTTTTTTCTAGGCTCTTACATGCTAGTGTGTGCATGTATATGCAATATCTTAAGTCACATCATAAGGTTGCACTTGTGGTGACGATTAAAGAATCTCTAGATATTTGATTAATACCTTTTGTGGTGATATCATAAGTTAGTCTTAAGTCATCTTAGTGAGGTATGAGCCAAACATGCTAACTTCTCAAGAATCTTGGCTTAAAATATTGCATATCATGTCTATTAGTATACCTTTTTGATTATGAGTAATTCCTTAAATTGGTACAATTTCACTTGTTTATATCTTATTTGTACCAAGGTTCAAATTGTAGAACTTAATCCCCTGGCCTCACAAGTCCAAGTGCATAAGCTAAACAAGTATTCATCACTTGCATGCACACATTTAGGGGGAGAATAGTCTATAATTTGAATCTTTGAGACTAACTTCATTTTCAAGTCTACTATGTGTGTAGTCTCAAATTAGAAAGGAATCTTCAAGCAAAGACAATCGCTTCCACTGCAAATTTGATGGGTATCAAAAATTCTTTGCTCCAATAAATGTATCTTTTATACATTTCATAAGGGAATGAGTTTCTCTTTTATATGATACTCCAACATCATCTAAAATTGGTAAACATGTATCACATCCTTTTGGATTGCAAATGTCTAAAGTAGCATAGCTTATAAATTCTCCTGTCTAGAACTTACTTGATTAAATAGTGCACATGTTTCTTATGTTGCATGATTATGTTCAATTGATACTCCTTTTATGCCAATGGTACTTTAACATGCAAATAAGTACTTTCAACGGATATCAATTGAATTCATATATATATGTGCGCACTAAAACTTGAGTAGAACTTAGTGTAATATGCTATTAGTGATCTATTTATCTATCAAATTGTATCAATTGGTGTTTTTTAATTGATATTTTTCATACATGATCACTAGTTGCATAATCCATACTTGTGCAATTTTCATGTTGCCTCTTGTTGTGATAAGAAAATGCTAGGTGACATCTAGACTCCAGGTATCAAGATTTATCTTTCATTTAGTATGACAATCTTCATTTGATATCTTGGACTTATGTCACAACTATACCAACAAGAGCGTGCAAATGAATTCTAAATCCAACACAAGTTTGGAACACCCCCTTGAAAAGGTAAAACGCAAAGGTACATCACTTCATGTCACTTCTACATTACTTTTTTGTCATCTAAGGATCCTTTTCATGATAGTGTGTTCACATCTTGCTTAAATCATAATTTCTACCCTTTATATTCTTTGTATCCTTTTTGGAGATTTATGACAAAGGGGGAGAAATTTTGCATTAAAGCTTATCTTTATTTTAGAAAAGGGGAGAAATAATTAACAAAAGGGGGAATCATAAGAAAAACATAAGATGAAGAAAGTTGATAAGTGCATTCCATGTCATGAGCATCACGTTTATTTTATGACACACTGCACCCTATGAATAGTATGATATAAGTTGTCTATACTTTGACCTAAATATGTGCTTTTGGCATTTGAGTACAAAAGTGTTATTTTCTGAAATGCACATGTTTAGGGGGAGGAAACTATATCATAGGATTCAAAAATCTCATTTATCAAATCTTATGTAAGCTTTAAATGTGTTGTCATCAATCACCAAAAAGGGGGAGATTGAAAGTGCATTCATCCCTTTTGTGAGTTTTGGTGATTTGGATAACAACACATTTAAAGGTCTAACGAGTTTGCTAAGTGTTGAACAGGAAATTCAGTATGATGAACATACTTGAATAGTGTATAATGATCAGTGAACAAAGGTTCAACACGAGGTTAAATAACCAATGAGACAATGCAAATGGATATAATATGATCTCTATATTGGTTTGAATATATGGACAAGACCTGAGAAATCACTACATACATATGACCAGAATAGAGGACAAAGTGATTTAGAGGATTGGTCAAGCCAAAGAGAATAAGATATGAGGAATCATGAATTGGCTTGACCATATTACTATCAGTCCATATATGCTTCTATGAGAATCAAACTAGAGCTTGATTGATCTTGACAATTATATCTAGAAGACATTCAAGCAAGGTTCACAATATTGAAGAAATGATTCTCTCAATGGATGCTCAATTTGATGTGACTCAAGAATGGCTTGATAGGGTGAAGATAGCAAGGAAAGGGCTTCGAGGAACTAAGCGAAGGTGAAGGTCAAGCGACGGCTTGTAGACCGAGGTACCATGGCTAAGGTGAAGAAGAGAGTACTTGCACTAAGTCGATGAACTAATCAGCTATGAAGAGTTATAACATGTTGATGCATCAGTAAGGTGACTTGAAGCCATGATTTGAACTCATATAAGGTGATATGGTACAAGTCACTGGGTTTGATTTGAGTTTGCTTCAAAAGGTGAGACAAAGATGTTTGTGATCCTTATGAAGCAATGCCATGGAGAAATCACACATGAGACACCAATGACTCAAGGAGTTTACTTCAATTTATTTTATTTAACTTGAGTATAGGAATCGTCGTACTATAAAGGGGGATCCAAAAAGAAGGTTGGTGTTTGCCAAAGCTCAAACCTCTATATTCAAAAGCTATTTTTGAAAAAACAAAAATCTCTTTAACATTATTTGGTTGACCATGGTTAGGTTTGAGAAACCTAGAGTGTTCTTGCTGAAAAGCAGCTGAACTTGTTCAGCTGCAGCTGAGCTTTTCAGCTGAGCTGGACTTCAGCTGAGCTGAGCTCCTTTAGCTGCAGCTGAGCTGGACTTCAGCTGAGCTGAGCTTCTTCAGCTACAGCTGAGCTTTTCAGCTGAGCTGAACTTCAGCTGAGCTGAGCTTCTTCAGCTACAGCTGAGCTTTTCAGCTGAGCTGAGCTCTTTCAGCTGCAGCTGAGCTCTTCAGCTGAGCTGAGCTTCTTCAGCTACAGCTGAGCTTTTCAGCTGAGCTGAACTTCAGCTGAGCTGAGCTTTTCAGCTGGGCTGAACTTCAGCTGAACTCGACTTCAGCTGTGAACCTCTTTGACCATACACCAGCTGAACTTGCCTCCGGGAAGTTGAGCTGGGGTTTTCTCTCCTAAACTCTCTGGTCAAGACCAGTTGAACTGGTCCTGAGGGGCAGTTCAGCTGGTCTCTGACCCCTCTGACCTCTGATCTGCAGTCTGCCAGTCAGACTGGCAAACAGGTCGCCAGGAGCTGTCAGGGGCGGTTCAACCGCCCCCCCTGGGCGGTTCAACTGGTTTTGGTCAACTTTGACCAGTCTGCGGTCAGTCTGCGCGTCAGTCTGCCAGTCAGACTGGCAGACAGTCTGCCTGACCTGCCAGGGGAGGCTCAACCGCCCTAGGGGGAGGCTCAACCGCCCTCAGGCAGAAAATTCTGCCCAACGGCTAGTTTTGAGCTCCCACTATATATACTACCTCCTACCTCTCTCCCCAAAGCAGTGAGCACGATTTGAACTCCATTTCTAACCCAAGAAACACCTCCCTCTCTCTCACACACATCTCTTGCCTCTCCCATTTCAAATCTTTGGAGATAAATCTTTGAGTGAGCTTGAGAGCTGCGGTTTTGTGCTTCATCTCTAAATCTCTCTTGCTCTTCTTCTTCATTCGAGCTTTGGTACTACATCGAGTTCTTTGTGGATTCATTACTCTTGGAGCTTCTAGCTCCTAGACGACTAGGTGTCTCTTGTGAGTCTCCAAATCTTGTGGAAGACCACAAGAAAGTTTGTATTACCCGCTCGTTTGAGCAAAGATTAGTGTGTGGGCTTGACCTTTGTGGTCGGCAAAGGGAGGATTAGGGTTGAAAGAGACCCGGCTCTTTGTGGGCGCCTCAACGAGGAAGTAGGGCACCTTGGTGGTGTGACCGAACCTCGGGATAAATCTTGTGTCTCTTGTGTTCTTGTTCATTGTGTTTGTTCATGTTCTTCGTTCTCTCACCATTCCGTGGAAGATTGTTTATATCTTTTTGGTGTGTGGATTTTGAGAAGTGCCCTTCTCAGATCTACTACTTTGAACCCTGTGGATCATTTAGAACATCTCATTTCCAAAGTTAACTGGGTGAATTTCGAGATCAATTCAGTTTTACCCAGTTTGCTTCTAGTTTTTGTTGAAAAAGTTTTAACTTGCCTATTCACCCCCCCTCTAGGCAACTTTCAGTGCCCCAATGGATACTGCAGGTCGTTGACAGTTATCAGCAGGATACAAAGGCGCAACAATTGTTGTCTGCTTTGTCTGTTACTGGAGCAGCATCTGGACCTTATACGCTGCAATCTGGTATTATTCGATACAAAGGAAGAGTATGGGTGGGAGCAGATCCTGGTCTCCATAAGACAATTATCGCAGCCCTGCATGATAGTCCTTTAGGTGGGCATTCGGGCTTTCCTGTCACATACCGTCGAGTCAAACAAACATTTGCATGGATTGGTATGAAACTGGCAGTCAGAGATTATGTTGCTCAGTGCAAGGTGTGTCAGCAAGCCAAGCCTGACCGGAGTAAATACCCGGGGCTGCTACAACCTCTTCCTGTCCCAGAACAGGCTTGGCAAGTGGTCAGCCTAGACTTTATTGAAGGTTTGCCCCGTTCTCGTAATGCTGATACTATTCTTGTGGTGGTGGACACCTTTTCTAAATATGCTCACTTCCTACCACTGTTACATCCATTTTCGGCCCTCAAGGTGGCTCAAGTTTATCTAGATTCAGTGTATAAGCTTCATGGTTTACCACTGTCAATCATATCAGATCGAGACAGGATCTTTACTAGTCACTTGTGGCAAGAGCTCTTTCGGCTGTCAGGGACCACATTGAAGATGAGTTCATCATACCATCCACAAACCGATGGTCAGACAGAGCGTGTAAATCAATGTCTTGAGACCTTTCTTCGCAGCTTTGTACACGCCTGTCCATCCAAATGGTTGTCATGGTTATCTATAGCCGAATATTGGTACAATTCCAGTTATCATTCTTCGTTGGGACGAACGCCCTTTGAAGTCCTTTATGGCCATCTTCCCAGGCATTTTGGAATTACTCTGAATGACACGCCTGTCTCTGGAGATCTTCAGGACTGGCTGAATGATAGAGAATTGATGGTCCGTGTTGTTCGCCAACATCTTCTTCGGGCTCAACAGCGCATCAAGGCACAGGCTGACAAGAACCGAACTGACAGAGAGTTCAACGTGGGGGATTCAGTTTACCTCAAATTGCAACCATATGTTCAGACATCTGTAGCAGCTCGTGCAAATCACAAGCTTAGTTTCAAATATTTTGGGCCATATGTGGTGCTACAGAGAATTGGTAAGGCTGCTTACAAGCTTCAGTTGCCCCCAGGTGCCACTGTCCATCCCATCTTCCACGTATCACAACTCAAGCTTTCCAAAGGTGACAATCAGGTCAGTGCTACCTTGCCTGGGACTGACAGTTCTCTCCAAGTTCCTCTTCAAGTCATGGACAGACGCGTGATATCACGAGGAGGCAGCCCAGTGCAGCAGGTGCTTGTCAGGTGGTCACAGTCGGATGCCGCATTGGATTCATGGGAAGATGAAGAAGCTCTCCGTGCAAAATTTCCTAACGCCAACGCTTGGGGACAAGCGTTCTTTCGAGGAGAAGGGAATGTCAGCTCTCCTGGAATGGCTGAAGATGGAGCAGGGGAGACAACGCTGGAAGGGCCACAAGACAGGGTGGTGGGCCGACGCACTAGGAAGCCCAGCTCCAGAATTTCTGGTGCCGAATGGATTCGTTAAGGCCCGTATCAAATAGTGGTTGTAATAGAATAAATAGGAGAGTTGAGGGAAAAGACATTCAGTTTTGGAAATAACAGAATACCAAAGCTCACGCTCAATCCTCCTTCTTCGTCTCTTCTTGTCTGTAATCTCCGTTCAGTGTTCTTCCTCTAGTAAGAACGCTGACAATCCGCTGCATCGGATGATTGAGAAGGCCGCTGAGGATGGACTGCTTGGACAGGTATTGCCTAGAGAAGCTAAGCTTCGGTGCTCTCTCTACGCGGATGATGCGGGTGTTTTTGTTAGAGCTGACAAATCAGACTTGGAGGTGCTGAAAGGGATTCTCAACGCGTTCGAGGGGTGTTCAGGACTAAAGATCAACTATGACAAAACAGAAATTTTCCCAATTCGATATCCAGCATCATTATGGCCAACGCTAATGGACGTGTTCCCTGGAAATTACTCTAGCTTACCCGGAAAGTATCTAGGGCTACCCCTTCATTACAGGAATGTAAAAAGGACTGATCTCCAACCACTAATCGAAAAAATTAACAACAGGTTGGCTGGCTGGAAAGGTAAACTGCTGTCCAAGGCTGGTAGGGAAACTCTAGTAAAATTGGTGCTATCCGCACAGCCAATCTACCATCTAACGGTTTTTCCGCCTCATAAATGGTTGCTGCATTCAATTGACAAAATGAGACGCAACTTCCTGTGGAAAGGGAACAATCCAGAGGCTTGCTCCGGGGGTCACTGCCTTATCAACTGGCCCACAACTTGCCTTCCAAAGAGCAAGGGGGGTCTTGGAATTCTGGATCTTGATCGTTTTGCGAGGGGGTTAAGACTAAGATGGCTTTGGCTACGATGGAAGAGCAAAGACAGGGCGTGGACTGCCATGAAGCTTCCTTGTGACAGTACTGATGAAGATCTCTTCAATGCATCCACAATGGTGACGGTTGGCAATGGAAAGATAGCTGAGTTCTGGAAATCTAGCTGGATCCATGGTCAAGCCCCTAAGAGCATTGCACCTTCACTCTTCAGGAAGACAAAGAGGAAGAATATCACGGTTGAAAAAGCACTCACTAACAACAATTGGATACGATTATGCTTCCCATGCTCGGGGGAGGTTGAGCTTAGAGAGTTCGTCTCTCTATGGCAGGCCATAGGTAACATGCAAGAACTCAATGGTTTGGAGGACACCATTACTTGGAAATGGTCGGCAGATGGGCAGTACAGTGCAAGCAGTGCTTACAACATCCAATTCTCATCCAATTACAGTACAATGAATCTCTGCCCTATTTGGAAGGCTATGGTGGAACCGAGGTGCCGTTTCTTTGCCTGGACATTACTACATAAGAGAATCCTAACGGCCGATAACCTTCTTAAAAGGGGTTGGCCTTGCAACCCATTATGCTGTCTCTGTAACTCGGCCCCAGAAACAATTCTGCACTTATGCAAGGACTGCCCCTTCAGTAGAGAGGTGTGGAACAAAGTGTTGTCCTGGGCCAACCTTCCTTTCTTGAATGGGATTCCCAGCGACACATCTTTGTATGATTGGTGGACGGGCCTGCGTAGCCTTTGCAACAGACAGGCAAGAAGATGCTTCGACGGCCTGCTAATTCATTTTTGGTGGAATTTATGGCTGGAAAGAAATAACAGAATTTTCCAAAGTCAGCATAGAAACGTTAATCAAGTGGCCCTTGCAGTCTTCGGATATTGCTAGTAGTTGAGGTCTTGTTGATCTGGTCTAGTGGGTTTTTGTTCTTCTCTTTTTATTTTTTCTTTCTTATCCTCTCCCCTCCGGTTCTTTGGTTTTGTATCTTCCACTTATTTGCTCTCTAATCTAATATATATCGGAGCGGCAAGTCTTTTGCCCCTTCCTTTCAAAAAAAAAGAACTTCAGAGGTAGATTAACTAGTAAAAGTAAGCCATCTTACTCATCTGAAAGCAATAATCCATTAACACGTGAATTAGCAGGCAGATTTTATTCTGCAATGACAATTTTATTTTTATCACTAAGTTGTTATTGCTTCCTCGCCGCCCACTGAGTATGTCAAACTATTTTGTTTTCAAATTTCTGTTTTCTGACTGCAATTTTACAATATTTTATGGTCATGTCGCGTCAATTTTCTTACTACTGGCCGGAATAATGTTTGCATTGGACCAAAATTAAATAAGTTGAGACACATAAAACAAAGGCAAATTTTCTGAGTGTGATATGTCTGCTTGGCAAAAAGATACTATGAACAAGTCACAAGAAGGGAAAAGGTTGCACCAGGATCTGGTATGCCCCTCAAGAATTAATTATGCGTGAAACAAACTATGTAATTATTTTCCAGGCCTTGATGGAATATGAAGCGACTCTAATGTTACTGCATTTTGATTTATATCTAATTGTTGTGTCAGTATTGCATTCCCATTTTCCTTGTGTTTTGTGTTAGTAATGTGCTTATTGTTACAAGTAATTGTGCGTGTGTGCAGAGCTCAGTTCAAACGCTCTGCAGAAACTATGGATGTAACTTAGGAAATTTTGTGTGGATGATAGGGCGCCCCATGTTTTAGTTATGCTTCAAAAGGATGGAAGATCCTACGGCACAAACAATAAAAAAAATCAGTGGCGCGCTGCAATTGTCTTCTATGTGTTAAGATGCTGTTGTATATTTTATACTCTAGTTTGGTGCCAAGTAGGGAATTTTAGTTACCCGTTTGTCCTATACTCCTATGGGAATAGCATGTTAGTTCAAACAGGGTTAACGGAATGCCATTGCCATTGTAGTACACTATGCTAATATATTGCAGTAATCCCACAAACGCCGTGTTTGGTTCCGGGGATTGAGCGGCTCTATCCGGCAGATTTTACTTGCTTCCCTTGTCGATCCAAGATGAGATGTCAGATGTACAGCAGCAGAACAGACATAAACGTATTAATTTTAACAAGAGGAAAACAAAACGCGTCGAGGCTATGATGGTTTTGTTCTTGTGTTTCACATTCAGGCACACATGTTTAGTTTCGGCACGCTGCGAACATTACCTAGCCTCGGAGACCTCGCATAAACCCTACCGTTTGCGATTCTCAGCGATCTTCCGGCCGTTGAAGCCCGGCGCTAGCTTGAGATCTTGGCCGGTTGTCGGAACAAATAATATATTCATTCCCCTTGCCTTGGGCCAGACGCTGCCAAGAAGCGAACTGTTGTTGCAGGTAGAGAGAGAGAGAGCTAGCATCTGTGATCCTCTGGATCATGGCAGGCTGTTTTCTTAATTATACGTATCCTCTCACTCACATGATCCGATGGCTTCGTCTGTTGCGTTGTCCTCGGTGCTGGTATCCTATCCTGTACATAAACGGCATGTTGACATGCATGGCTGGTGGTGCCAAATCTTTGTGCCATATACTTGTTCCGATTCGGTGGTTCATCACGGCGATCACATCGTCGTCGTCGTCGTCGTCGTCGTCGTCGTGTTCATGAGTTTATTATCAGTCCATCATGGTTTGGTGAACCAAGTGCAGGCGAGATTTTTCTTCATAAAAAAAATGGTCCATGATGGCAGCTCAATTAGATGCTCAACATGCACCTACGCCGTCTGAATTCTGAACGTCTGGAGAAACAAGATCCTGGTCCATTCAAACTTACGCTCGTCGTTTCCGACTCGTAGGTGGAACCAACCAAAGAGGAAGAAGCAACGTGCAGAACGGGCTAAACTGGGGGGGTCTGTCTGATTGGCCCATATGGCCCTGGCCGAGGGCCACCACGGGCATGATCATTCGTTTGCGTCCACCGATCGACAGCTAGGGTGGCGACGCTCTCATCTCGTAGCCTGATACCTCCTGACAAACAAGGGCACGGCCGGCGGATGCTGCCAGTGCCAAGCGTCACTGTACGAGCACGGGTGTGGGTGTGGCACACGCATCATCGGCAATGGACATCAGAGACAGACATGAAAGGCGACAGCGATGATAAGGCCACAGGTAGGGTTAGCACCCACGTTGCGATTGCGATCTGCTTCACACACGTATTCTCAAGCAATCAGGCAGGCACGCCTGCGTACGTAAATCGCGTTGCAATTTGCGTATGGTCCATGAAGAAGCCTTTAAGACGAGTAGTGCGTTCTCAGCCACATTTCGCTCCGGTTCAGCCAGGGGAACCAGCCTTGCTATGCTATAGATGGTAGATGCAGTTGGGCAGGTACGTGTCTGCTGCTGAGGTTCGAATGATTGGGGGAAAATGGTTCGAGTGGGCCTGGTTTCTGGGATTTGGCCCATCGAACGGCGTTGCATGGCCTACACTATAACAGTGCAATCACCCTCACCCACTTGCACAATGCTGATTGCTGAAGCTGAACTCATCGTATCAACAGCAGTAACTGCTCCTCGTGTGAAGCATCAGATTAATCAGAAATAATCCACCACGTCTCTGTCCTTTCGTTTTCCCTATTTTTTTCGGTGCAGTATGCTACAGTATATACCTACCTAGCAGGCTGCCCGAACTCTGAGTCTGAGGGTTTTTTATATATATAACAATGAACTCTGAAGCCTGTGAAATTCTTGGTGGTACGTTCACGTACGTTATTAGGGTTTGCTCACCTTGATGAAAAACATGATACTGATCTCATCTGGCCTCACACATCGGCATCACTGACGCTCCACAAATTTATTGCCGCAAAGACTTTTAAGGATGTCTCGAGTGGTATCGATCTTCCATATATTTTTCTCTCTCTAATATCTAGAGAAAACTATAGAAAATTACATCTTTTTTATATCTAGAGCATAGGAATTAGGGTGCTACATACACTGCTACGGATAGTCTAAACACGCCGTCCCCTTCTTCGGCAGCTTCTGTTTACTTCTCTCCCGCTCCCGGTCCGTATATAGAGAGCTATAGTCGTCGTAGCAGAAATGGCATTGGTCGCACGCAGACGCCAACTCGAGCAAGGCAGCGGCGCGCCGGTGCACATGGTCTCATCAATGCACGAGTGTTGCTGCCATATCTCCCTTTGGGATTACGGTGACCACCGATGACGCTGACACCACACGTACGCGAGAGCTTCTCTGAGACACACAGCTGCTGTTGCTGAACGAACTTGCTATCCGCTAGTACCACTGCTGCACTGCCCGCTGATAGCTGCGTTGCCATTGTTGACCAAGAGAACCCCCCCTCCCTCATCCTCATGCATGCGTTGCGTCCGTCGGCCATCGTCACTGGTAGCTGGGCGCGGCCGATCACCGGAAAAGCAGGCAGACACGAACTACACACACGCCCCCCTGGCAGTAAGGAGAGTTGACTCAGCCAAGTCCCGACCCATCTCCGGCCGGCAAACTATGTCCGATAAACATCCAATCGCGCTAGTTTAATTAAGTACCTAACCTTGACACGTTAATTTGTTTCTATTTGACTTGCAAGCGAAGATGGATGTTTCTTTAATTTTTCACACGATTTTTATACAGGCTTGTTTTCAGGAGGCTGCTGGTTGGCAGGCAAGCAGCAGAATGGTCGACTGGTCGTCTCGGGTTATTTTTTAACCCGCCACATTCCATTATCAGGAAGCGGTGTGCAGAGAGCGTCGAAATAAATTTATGTGATCATGCCATCGTATAATCTATACTACTTATTAAGACTCTAAGGGTAGCCTGCCTTTTTTGGTTCTGCCGTTGAATCTGAACCATTCGCTTCATCCAGGACGATCCGACCGTCCTCCCCGCCCCCTCCCCCGTCCCAGCCGTCCTGCCTTTGGCAACCACCCCGCCCCCACCCATCGCTCACCCTTCGGCGCCGTCGCCCACGAGGCCGATCCACCGCCAACAGCCCGCCACCACCCGCCTCCGCGTCGTCTCGCCGTCCCGTCCCTGCCCTCCCCCGTGGGCTCGTTCGGCTTCAACGCTCTCAAGGAGACCTTCTCCGTGGACGTGTCGGCGGCCGGCGCGCGCCCGCTCCGCGTCCCACTCATCGCGCCCTTCACCATCGCGGCCTCGCGCCTCGCCGCGCTCTCCAACGTCGCCGTGCGTGTCGAGCTCTGCAGCGGCGCCGTCGGCTGGGGCGAGGCACCCGTGCTGCCCTCAGTCACCACGACGGGTGCAACCCGCCACATGACGCCATCGCTCGGCATGCTGTGCAGCTGCTCGACGTCCGCGGTGAGCCCCAACCCTACTTCATTCTCGAAACCGTAACTGGCGCCCACATCCCTCTCTATTCCATGGCGGAGCAGGATGGCGACGCGGGGCAGAGGCCACTCGACTCCGTTCCGGTAAGATTCGTTACCTTTTGATGGGTTGGTTTGGACTCTTCAATTTCTAGGTCCCGCTGGAGGCGGAAGCTTGCGAGGTAGGAATACGCTTGGGCTTGGAGGCTTGAAGCCTCAGGGTTTACCAATTAAGGGCTCCTGGCGAGGAAGATGAGGCGGTAGGTCGCGCCAATGGTGCTCACGCGCCCGTCCTCCGCTCTCTTCTCCTGCTGCTCATCCGCCTGCCTTCGTCAACTCAACCCGCTCCTCTCCGTTGCCTGCCGCGCCTGGAGTGGGCCCCGCGCCACGCCACCAGCACTCCCGCAGGATCAGCGTAGGTTGTGACTTGCGACCAGTTTGTCTAGCTTGCCAACTAATTTTGCGCTGAGAATGCTAGAATGGCTTATGAGCTAACTAGATTGCTTGGGTTTGTTCTGTCGCAGGCTCTGCACAGGTAATTCCGCATGCTCACGAGTCATGAGCAATTTTCTGTCGCTCTTTTAATTTTGGTGTAGATCCTCTCTGATGCAGTACTAATCTACTATGCTGTTTTAGCAGTTATCCTTCAATTCTGAAAGTGGATAATTGTGTGCATATATCGATCGGTTATTAGTGCAAAGATGATTTGGGTGTTCGTTTGTCCATTTTCTTCTTATAAACTCATGAGTTGTGCTAGAGAGGGCAAGTTAATAGGTATATGGGTTCAATTTAAGTCATGATGTGGCAGTGCATTGTCAGTTCCCACCTTTCAGCATAGCGACATTCAATATTCTTTTCCCGTATTATTAAATTGGCATCTGCAATGTGAATCAAAATGTATTTTTTTTCTTAAAAAATACTACTATTTACACTTTTAAATGTAAATAACAATATAGGCCTCAACCTTATAAATATCTATAATCACAATATGTAAATGTATTGCTGTTGCAACACATAAAACTCATGTGCGCTAGGGCGCGCAAATGACCAGTAAGGTATAGATAGATGCCGCTCAGAAAGTACGAAAGATGACTTTAGTTTTTTTAAATGTTTCTTCTCGTATAGTGTCACAGGACATTGAAATTTTCAAGATGACTTACATGAATAGTCCATGTGACACTCTCATGTAAACTTGAATATGTGTATGGGACTGGGTTTTGATTAAAGTTAGTTTTTTCTGTCTTTTATCTATACTACTCTTTAAGGAAATATTGTAGGCGTCCACACAACCTTGGTGCACGGTTCTGCCCCGCGCGGCCGCACCCGTCTCTCTGAAGCCGCCCGCGTCTCCACTCGAGACCCCGACCCACCCCCGCCGCCGCGCTCGCCCTCCCCCATGTCGTCGTGCCGCCGAGATGGCCCGCCTCGTCCTCAGGCTCCGCGAGGACCACCGCGCCTGCGTGCTGGGGCGCAGGGTCGAGGCGCTGCAGGCGCGGGTGTACGCGCTGGAGCTCCGCAACCGCGAGTGCTACGAGGCCACGGCGGCGTGGGAGGCCGAGGTCCAGTGGCTCAGCGCAGAGAACCACCGCCTCGCGGACCAAGCGATGATGGCGAGGAGGAAGCGCAAGGACGGTGGTGGTGGGTAGTGGGCGAAGGTCAGGATGGCAGCGGCCGGGTGGACGCCGTGTGCGCCCGCGATCTCGGTCGCCGAGCAGACCAAGGGGAAGGAGGACGGCAAGTCCACCACTACGACGGTGGATGCTTCTGTGTCTAGACTAGGAGACGAGACGGTGGCGGCGATCTAGCCCTCCTTTTGTTAGTAGTAATTACTATTATAATTCAGGACTTGGCAGGTGAATGTGAATGCTGCTGGGTTGGATGCATAATTCTGGAGAAGACGATGATTGTGCTGCGCAGGCAGTAGTAAAACAACATGCAATTCGTATGATCTGTTCAATACATTATACATAGAAAGAATGCATGGTGTTCCCGTATTCTGTAGTACAAGGAATTCCAGGATCTCAATATATTGCTTTTGGGAATTTAGCAAACGGTTCAAAACTTGTGAATTTGGCCGCGTGAGGATGTGATGAATGGCACTTGCTTCAGGTTGTGATCAATTTTCCCCATTCACTCAATCTTTGCTCTGGAGGTTTTACAAGTAAGTTTTGTTTAGTATGAAAAGTATTCAGATTTGCTACTTATTATTGACAAAATTAGAAGTTAAATACTATACACATGGTGTGTTTGTGTAATGCTTTAGGCAACAGGGGGGAAATATATAAAAGTATCAGGTATAGTATAGGAATAATCAGAGGATTGATCTCTTGGAGTTTGAGAATAGAAGGATTATTGGGAAATGCAAATGTCTGTTATCTCTTCTACTGATGATGCGAAAGGTTCTGTTGTCTGTTCTCGTAATGAAGGTCATGCTGCTTTATTTGCATCTTATAATGTTCATCTACTGGCAGCACTGGTGTTGCAGCGTGGTTCTCTTTCTCTCTCTGCTGTAATAGTTGAGATGCAGCCTGGTAGCAAAAATATTTTGGTGATCTCGGATTCTTCTGGTAGTAAAATGGTGAGTTCATTATCTAGCTAGGATGTTACTATTTCATTATCTAAAAAACTCGCTACAGAGCTCACTTCAACTTGTGTTTTCCCCTTTGGTTTAATTTGTTTCTAATTTCCTCCTAGCTCTATCTGATATGATAATCACTATTGTGTCATTGTCTTGATGCCTTTTAGCTCTATTTAATATGATAATCACTATTGTATTCAATCATCCCTTGTTTTCAGGGCAAAGAAAGAGCATTTTGTGCTGGAGGCGATCTTGCTGCACTTGTCCGATCGTCAGTACCCTATTTTAAATTATGAGACGTTTTTTGTTTTACTTGACTACTTGATACATTGTTTTTATTACATGTCTTGAAATAGCATATATCTAAGTGTGTATCTAAGTATGTTCAATTTAAAACAGAGGGAGTATTATATTTAGAGATCTTTGGTGTCGGTAAATTACTGAACTTTTATGGAGATTATCGTTCTGTAAGTGGTACGTGTTTCGTACTCAACTAACAATCAGTGTACAGTCCTCCAACCTAGGCATGTAAGTCAAAACCAGTCAATATGCATTTGGTTTACAGCCCTTCAGCGCACACAAATGCTATGTGAAATGCCTTTATAACTGTTATATATTATACAAAATGACAACTTCTCTGATTACTTCCCTATACTCTTGCACTTTTCTTTTTAAATTGTTCTTTGCTGAAAAAATCTTTTTCTCTTCACTGTCAACAAAGGATTCACAAATGCATCTCAACTGCAGAACAGTTTCTTACACTGAGGGCACTTGGTGCTCCACCGATCATAGTAGCACTTACAGCCCAGGTTGCATTCTGTGGATTCCTGGATACAAGAACATCATTGCATACTGTGGGTATGTCTTTGCTACATTATTTTCACAAAATATGGTCGAGGCCATTAAGGATGTAGTTTGATGTTGTAGCCCCTCAGATCGCCATATTCTCTATAAAACGATTTTCATCTTCATAGCTACTCACAAACTTTTTAAGTTCCTTTGACGGAATATTTAGAAACCTATCAATTTATGCTTGATGTTTCAAGAAAAGTGGGCGCATGTATCTTTTGTAAGCAGAGCTATGAAGTTTTTTATGACATAGGTAAATTCCTACCCCATAGATAGAGGTTTAACAGAAATTGGCACTGGAGGTGATGATTTTGTCCAGACATTGGTAGTTGCTGTTGAATCCATTCTTCAAGAATCCGTTTTTTCTCTTTATCTTTTTGGTGACTTCTTGTTGGGTTTCAACTCTAGCCTACCCGAACTTGCTTGCGACTAAGGATTATGTTGATGTTGATGATACTTTCAGGTGCTATACTTTAGCCCATGCTGCGAGTGAGAGAGGTGCTAAGCAGACATCACTGTTTCGAGCAGGAACCTTAAGGGAATACCAATTGGTAGGATATCTGCTTTTAGCTGATGTAATATATTCATTTTCAATGTAGTTATGTTCTATCACAGGAGATCTTACTATACATTTTTGTTGGTTATGCAGGTGGGGTTTTTTTCTCGAACACGCAGGAGAGCTGCGATGCAGGTGGGTCTATAGTGGATGCTTTCTTTGTACAATAAGGCAAACGACATTTTGGCTAATGAGATGGGTCTTGGCAAAACTGTATAGCTCATTTCTTGCTTATTCTTGTTTGATTGTTACTCCAAGTTTGTTAGGCTCCTAACACTGCTTTAAATTCCGGCAATTGTGATGTTGAGTGATCATACTCACCGCCTTTTGTTTTAACTTAAGTTTTAAGCAAAAGTGATTTTTTGACTTGTATGTATAGTTAACTAACCACTGTAACATACTGGCCTTAGGTCTTTGAGTAAGTGAAAGGGAAGGAGGGAGTCTCATGGCTATCTCATTAGAGTGGATTAAATCCTTGGTTGGCATAAGGAAGCAAGAAAAACGCAGAATATATGGTCAACCTCTATGGTCATAATTGCATATGGTAACACAAATCATCACCTTCACTGGAATCATGCCTATAAGAAATTGTTCTGAAGCCACCTGCTCCACCCAACAGGAGTCCTATTTTTATGCACACCTGTTTTTCTACTTATAATGAGATTGCTTCAATATATGATTAATACATAGGTGTTCATGCATCGTCAGTCACTCAGTCTTTTCTGAAACCAATCAATGGACCCTATTTATCTATGAACTATTATGGCATTTGTTCTTGAGAATGAATCATCATCATTTCATCTCATTCCATATTAAGATCTCAAATAACTGACCTTTTTCAGGTTTCTGTTTCTAAACCATGAACCATTATTGTTTTAGCATCTGATGAAAATACGGACCAAGTTAGTATTTTTGTTCTATACATATTTAATATTTTTTTGGAGCTAACCCTGTCATATTATTGCATATCTTCTGTTTCTTTGGTTGTTAGCTTGCATGATGGTTAGTACATATTTGTGCTTGTAGCCCGTTGCCGAGACCATTGTTGAAAGTGAAGGCACGTCTCTTGTTTTTAAGTTTTTTGGCTGTTGCGATTGTGAGAATCCTCTTCTTTGTGCCACTGGATGACTAGAAGAGTTGATGATGTTATCAATGTGAGGTAATTCAGCTACTTATTTGATTCATTCTTCTGCTTAATTTTAATTCATGAGAGATGGTTTAAAGGGGCTACCATAATGTGAGCATTTTATCTCCCTTTTTAAATTCTAGCGGACACCAGAAGTTGAGTTTGTTCTGGTTTAACATACATAATGTGTTCAAACTGTTGTTTCAAATACATCAGTTTCAGTCCCCTGCCTGCACATAATACTCTCTTAAATTGCTTCGAACAGGTACTACCGCAACATCACTGCAAACACTCTAGCAGTGCTAGAAGCCATGGCTGCACACAATGTGAGGACTCTCATCTACTCCAGAACATGTGCGACCTATGGAGAGCCTGACAAGATGCCCATCGCTGAAGGAACTCCATAGGTCAGCAGTTCAGTTCTGATTTCTGAAACCATTAGTTCCTTTCTAAAATCAAGTTGAACGCCTCTCTAGCTAGCATTAACAAAAAATGAGGTTAAAGTTTACAATCTTCTCCTTCTCGAGTTCTGAGCATAAACTATATATGTCGTGCAGTTCCCGATCAACCCATATGGTAAGGCCAAGAAAATGGCGGAGGACATCATTCTGGACTTCTCAAAGTTGAAGAAATCGAACATGATGGCCGTCATGATTCTCAGGTTGGATTGGATTGAACACACACCACGAAACTAGAACTACCCCTTTTCTAGACCATCGTTACATTATTCGTGCTGAGGGGGTAGTAATGTGATGTGTAACATTGCACTGCTAGATACTTCAATGTCATCGGTTCTGACCCAAAAGGCAGGTTGGGTGAAGCTCCCATACATGAACTACGCAAGCATGGCCGTATCTCGGGGGCATGCTTCGACGCGACGCTAGGAATAATTCCAGGCTTAAAGGTATGTTGGTTTTACTTTTACCATTTCAGAAATTGCGGTTGGTTCTTCTGTTGTCATATCCTTGAATCCTCCGTGAGAGCCTCGGGGTGGCATGGGTGTGGCAGAAGGCGCACATGCTATGATTCTGTGAAGAGGTCTGGTTGCGTTTAAGCAAGCAGTCTGGATAGATAAAACTTAGGTGAACATAGTATTACTTCTAGAGACCTCTCCTCAAGGGCTCTTAGTCACTCACATAGTGCTCATGGTCATTCGTTCGATTCTTGGAATCATATTTATCGCAGGCTTTAGCTGGTCAATGTAATATCATTTATTTTGTTGTAATTTGTTTTATCACTTAAGGTAATTTTTGCTTGATTTAAAATTTTACATTTTTGAATAAATATTTTGAATAAGTTTCGATACCTCCAACTAGAGTTTAGTTCTGTTCTGATTTCAGTTCTTTTTCAGTTGTGGAGCGTGTTTTGTACTGCTTCAGCCATGTTAGATTTCAGTATTACGTTGACTTCAGCCATGATAGATCACCAGCCGTTTTGATACCTCCAACTAGAGTTTAGTTATGTTCTGTAATAGAGTTTAGTTCACTATTAAAGTTCAGTTCTGGAATTTGAATTCAGTAATAGAGTTCTCAGCCACCAGGTTACATGTGCCTCCTTCAAAAAGGCTTCTGTTATTAGAGTTCAGTTCTGGTACCTGGTATCTGGTACTGCTTCAGTTCTGGTGGCTGGTTTTGTTTTAGTTTGTTTATGTTTAGTGATGAATCATACAAATGTTCCAAGGGTTGCATTTGTTATATTTCACAAATGGACAGGGAATGCATTTGTTTATGGATCTATTTGTTTATGGGTGGAATGAACAATCTGATAAATTCACACTGAAATAGCTGAATATTTGATTTAATATGTAGGCAATGTGATACTACATGTCCATACTACAGTAATGAGCTGTGTTATGTAGTGCTAATACTTAACATAACTACCTCACATGCCTGATCTATTAATATGTGCATTGTATATGTTTGGTTTTTCTTTGCTTTGTCCACATTCAGTTTTTTTTTAAAAAAATTCTGATGAAATGAGACAATTAGTGTGGACATAGGATTGTATTTTGTTGATTCTTGTTCTGATCTCCAGATATATTCTTGAACATCTTTTCCCCCTTGTTGATAATTTCTATTTAGAGTCATTAATCTGGGACACCTGTAACATTATCAAGTTACTCCTTATGCTAATGACTTTCTGTATTTTGATTTTTGCATGCTTAATGATATTGGTGTTACTCTAATGACTACAGAAAATGGCATCGAATTTCCTGGGTACTTCTAGATTTGGGTTGATGCGACTTGGTTTGTCTGTATAATTTTGATCTGGCAGGGTGTTTTTGACGATAGAGCTGCCTGACGCCAAGGGTGTGAAGTAGAACTTAAAGCCTAAAGGCCATTTCAACTTGTCAGCTAAGGGCTCAGATGACTCGCCCTGCGAGTTTGATCTCGAGTTGTTTGATGTTGTCTATTTAATACATGTTGAATGAAGCGTTTCAGATTTTGATTGTATTGGCCTTCCTATTTGCAGGAGTGCAAAGCAGTTGTTGTCCCAAGAACCATATGCTACCAGAACAAGAAAGATGAGAGCGGTTGGTGGCCAAGGCTCCTGAAAAAGGACCTGTGTTCTTGAAGGTTGACTGGACAAATGGTAGGATGAGGATGGTGAAGATGTTGGATGTTAGTATTTCACTTTTGGTTGATTATGTTTTTTCTTATGCGCTTGACAAATCTAGATATGCAACCAGACATGCTTTATTCTTTCCTATTTTGTTTTCCTTATGTATTAATTCCTTAACTTGTAATGCACATGATATTTTCCTTATGTATTAATTCCTTAACTTGTAATGCACATGATGTTTTCCTTATGTATTAATTCCTTAACTTTTAAAGCACATGATGAAGGCCGGTTGTCGAGTAAGTTATCTTAAACTTTGGTAAGCTTTGCGTACTTTTGCTATGGATCTTTTGAATCAATTACAAGGTAATTCATTTAAAAATCGTAGTAACACACTTGTACCTAAATATCATATATAAAAGTCTGTATAATACTGATGGTTGCAATATAGTGGTGAAACAACTAGATTAAAATAACAAAATTTATGTATGGATAGGATCACAAATGTATTAAGAAACCTTTTTTCATAGCAGTACCGTGGTATTATGTGTTTCCGTTGCAACGTACGGGCACTCACCTAGTAGAATACTAATGGTGTACGTTGATCAAGGCAGCAGCATTGTGCCTTGCTACTACGTGGCGTCCGCGCGTTCCATATTTATTTTCATGAAAGTGGCGGCATCTCTTCTAAATAAAAAGCTACAGAGATTTCAAACATGCTGTGTCGCTGTAAAGAAACAAAAGATTTCAGGCTGGTGCGCTTTCGTTTTGCGTTACGCTGCTCGATCGTACTGTTTCTAATAACTTTGAAAGTGGGTGCTCCTCCTTTTTATCTAAAGAAATGATCAACTGATATCCTTCTTTTTTTATCTAAAGAAATGACCAACTAATCTCCCACACATGCAGCACTAGTTGGTATCAAATGAGATCCTGGTGGCCGGTGAGGCAAAACTCAAGCAACGAGCAACAACGCACAAGACTTGAATTTGAACCCCACACACTATACGCCATTGTACCGTACGTCGTGAAACTTTCGTTTTTGGAGCATCTCTGTGGTGGATGTTTTGTACTCCCTCCGTTTCTTTTTATTTGTCGCTGGATAGTGTAAAATTACACTATCCAGCGACAAATAAAAATAAACGGAGGGAGTATCACACAATGGCACAAAGAAAGGTACACGTTGAAACGCACATCGATCAGAAAGAACGACTTCAGAGCGCCGCCGGCCAGACTTGGACGCATCGGTAGCCGGCGGTGGTGGCTGCTGCCGTCTGCCATGGACGACTCAGGCCACGGTTTTCGACGTACGTACGTTCACGTTGGCCGGTGGTGGACGAGACGTACGCAGCAGGAACAGAGAGTGAGTGAGAGAGAGAGAGGCCAGGACGCAATGGTCGATCCGATCCGATGGAACGGCCGCCCTGGTCCGCACGACGCCCCGCGAAAACGACCAATTGATGGAGCTCCCTCTTCTGTCTCGCTGTTGCCGCACTGCAAACTCAAACAACTGCGTTCACGTGCCACTTTCGGGAAAAAGGCAGCGAAAAAACGATCCGTCCGGGAGGGGTCTCAGCTAGCTAAGCTTCCCTCCCCCGGCGGCCAAAAAACCGCGTCGATCGTTGGAATTCTTCCAGGAGCCATCGCATCGGTTTCACTTTCACCGGTCGTGCCACTCGGCCAAAGTACGCGGGTGCGTGCGTGCGCCCGCCCGCCATTGTCACGCACGCACGCACGCCGAGCCGAGCGGAGCAGCAACCGCCGGTTCGCACCAAACCTACGCGCAGGCAGGCTGCAGGGGTAGAAAGAGAAAGAGCAGTGGGTGTGGGTTGGCTTTGGCTTGGCTGGTCGCAGTCGCAGCATATATACCACCTCGGCATTAGAGCGGAGCGGTTGCTCTCTCCACCTCCTCTCTCTCTTTCTCTTTCGGTATCGCAGTCGTCGTCGCCGCTCCCCGGCCGGGCTCGCTCGCGTGCGCGACCCACCCAGCCAGCACACCAGCCAGTCGGCGCAGCAAAGCATGGGGAACTGCCAGGCGGCGGAGGTGGCGACGGTGCTGCTCCAGCACCCGGGCGGGCGGGTGGAGCGGCTCTACTGGTCCACCAGCGCCGCCGAGGTCATGCGCGCCAACCCGGGCCACTACGTCGCGCTCGTCACGCTCCGCGTCGCCGAGGACCGGCAGGACGCCCCGGGCGGGCAGCGGCGCACCGTGCGCCTCACGCGCGTCAAGCTGCTCAAGCCCAAGGAGACGCTGCTCCTCGGTCACGTGTACCGCCTCATCACCACCCAGGGTGCGTACGTCCTCCGTGCGTACCGTGAAAATAAATCCCCCCCGCGGCGGTCCAGTACGTGTGCCCTGCGGCGAACTTACGAGTGAACAACAGGCTTTAACTTGTGCTGCGCTGCTGCTGCTCTGCAGAGGTGACGAAGGCGGTGCAGGCGAGGAAGCAGGACAAGCAGAGGAAAGCGCAGCAGCAGCTGCTGGAGCCGAGGCAGGGCCAGGGCGTGGCGAGTGGCGCCGCGGCCGAGGAGGAGGACGACGACGACGAGGCAGCCTTGGACGCCAGCCTTGATCAGGTGATTGTTACATGGATTAGATTTCGCCTCTCGAACCTTACTCAACTGCTTTCCGATGCTCCCATGCACGCTCTCGCCATGACCCGCACTCCCTCGATCAGTTGCTTCTTCAGGGGGTAGTTAGGTGTTCATCTTCTCGTGACTATCCTCATCACCCGTTCTTGTCCGCACTGTAGAAAATATCTGACAGAACTGAGAATCATAACCATAACAAACAAGTAAAAAAGAACTGTCAGTAGAACTATTATTAGCAAGTAAATACAATATCACAGATTCAACATTCCAGATGAAATGCATACAAGAATCTTTTTTATGGAAAAAAAAAGAAGTGTAGCTAATAACTAACTGATGGCTGATGCTGAGCAGCCAGAAGGAAGTACAACATTAGATTAGGGGGGATAGATTAATAGGTGAGTTTCAACTAATGTCAGGGAGGGGCCGGGGAAGGAATCGTCTCCGAGAATCTTTTCCTTTTTCCACGCAACATGCAAAGGTTCCTTCTCCTGATCACTCTTCTGCTCCTCCCATCTGACTGCAGTTGGCGCGGCAGGACAACGGCAGCCGGAGCTCCAGTGCGCGGCACCGGCAATGGCGGCCGTCGCTGCAGAGCATCGACGAGGCCACGACCTGAGATGTCAGCTCCATACAGCCGTAGCGCCGTAATCATTGACTACCGGTGGGCCTGTACTTTCGGCGATCACCTGGCCTCGGTCAGTTCATCGCAAGGGTTGCTATTTGGCCTACTGCTACGATTGCACACTGTGGAGTGGAGTGAGTTGGGAGCTTGACACCCCGGGATGAGAGGGCACTGCTTCGGATGCAGCATGTAGCCTCGGATCCGTGTAAATTTTCAGGTCTTGGTCAGGAGTTTGTTAGTGAGACTGCTTTGCTTCTTCTTCTTCTTATTTTCTCTCGATCCATACGGTTTGCACATGGAATTATATCAGTAACAAATTAGAGTAGCTTACTATTAGATTTACAGCCAGACATGTCATGTACTTGCTGCTACTCTCTTGCAGATGGGAATCGAGCGTGTAGCCTTTTGAGAGTAGCGCTGTGTTTCTTTAGTATTCGCTGTTGATGCCAAATAGGCGATGATCATGAACTCAGTGCCAATGATTCCGGCGGCAGTTAGTGGAATCATCGGAGCCTTTTGGGCTGGAAGCCCATCATGCGTATTATTCGCGTCGGCGATGCTTAGCTTAGCGCTTAGCGCCTGTCCTGACGGAGCCTTTTGGGGTTCGTGCGCATTTGTTTAAGCCGTCGCTGGTGCTGTAGAACAGGACAAACGGCAAGGGTTTCGAAACTGATACGTAAACTTGGATTGCAGTGCTCGTTAAAAATACTTGTTTTTTTTTCACATGCCTCTTGATCCTGGAATATTATGCTCAGCTCTGCTGATGAAGAGAAGAACGCAGAGCTGTCTGACTCTGGCTGTAGATTAATTGCCAGTTGATGACTGTGCTAACGATACAGCTCACCACAATTAATGTCCAGTGGCCCTACCTGCTAACCACTTGCTAATCTATGCAATCGGCTCCAAGTTGAGTTCAGCTGCTGCCTGGTGCTGTATTCCAATTCCACTAGAAGCTTCCGCGACACTTGCATTGCGATTTGAACACAGTCAAAATAAAGCACCTCCGCGACACTTGCCTGCGTTCTGCGTTGCCCAGTGGGCAGTGGAGGCTGAATGCTGCATTACCGAGGCACTACGACGGCATTTTGACAGGGAATGAAAAAAAAAGAAGAGGATGAGAGCAGTCAAGTGAAGTGAGCGACACGACATGGCATGTTACCGTTCATCTTTTGTCTCTCCAATCTCGCTTTAACTGATCATGTTCAGGATTGAGACGTCACAAAGCTGCCGCGGCACGTGCGTGCCCTTGCTGAGATTTTCTCTGCAAAAATGAGCAGCAAGCAAACAAACTACAGGTCTACAGCGAGCAGCAATGTAGGAGCCGTCAGCCTTGCCGAAGCTAAAGGCCATTTGGCAGAGCACGCCAAACTATTTTCCAGGCTGAATTCAGGTTTTGTCAAAAAAAAGTTTTTTAATAAAAAGTGATTTTTTTATTCTGTAAAATAAATCAAAGGACTAAAGGCTGAAAAATGATTTTTCTGATTCAGTTTACGCGTAGAATCAACGTATGCATAGAGTTTACCTACAAAATCATAAAATTTCTTCTCCACAGATTTGGTTACTCATCCAATGGCACGATTGGACCGAGCCAAAACATCGTGCCATATGTCATGCCAACGGGCTACATGGCTTAGACCGGTGCCAATGGCGACCAGCACCGACCGCTGCTCTTTTTTTACCAACAATTAAGAAGCTTTTTCCCTGACTTGCTGCATCAAAAACTAAATCACAAGCTTCTGATAAAAAACAAGCTGTTCTTGCAAGATTTGTAATATGAGTACCTTTACGCTTTGCCGAGATGTAAGGGGCCATTTTGGGATTCCATTTCTTAATACCATGACCAAAATGAACTCCCGCTTCTATCATCTATTTCAAATTGATATTCCAATATCTTCTTGTCATTTTTTTTCCACACTTCCTTTTATTTTTTATTTTTTCGTGTTACCATTATGGAATTCATTTCTTTTTGAAGATTAAAAAAGAGCCAAAATAGCTTGAAATAAATAATAATTGTTCCAATAGAACCTTCTTGACCATTGATACACGGTATAAACACGATCGGTATCAATCTAATCCAGCACTGTGTGAGGTGGCACGACCGGTGTGGAAGATAGATATCCTGGGTCCTTACGAGTATAGAAACATTGTTTCGTCTTGTCCGAGGCCAATCTTGGACTGAAGATGCAGTTTTGTCTCGCCGAGGCCAGCTCTGGGCGGGAAATGCAGTTCTGTCTCGCCCGAGGCCAGCTCTATGCGGGAGACACAGTTCTGTCTCGCTCGAGGCTAACCTCAGACGGGATAACACTCTAGTTATCTATATAAGGCCGAGGGGTACCCTACGAACGGACATCTCATATCGGCTCATATCATCTCTTAGTTGGTCACATCCCATCATCACCGCATAGCTCACTAGCCTTCTCATAACAACCACGCCACAACTGCAGAACTCGCCCTTCACCGCCCACATCTCGTCTGTAACCCTTATACACCAGCAATACTCAAATACTCAGTATCGATAGGAAGTACGGTGTATGAGCCGTAGCCGACTCCCACCGCTATCAATTCCGGGTCGTGCGAACCAAACAGAAACAATGGAGTGGGCTAACAGTGGAAACGATGACCGAACAAATTTGGCAAAACCAAACAACACCTTTATGTTTTTATTGGTTTTTTAAATTTATTGTGTTTTATGAACTTTGTTTAATTTATATAGATTTATTTTTTAACGAATTATGTATTTTTTAATGTTTTTTTTTCTATTTTTATAATTTATTTGAAATAAAGATCACGTTTAGTTTATAAAAGGAATGGAAATTAATTTTATGTATCAGTGGTTATATTTCACTCTGTCAACGCGATCTTCGATTCGCTCTCTATAAATATATAACACATAAATATCTTATCCATATATCAACAGTAATATACAAATATATTTCACTTAAAATTATATTAGCTTATTAGAATGAAATTCAATTCAAAGAATCTAAATGGGCCTAAATTTATTTCCTTTACGTACACTCTGGAATGCTCAAAATCCGCACCAGAATGCAGGCATGTACAAAACGAATTCAGAAAGGTAAATTAGAATGACAGATGCGGCAACCTATCAAGCGATCCCACTAATCTATTGTACAGTTATAGGCCGAGGCTATTTCAATCCTCCCGTAATATCCCCGCTCTTGAGACGCTAATAAATCACCAGCCATAAGCCGCAGGCCAGATGGAATATCGTTTGTCAACCCAAGGAGTTAGGGGGTTTAGGTGTCTCTAATCTAGCTGTAAAAAACACAAGCTTACTCAGCAAATGGCTCTTTAAATTACTCAATGAGGATGGGATGTGGCAACAATTACTTAAAAATAAATATCTAGGCGAGAAGTCTCTTTCTCAAGTTTCTAGAAGACAGGGGGATTCTCAATTCTGGTCGGGCCTAATGAATATTAAGGACCAACTCCTTAGAGGGGGGCACTTCAAAGTGGGAAATGGTCAAGCTACCAGATTCTGGAAGGACAAATGGGTAACCAGTCGACCTCTTAGTGAGCAATTTCCGAATCTCTTTAATATAGTGCGTAACAAATCTGCCTTGGTTGCATACGTTTTTTCTGATACGAACCTTAATTTGTCTTTTCGACGTACAATCATGGGGAATAAATTAGTGGAATGGCACAACATGCTAAACTTGCTATCTGAGGTTACTCTGTCTCTGTCTAGAGATAAATTTGTTTGGGACGGTCAAAGGAATGGAATCTTCTCGGTCCAATCTATGTACCATTTGTTGATGAATATTCCCAACAACGAACGGAACAAGAAGCTTTGGAAACTTAAGCTCCCCTTGAAAATAAAAGTTTTTTTGTGGAATTTATGTCGTGGAGCAATCCTTACTAAAGATAATAGGGTTGAAAACGAACAGGAAAAATCCCGTCTCGACCCGTACCGTTTTCCCTTTTTATCCCGACCGTTTTCGTATTTGCGGGAAAATATGGTAACGGGACGGGAACCGGGATGGGGTTAATGGGAACGGGAACGAAAACGGTTGAGGCAGTTTTCCGCCCGTATTTCTGGTATCCCATATTTAACCGGGATTGTCCCGTTTTATCCCGTTTATAATTTTACACGGGATACCTATCTCCTTATACATTAGAGGTCCAGCCCATTAGCATCACCCATGGGCCATGGCGCAGCCCATTAGCTAACCTTAAATTGCATTGGTCCATGGCGCCCATGCGTCATCCAGCACTCTATGTACAGGTTCTCAGGATTTATATGTGAGTGATGAAAGGGATTTATATGCGTCATCCAGCACTCTACGAACAGGTTCTCAGGTTCTCAGGATTTATATGTGCCCAAAAAGTCATCCCAACATTTATTGGCGATCGCGTAGCTGACATGCTGCCATTGCGAGCGACCCGCTAGATTTATCTAAGAAGCCAAATTCACATCAAATATGTGTCTTTCTATTATTCATACCATTTCATACTAGGCCATGAACGTGAACTCTACTACTCTAGCATGCTGGTTTGTGAGTGTCGGTTAACAAGGGATAAAATTAAAAATTGAAAACTATTGTAAGGTAAAACAGCACGCCACCGGTAATGCATGATAGCCAGTCAACCACTACTCACTCATGACTCATTCGGACGATTATGTTTTCGGCTATTTTCTGAATACCGTCCATTTCCGTTATATCTCCGTTCGTTTTTTTATCGTTTTCGTACAACCGTATATACCGATCCCGTTACCGATACCAGTGGTCCCGCTCCCGCTCCCGTTTTCGGTGAAAAAATATGGTAACGGAAACGGTTGACGGTATTTCCCGACCGTTCCCGTTCGTTTTCATCCCTAAAAGATAATTTAGCCAAAAGGCGATGGAATGGTAGCTTGACATGTAGCTTTTGCAATCGAAATGAAAGTATTCACCATCTCTTTTTTGACTGTTATATGGCCAAAAGCATATGGAGAGTAATTTACTTTGCCTTAAAATTAGAAATGCCCGTTAGCATTAATCATATTATCGGGTCTTGGGGAACAAATAGGGGTCCGGGGTATAAAAAAGTTTTACTCTCTGGAATAGCTGCTTTATTTTGGGCTATTTGGCTCAGTCGAAATGAGGTGGCTTTTAATCATAAACCAATTCCATCAATTGTGCAGGTTATTTTCAGATGTACTCACTGGTTAAGATTCTGGAGACTGCTACAAAAGGAGGAATCGCAACAACAAATCCTCATTGCTTCGCAAGTTTTGGAAGTGGTGGCGATGGAAGTCTTCGCAAACCATGGATGGCGCTCAAATTCAAGAATTGAGTATGACTAGTGTTAGTCATAGTATTGTAATTTAGTTCCTTTGAGTTAGTATCACTATTCATGCAGCAGTTCTTAATTGTAATAATCGACTTGTATTGGCTGTACGCATTATCATGCTAAAGCCGGAACTCTTGTTTCCATTATAAAAAAATAAGCCGCAGTAGCCAGCCATACTGCAGGTCCTCTTCTTGCATGTTATTGCTTCTATTCCACAGTCATCGTCAGTCCTGCATCTGTGGCTAGCGTGCGCATCTGGAACATGGCACGCACTCTCCCATGGGGTACCAACACTTCTTCCGAAAATCGTCTCGGGACAAACTTGAGACGATAATGCGCTCGCGCGAATTGGTTGGATCTCATCCTGCAGAGATTCTTACTGTCATGCAATGCCAATATTTTCCCAGATCAACTAATCTGAAGACATTACTCATAAAAGGAGAACATAAGGGATGGAGCCTGAAACAGGAAAAGCCACCTTAACAGATGTCCAATTGCTGGGAACATATGCTGCAGGAAATTTCTCATGCCACGTGCTTCTTATTGGAAGGGGATGACCCTCTGTTGTAAATATGTAATTTTGATTCCTCAAGAATGAATCATCATACAGAAGAAAAAGATATTTGCACCTGCAAGTTGTTAATTAGCGTGTAGAAGTAGCCGAGTCATCGATGTAGGGGTTCATGCCCCAACATTTGAGACAAGAAAAAGAGACTTTCTGATGTGCACAAAGTATTTTTGCTGCTAACTGCTTCAAACAAACAAAGAGGAAGACTGTTAGCTTACGTTTCTGAAAGAAAGAAGCTGTGCTGGTGATCTTCAAGTTTCATTGTTGAAACATCTCTGATGCTAGCAAAACCTCCATCCACTTTAGTATAGTAATTAAGTGACCTCACAATGGTTTCACCCACTTCTAGGTACCAAGGATCTATAAGAGAAGTGTTTCAGAAATCAAGGGATGGAGAGGGGAAAAAAAGAGAAGTTAGTAAAACTTGTGAGTGGGTGACTTAAGTGTTTCTATAATAAGAAAACTGGCATGACTACAAAGAACAAGTAAGTCATATATGATGAGCTCAATAGGACATCAACCCTAGATGAAAACATGAGAGCTGGATGAAGATAAAACGAATATATCCTTCTGGTGTGTATTGGGTGCACCTTTAGTAGCTTGATAAAGATAAAATGTTGACTCAGCAAACTCAGGACGCAAGGGATAGTACTTCTCTGTAGGATGCAACATTCCATAGTCCAAAAGATATCTATAAAATATAATACATACATAAATGCATGTATCTAGATTCTGCTTCATCGATAACTGAACTAGTTTTGCCTTACTAGACGTGTGTACTTTTGTTCTCCATTAACAAAAACTTGGTTGAAAACAGTATACCTTTCAGGTAGCACACCAAATCTTTGCCATATATTGTAAAACTCACGGTGTGATAGATTTGCAGCAGTTACGTCTCCAAGAAGTGTCTGTTCAGTACAGTAGAACTAAGCAAACAATAAAAAAGTACCATTCAAAGTAAGGTAAAAACTCATCCAATGCAAAGAGTTCATCAAACCTGAAGACCTGGCCAGAAAGCCTGAAGGCTAGTTAGCTGCCAGTGCGTTGCTTCTCCAGTCCTCATATCAGCCTCATGATACCTGTGGAGTTTACAATCATTACTATTCCAATACAAGCATAATCCAGAGACTGACAGGGTGGGTGAAATGAAGTGTAGGAAGAATTGTTAACCATGGACCATGTCGGAAGTACTTCTGCACCGCAAGATAAGCTGAATGAAACATATCCCAGTACTCATCACTTCCGAAAAGAATATATGCTTTAATCAGATACTCATAAAATGAATCAACACCTGCAACCATGTTACTAGAAATCACTATTGTGCCTAATATTTTCTAATTAGAAATTTCACAAAGCGGCTAATTATCTGTTTTTAGAAATAAAGATGCTAAAATGTAACAGTGAAGGCAACATAACAGCATATGCTCTAATAATGCTACAAACACATCAAATAAGCACATGATCAATAAATCACAAGGGTAAGTATTGAAAGTTTTACCAGCACCAATTCCGGATGAATACTGAATCCACTTGCCAGTAAAAACATCAAGTGTGGTGCCTACTAGATTCAGTGAACTTCTCATGCTCCATAACTTGCGGAGAGCACGAAGAGCTGCAGCTTCATATCTAGAATCACCAGTCAAACGTGACAACACACCCATTTCAAGTATAAGGGAGCCTGTAAGCATGTAGATTACTAAGCAACAACCACAAAGGAACATGCATTTATACCAATAAATAATAAACAAAAAAATCTTTCACCTACCACACCCTGATGTGCTTGTTTCAGTTGTTTCATTTTCCATCACCCCATACTGAAAAAGGTTGTTGTATCATGCCAATTGCAAAAGTAATGAGTACCAGAGTTCTAATATATGTGAACTTTGAGTTTTTCAAACAAAGTAATCATTCTGTGGTTCTTCATTCTACCATAGCATGCTTATAATTTGCCATTCTTATCATTTTAGCTGATAGCAAGTAATATCCCAGTTTTCCTAAGGTAAACGTTGATAGATGTTAAAATTGTACTAATGAGCATGCTTGTCTTAATAACTATACACGTCCTTTTTCAAAAATTATTGGAGAAGAAACTCAATGTTTGTTGTAGTCTGCTTTCAGACAAATGTGGTAACTCTTTGCAGAAGACCCTTTCTCAGTTTGACCTGTTGAATGTACACAGATATGTACACACAATAAATGATGGCATTCAAGTGGCCATACGATTTCAGGTTGTAAAGGAATCTTACGATTGATTCATGCATGCAAAAAATTAAGATTTTAAAGTCTGAAAAAAGCCAAAGTTCGGTATATGAACCTTAAGATTAATCCATGAATACGGCAATCCAGTAGGTGTCTCAAATGCCGGTAGAAAACGATTGCCTAAACTTTCAGCAAGACGTAGTAATTGATCTTGATACAGCCCATGCTTAAACTGGCTGCTGTAGTCTTTTGCAAGAATATGAGCAGAAATAAGCCCCCCAAGAAGTCTTATGTTACACTGAATAGCCAAAAAAAACAATGAGAAAACACAGAGCTGCTTTCATTCTTGAAATCCTGTGTGTAAGAGTGGAAATAATCAAATAGAATTACCTCAAAAAGATTAATCCGAGCATCAACATCAAATGTCAGATTTTCTGAAAGCCAGAGAACTCCTCTCTCAAACTCTGTGAGGTTACCTAAGACAACAAGACTGCATGAGCAAAACAGAAGGGCATCACAAACCAATCTTATGAATAGAAGTGTCCTAAAGAAAAATACAACGGTTTACATTTTGAACAACAAAAAACAATATAAATCTCAGAGCACTAAAAAACTGGAAACATTACAGCTTCATAAACTGTACCTTGATAATGACTCAACCAGTGTCAACGCGGATCCACTATAATCCTGTGGCAAGTGTTCAAGCTAGAAAAAGGGAATCATGGGTAACATTAAGTTGTGGTACCTTAAATTTATATAATACAGACCAAAATCCTTATAGTTGTCAATACTTTAATACATTTAAATTGCCAAGCTCACTAAGCGAGTCCGTGAAACTTTTAGTAAGAGGCTTCAATTCATCATGCTGAAAAGGTATCAAGAAAGAACATTAGCTCGTGCTAGTCAATAAGCTATTGAACAAAAGTAAGATGGCTGCTAACATACAGGGAATGCATAAGTCATGTAGTTGTCATAGGCATGGTAAAACCTGAAAGGAATGGAAGTATATCAATACCAAAAAAAAAAACGCAGTGAAGCTAAGACCTATAAGAGCCTAGGCTTCCTAGATACTCCATCCGTTTCAAATTTAAGTCGTTTCGGCTTTTCTAGATACAAAGCGGAAGTTATGCATCTAGATAGAGTGTACGTATACATCGCAAAAGCTATGTAACTAGAAAAGCCGAAATGATTTATAATTTGAAACAAAGAGAATGGGTCGTAACGCATGGGCACCCTGTCACACGCCCTTGTGGGTTATTGCTTACAGCACTGAATCTTGAGAGCGGCAACAATACAAAAGTTAGCAGCTTTAATGTGGCTAGGTTATGCTGAACCCTTGAATCTTGATTGACAACACTAAATATGCCAGCCTATCACATATCACTGTAAATAGCATCGATGATCCATGAAGATAGATTTCCTGAGAGGCTATGCAACAGTGCTCTGCCCTGGAAGCATAAAACTGAAGATGTCAATTTTACCAACCTCTACAGTCTATTCATCTTTAATAACATAAATATGGAAGAGCTTTAAAGTCAACTCAGTTCATAAGAAGCTAACCATCCAAGAAAGAACAAAAGAACGTCAAATAACAGTGGTACTAGAAGCTAAGCTCAAAGTGCTATCAGATTTTGCCAACCACGTTGGCATGGAAATTTTGTTGCGACTTGCGAGGTGTATCTGTATCACTCCAATGGTCCAATCCTAGGCCAGAGACAAGTGAGCTCGAAATGTTGGCATTTGACCCAACAAATAAAAAAGATTAGCATTGTAAGGATTCGTTTTACAACTTCAGTTCAGAACTCGTCAAATTAGAAGAGCTAGGCTTCGTGTTTACAACATCTCTAGACAACGTCGGTTGGATACACCACCCAGGCGCACACAACAAGATCCGACAGAAGAAAGATTATGAACGGCGAAGAGCCGAAGACGGGAGGGATGAAGCACGTGGCAGCTGAGTACTCACATCTCCAGGACCTTGTTCTTCATGTACACCCTCCTCGCCCGCCCGTACCCATCGGCGCCGACGGCTCCCCCGGTGAGAGCTGCGAGGAGGAGGGCAGCCGCGACGAGCCGCGCCGGCGCTGGTAGGCGCCGCCCAGGGGATCGCATGGAGGCTTCCCGCGGTGTGGGTAACAGCGGACGAAGAAGAAGCTACCCGGTTGGGCTCGTGGTCGTGGAGCCGTGGTGGAGATCGGGTTCCTTTCCTCTCAGAAGTTCAGATATCAGACGGGTCTGATCGACAGCGTGGATAGTTGCTGCGTAGCGGAATTTGCTAGGAGGCCACGGATGCCTCTTGTTTTTTACGAGCTCGTACAAATCGTGAGCCGCTGTAGTCATTTATAGTCTTTGTCTGTATAATTAATTTTATAATTATATTATATTTAATACATCTTCTTCCCACGCACCCGCTAGAAAATTATAAAAAATAGGTATAGAACTTGGGTTCAAATATTAACACAGTTCATTTTATAATTAGATTATATTTAATACATCTTCCTCCCCGTGCACAACTAGAAATAAATAAAAAATAAGCACAAAACTTGGGTTCAAATCTTAACCCTCCCTCTCTCTCCTAGATTTAGCTTCTAACCACTGAAATACATATTTTTTATGTTCTATAAAAGATAGATATTGTAAATATTGTGAATATAGAACATGCGACTAGTATAGATTAATTCATTGATGTTCAAAAGTATTTCATCAGTTTTAAATTATAAAACAATTCGAATTTTCTAGATATTGTTTTTATTTTATATCTAGACAGAGTATATATTTATATATTTAAGTGTACAACAAAAGATATATATCTACAAAAAACTAAGAGCAACTTTAGAAGTTCTTGATTTAGATAGTTACCTAAAAACTCCTATCAACAGTTCTCTAAATGAACTTTTTAAATTTAGCTATTTTTCATTTAACCTAATTTCTTCTCTACATTTGGCAATCATTTACCAACTCACTAACCAAAAACAAATTGGTTGTACTATGTAGGCAATGAAGGTAGTTGTTGATATTTGTGACTTATTTTTTACATGGATAGATTCATAAATAAAACTATAACCTATATTTAGAGAGTTGTTGAAGAACTTATAATTTTTTACTCCTAAAGTTATTTAGCAACTCATTAAAGTTGTGATTTAGAGACCTAAATTTACAAAACTATTGAAGCTGATCTAAAAATTATTACAATTTAGTACAAAGTGAGTATACGATTTTGTACATGTGTATAATAAGTCTAGATAAGGCAACATTTAAAGATAGTGCGTGTTGCAAAATATGAGGCGCCAACTAGGACGACAAATTACAAACCGTGAGAATAACACTACTCAAGTGAAAAATCAAACATGTTTCTCGTTATTTCTCTTTGATACATATCTCTGCATCGTTTCTCGACTCACGGGGTATTTGTTTGAGATTATAATCTGCCCAGATTATATAATCCAACATGAACTAAAAACTAAGTGTTAGTTTAAAATTTGTTGGATTGTATAATCTGGCCAGTTTATAATCCCAAACAAACACCCCCTTGTGTTTGATCCACTGATCTATATCTATCGTATAGATTTTTTATGCATGTTTTTCGCATGAGACATGTTAATAATCAACGACTAAAGACAAATATAATAATAGGATCCAACCATGATATGTGCTAAGGTAGATTTGAGAGAAGTGATATGTAAGCTTACAGTGGAGGGTATGTTTAAAACTTCTAGAGGAAATAGTTAGTCAGTTAAAACATTGTTAGCTGGAATAGGCCGACTAACTATTAGTTGGAGACTATTTGATACCTCCAAGTTTGTTGGATCTATTAGTTTTATAGTGCTCTATTTCGAGTGGAGACCGATGATTGAGTTAAAAAGGGACAATAATGTCTGAAAGGGAATTAGGCTTACACCTAGTCCCTAATTAATTTTGGTGGTTGAATTGCCCAACACAAACATTTGGACTAACTAAGTTTGCCCGAGTGTATAGATTACACAGGTGTAAAAGGTTCACACTCAGCCAATAAAAAGACCAAGTTTTGGATTCAACAAAGGAGCAAAGTGGGAACCGAAGGCCCTCTGGTCTGGGATCACCGGACTGTCCGGTGTACACCGGACAGTGTCCGGTGCACCACCGGACATGTCCGGTGCACCAGAGGACTCCAACGCAAACTCGCCACCTTCGGGAATTTCCAGAGGCAACTCCGCTATAATTCACCGGACTGTCCGGTGTACACCGGACAGTGTCCGGTGCGCCAAGAGAGGTCGGCCTCAGGAACTTGCCAGCTTCGGGAAAACGCCAACGGCTAGTCCACTATAATTCACCGGACTGTCCGGTATGCACCGGACTGTCCGGTGCGACTCCGGAGCAACGGCTATCTCCGCGCCAACGGCTCTCTGCCGCGCATTTAATGCGCGCTCTGCGCGCGCAGATGTCAGGCGCGCCCATTCCGGCACACCGGACAAGGAACAGTAGATGTCCGGTGTGCACCGGACACCCAGGCGGGCCCACAAGTCAGAAGCTCCAACGGTCAGAATCCAACGGCAGTGATGACGTGGCAGGGGCACCGGACTGTCCGGTGTGCACCGGACTGTCCGGTGCGCCATCGAACAGACAGCCCAGCCAACGGTCAAGTTTGGTGGTTGGGGCTATAAATACCCCAACCACCCCACCATTCATTGCATCCAAGTTTTCCACTTCCCAACTACTACAAGAGCTCTAGCATTCAATTCTAGACACACCAAATAGATCAAATCCTCTCCAACTCCACTCAAGGCTTTAGTGATTAGAGAGAGAGATTTGTCGTGTTCTTTTGAGCTCTTGCGCTTGGATTGCTTCTTTTCTTTCTCACTTGTTCTTGTGATCAAAACTCAATTGTAACCAAGGCAAGAGGCACCAATTGTGTGGTGGCCCTTGCGGGGAAGTTTCGTTCCCGTTTGATTGAGAAGAAGAAAAGCTCACTCGATCCGAGGGATCGTTTGAGAGAGGGAAGGGTTGAAAGAGACCCGGCCTTTGTGGCCTCCTCAACGGGGAGTAGGTTTGCAAGAACCGAACCTCGGTAAAACAAATCTCCGTGTCTCACTTGCTTATTCGCTTGGGATTTGTTTTGCGCCCTCTCTCGCGGACTCGTTTCTTTATTACTAACGATAACCCCGGCTTGTAGTTGTGTTTATATTTGTAAATTTCAGTTTCGCCCTATTCACCCCCCCTCTAGGCGACTATCAATGTCTTTTGGTAAGTTTTAGCCGGTTGTAGGTGTTCTAACCCAAATAATGAACTAATTGGTAGTTGGGGTGCCAACTAACAATTAGGTAAGGTTTTAACTAGGCTAGTTGAAATCCCTATACCTAATTTTAGCTGCTAGCAATTATTTCTAGAGGTCTCAAATAGGTCTTACACAAGAACAAAAATATTATAAAAATAATAAGTTGACCATATATTAATAATAAAAACATAACTATTGTATGGATAGAGTATACAAATCCTTACAACCAATAACATGCTATATTATTTGTCTTCTCTAATATTCCTTTAATATATCAATCACAAAGCTATGGTTAATTACCGGCATTGTAGCTTCTAAAATCTCCTCTCATGCTTCATTGTATATTTCATGTTATCGCAATCAAAAACCACTTTCCATCTATATGCTCTTTGTATAACAGTGCCACTATTATTTAAATCTACCAGCGGACCGATGCCCTACTTCGAGAGGGTCGATTGGTGAGCTGGACACTTAGGATGTGTTTGGTTGGATGTATAACCAAACAACATATAGATAGTGAACACTGAAACAATTTTTGTGGATGCACGGTCCCAAAAAATCGAGCGATCGGTGCCGCTCCCGCCCTCTCGCGGTCCTGAAAACTAGGATGCATGGCCATCCCCGCCCCTCTCGACCAATGACATCTGACCACCATCCAAACAAAAACTAGGATAGTTTCATTCAAGTTTATCTCTTGTACCAAACAAAAAAAGTGGTGATTGTTGGGGATGACCTTGCCCCATACAAGAGATGATCTTGCCTTATCTACTTTAACCATTGCACATATCCGCTTAGCAGCTTTCACCATTGCACACCATCTTTGCGTATGATCGGTCGCTTCTATGTCTAACGCCACCGCTAGGTTCATTTGTTGCCAATAATCTCGCTCTTACTTAAAAACAAAAGTATGTGAATCAATTAAACTTCATGTTAGCTTCGTGTTTTTTTATATTTCGTCCCCACCACATATTTTAAGTTACTATGTCAACTTTATAAGAAGAACTGTCGAATTTATAAAGTCCTATGTACTCCATCTGTTCTAAAATATAGTTCTTTTTAATCTATTTTTCTGTCCATATTGATTCAAATGAATATGGATATATATATATATATATATATATATATATATATATATATATATATATATATATATATATATATATATATGCAAACTGCATTCATATGTTAGTTAATAAATATATATGATTAGTATAAAATAAATTATATTTTAGGACGGAGACAGTAATATTTATGCTGTGTTTAATGTGATATTTTGCTTTTAAGCATGAAATGAGAACTTGTGTACACATAGCAATGTACACAAGGCGGCGCGCACTAAAACAATTTGCCGGTTTCAGACCCAGCTGGCTTGTGACGTGCACTCCCAGGGAACTAGCCAATCACAAGCGCGCAGACATGCTGCCGTGGCCTGTGTCCTTGGCGGCCAAATGTCACACATTTAGGGGTGCTGGTTTTGACTAGTTTTAGTACATTTATTTTATTCCTAAATTTAGTAATTAAAATATAATAAAATAAAGAGAATAAAAATTAATCTCTAGAAACTAAACATCGCTTAAAAAACAGTCTGTCTCACAAACTGTTGACAAGAAAACAATGTGACAGTCTGCGTGACTTTACTTACATACATGACGATGAGTACGATCAAAGGATAAAAAAATAAATTAATTTATACTAGCAAGCAGCAACACTTCGAAGAGTTTTTTTTCGCAGCACACGGATTAGAAATAAATTACTTGATCAAGCAGGAAACATATCACATCTCCGCATATATTTTTTTTAACACCATCGTGACCGCCGTATAGGACTATAGGAGCAGCAGGGGTCATCGTGCCACACAGCTCGGCCGTCGATCGATCGGCAGACAAGCACGCGTGCGGCCGCCGTCGTTGTACTTGTAGCGCGCGCAGCGTCACATCTTGGGCATGGGCATAGCCATAGGCATGGCGCCGCCAACGTCGGGGCCGCTGTTGTACGCGTCGCAGCGCCGCCTGACCTCGCCGTCGGCGCCGGTCTTGACGCCGAACAAGCTGAGCTTCTCCATGGCGCGGCCGAAGTCGGTGAAGAAGGCAGTGGGGTTGGACGCGTAGAGCTGCACCAGGGGCTTGGTGCGGGGGTCCGTCCACAGCTCCTCGTCGGTGCTGAGCAGTCCGAGGCCGCGCTCCAGGTTGACGAAGTACATGTTGTCGAACTTGCCGGGAGTCATGATGTCGTTGAACGCGGCGATGGTGGGGTCCTTGAGGTAGTCCTTGCACACGTCCTGCAGCCCCCTGGCGTAGGACGGGTTCATGCTGGGGTCGAACGGCTCCGGCTTCCCGCCCTGGCTGCGGAAGTTGTAGAGGCGGTCGGCGAACTCCTTGCAGTGGGAGAAGCCCAGCGTGTGGGCGCCGGACAGCGCCACCAGCTCCTGCACCGTGAACCCCTTGCCGCCGAACATCTGGATGAGGCGGTCCACGGTGAAGTTGGCGTGTGGCAACTCGACGTCGGGCGCCGTGGGCGACGACGACAGCGAGTCCTTGCGCCCCAGCGGGATCGGGTACCGGGGCCCGCCGGTCATGGTGACCAGCACCCCCGACGCCAGCGCGAGGATGTCGGCGCAGGACACCACCCCGGGGCACTCCAGCTCCAGGGCCAGCTTGGCGCGCACCACGGCGTCGAAGGCGTCCCCGGGGAGCGAGTGGTTGATCTCCGCGTCGTGCTCCGACTTCTGGAACTGGGTGGACGCGATCAGCACCGACGCGTCGCACCCGGTGACGAAGCAGTCGTGGAAGAAGACGCGCAGCATGCCCGCGGCCGTCGTCGGGTTCGCCATCTGCTTCGTCTGCATCACCTCCGCGATGATCCGCTCCGCGCGCGGGCACGACTGGCTGTAGTAGTCCGGCTTCAGAGCGCTGCCGCCCACCGGCGGCACCTGCTGCGCCGCGGCGCGCGCCGAGAGGGCGGCCACGACGAGGAGGAGGGACGACAGGCGCATGATGGCTAGTATCTCGTGCTGGTGCATCGCTGTGCGTATGGATAGCTCTTGGCTGATGGGTGCTCCCCTCCTAACTTGGAAGAGCGGGTGTACGGGTCCAAGAAATGCGAGGAGCGGCCGTTCTTGGAGGCAATGGAGGGCAGGCGAACGGAGCCGAGGGAGTGGCGGGGAGAGCTTTGCGGTGGACACAACCGGAAGAAGAGGAGTTGTAAACGGTGGACAACACTCCCTGCGCGCACGCTTGTAAGTTGTAACGCTTAACGTGTGCCGTCCTTGTGCTCTTTACTCCATTTTTAGCAAACGCCAAATGCTGCTACCGGTTTGTGCCTGGGAATGGGAAGTGAGGACCCGTACAAATTTGAATCGTCGAGGTTTTTTTAGCAAGTTTATTAGAGCATCTCCAACCTTGTTTTACTCTCTATTTAACTCTCTATTTGTCCTTTCATAAATGTCACACTCTATATGTAACATCTCACTTCAACAGACTATCTATCTAGTTTGTCTAGTCAGAGTGGCTATCCAAATTTGCCTAGTGAGAGACACAATCTGGAGAGTCGGATAGTTTGCCGAGTTAGATGACTAGTTTGTTACAGAGTTATTTTACTATTGAGTAGCTAAATTTTGGCTGGACGAACTATTTGGCTAGTCTCTTAGAGATGCTTAGACTGTGTCCAGCAACTTATCTATATGGTTATCTAAAACATAGTTTTGCACTATTCTACACTGTAGGTTGTAATATTTGCAGCGTGAAATTTAAATATCGGGATGAGAATGGGTAAGCCGTTAAAGATAGTTTTAGAAAAGAAAATACTAATAAAAATAGGTAATTCATAGTTTATAGAAATCGAGGATGACAAAATCACATTATTAGGTTTCAAAGATAAGGTAACTCTAGTATATACGAACGACACCGCTACAAAACTTAACACGGCTTCTCCTAAACGAGGCTCTCCCTCAACGGCGAAGCCAGAATTACGGTATAAGAGGGACCGAATAATTTATCAAATAAAAAAGTATCATAGGATATATACACATGTGTATACTAGTTTGTGTATAGCATAGATACTAGATTAATAAAAATATTTGCACCATATAATTGTATATTAATTAATTCCAACTGATATCAAAATAATTTACCTATATGATAATCGGTCAAATGAAAAGCTTTGATTATATCATGAGAGATTATCATAACTATCAATTATATATCAATATAAATGATCAAGTAACTTCACATAAAATTATCTCCCGTTTATTTCGTAGATGTGTTTTGGTAAGTTTTGTAGCTAAAAGGCTCTCTCAATGGTTGCAGTTGAGACTGGAATGGTGATTATTAATCTTAATAATCCGTAAAACATTTGATAAATAGAACTTTTTACATAATTTCAAAAGATTTTTTTACCAAATGAACAAGTGATCCTAATGTATTTAGCTTTAGATGGTTGTATACTCAAGTTAAAGTATCAAAATTAATTGTGCACACAATAACTAAAAAGTGACAATTTTTTTTGATAGATAAATTTATTTTGATCTAAGGAAATTCTATATTTCGTACTCCCTCCGTTTCTTTTTATTTGTCGCTGGATAGTGCAATTTTACACTATCCAGCGACAAATAAAAAGAAACGGAGGGAGTATAATTGTGTATACGGAAGGTTTGGTGCCCGCCCGGCCGCCCCCTTGGCTCCGACCCCTCCCTATATAGTGTGCGAGTGGCCGAGTGTGCCCGAACTCCGGAGTGATGCCTAAAGATGAGGGAGAAGATTATTAGACCCATCACAATTACGGACCAGCTATGGTGCACCCGTATCTAATGCTACAAGGAAAAAGAAGCATACATCCTTTGTTGGACAATCTGTCCGTGGGATGTGCCAATGCTTGATTTTGAGGGGAACACATGGTCAGAGTTGATTTTGTTTTCCGCACACTGTGAAATCACGGTTTGGTCTACGCGCACCACAACAGATGAACTGGCCATTCTCAATTGAGAGGATTGATACAAATTCTCACTTTCATCATGCGGTACCAGACCAAGCTCACGCAAGACGCAACCTAGGAGCATACCTGTTCAAATGTCTCTCTTGTAATTGTAACCATGTGTTCATTCAGTGTTTGAAACAGCAAGAATCATCGAAACCTTGTTCCTTCATGAAGTACGACGCACAAGTTTTAACCAGCATCGCACATTGCTAGATTGCCTCATGGAATACAGGATCAGTAGTTCAGATCGGATGGCTGAGTCAAGTTGGGTAGTAAAGTTTGACACGGACAACATCAAACAAATTGAACAAATCTGAATTGGATTCTGCCATTCTGGACATCACACTATTAAGGTATCTATTGTACATAACCGTCCAACTTGATATAAATACAACAGTATCCGACTAGGGGTCCAAAACTAAGTGGTACATACACCATTTTTGAAGCTGGCGAGGTTCCTGACTTTTCAGGAAATAGAATGGGCTTGATCATGGGAATGATCGACAAGATGCATCTTCCTGGACGTCAAATGGGAATTTTTTCCTTGTACTTGGAGCAGAGATCTTGAGGAGTACCTAAAAAAATAAAGAACAGAAGGAACAAGTTAATACTGAGAGATAGATCTTCCAAACCCCCAACCACCCACCCAAAAAAAAACGGTTACATGATATATCGCAGTTATCAGCAGGGCCTTCTCTTGTCCACTTTCAAATGAATGTTGAACCACTTCTTCCTTCGAATCCGATCTTTAGGCGTTTCTTCCTTTTTGTTTTCGGGACCCTCATCATCGCTTTTGGATCCCTCCATTGGCTGGCTCTTGGATTTCTTTTCCTTCTTTACAGTTTGGTCATCCTCACTTCTGGACCCTTTAGAGGGTGATTTCCCTTTGCTGCTACTGGAACTCCGCTGCAGAGTTGGGTTGTTGGTATAGGATGCATGAATTGCATTCCTTTCCTTTAGAAGGTCATCAATCTATGCATGAAAACATAAAAAGTTCAGACCACAGTGAGAAGCACAAATGACAGTTTATAATGAATGCACATACCGTTTGCATTTCTTGAGCATATCTGCTAGTCATCTCAGTAAACTTTGCCAAAACCTTCCAATTTAGTGATGTGTTTTAGCATTTAAACTTTATGATAAATTGAGAACCTACATAAATAAAATATGTCAAAGGGATCCACATACCTCGCGATACTCAGACTCAAATTTAGACAGCTCAGATCGTTTTGCAATTATCTTTGCCTCCACACTTCGTAGCTTCTCTTTTTGAGCAGAGAAGGGTTCAGCAGATACAACCTCAATAGTATAGCTTGCACTTTTAAAGAAATTGTCACCTGAAAAATGGTTGTTTTTCAGTAAACTGTAATATAGTTTAGATGCCTAGATGGTGCACAGAAAATGAGATTACCATATACAGCAAAATAATGGCTTCCTGCTTTCAGTTCATTTACTTCACAAGGTTGAAAGCCATCCAATCTTTTAAAGAAAGCACTGTCAGGATCCTTCGCAGCAGCAGCCTAGTAGTAATAGGAGCTTGTAAAAATAAACACACAAAGAAACACAAAAAGATGCAAAAAGGCATTAATCTGTATACTCACTGAATTATTTTGTTCAAACCGATACACAGGAAAGCCTAGAAAGAACATGCCCGCAGAAGTAACTTTTCCAGTTTTTGCACTATCTTCCTGCACTAGGCTAATAGACGTTAGCTGAAATCATGCTCAGACAACATGGTAAGATCACGAAATCCCCTTGTGGATATTAGAACATTGTCAAGCAGCAGACTTCAATACAAACAAGGCAATAACTTCAGAAATCAGTTAGTAACTATGCCACTCTTTCTAAATTATGCATCTGTTTTATTCTCTTGTGAAGCTTTATGTGCATCATCTGTTTTATTCTATTGTGAAGTTTTATGTGCATTTATGACATCCTATCTGTATAGTTTTTGTGTTCCCTTTACTAAAGATGGCTCACCTGAGTTACTTGGGTTGATTCCCTAGACATGGTGTCTGAATCAATACTGAACTAGATTAATCCAAGTGCAGTAGATTGATGTGTTTCCTACTTCACCTATACTCCTACACTCCCTAAATACATAGACAACTGTGTGATCTCTCTCAATAAGAACTGGCTTTGATACCCAGGGGAAATAACGTCCTCACACATCATCAAGAATTGATGGGCCAGATATTACTGTCTTTTCCTTTGTGATAGCATCTCACAACAACTCAGGGTGTGCTCACAATCAGATTCCTTAAGCTAATTACTTAACTGTTTAATTTGGAGAGAAGTGGTGTGGTAGCAGCCACTTGCCCATTTCAGTGATCTGGTAAATTTATAGTTAAAAGCTTCTAGATGGATAACATAACATTTAATAATGAAGTCAAGGTACACACAGTTTATCCCATAGGAGAGTTGGAGACTATGCAGGATAACACGTACGGTTGAGACCCTTGGTAATATTTCTGGACCAATAAAGGCTTCTAGATGGATCTTAGATAATGCTAAGGAACATATTCAAATTTATATATACCACAGAAATATTCACTACAGGTCATCCATTTGAACACTGATCTTCTGAGATTGAGATAAAAAACTACAAAATTAACTTATAATGTCAGGATGAGAAATTTCCCAGGCAACGATATCTTACTGCCCTGTCATAAATTATGTTGAGGGGACTTGCTTCAACCATATCAGCTATATTTTAGAATGAACAGATGCCAAACACATCTACAGGGATAAACAAAATCATTATTGAGACTCACGTACTACAGTTATGACAGTCAATGCGCTGTAGCCACTTGGCTGTTCCCTCAAGGTTGCCAAATCAACAAGATCTGAACTTGGTACGAAAATATTTGTTTCACATGTTTGGTGTCATATGCTTGGCAGAATGGCAGTTGATAAGCCAAAAACCAATAGAACTTTGTCTTTTTCTTTTTAAATTTGCACTAACAAAAACGATAAGCTGGATACACACATGCATACCTGTAAAGCAAGGCTTAATCCACCATTGTCCTCAAGCTCAAAATACAGCAACTGAAAAGAGAAGTGTCAACAAACTTGTTTTGCTGCAATTGCACAATACATCAAGTACTTGGTTTATTTAAACATTCTACGCTGCAACATTAACAACAACTAAAGGGAATCAGCTAATCATTTATCGACTATCGTAATTTAATAAAAATGGAAGTGACATAAAATTTTCCACTACACTAAAATTAAAAGACGATGCTTATCAGTTAACTGACAGAATCAAATTACACGGTCAGTTCTGCACAAAAAAAGAGAAAGAAAACATTTACTAGTGGAGTGCGACATTTAGAACTGAAACACAATAACTGATGTAACATAAAAGTTATAAGGTCAAAAGATCATAGAAGATGGATTGACTAGTAAGTTGGCAACAAACCTTAAATTTACTTTTAGAAGTTGAATGAACTCTACAAACTAAGCCCATTTTGGCTTCTTTATCTGTTATGTCCACAGAATAAAAGTGAGCTGACTGCTTTTCTACCTGCCAACATGTGTACAAATACGGAATTTTACTCACTGGTCAAAAAATGAACAGATAAAGAACAAAAAGCAGCAGTAGCCAACCTTCCTACATAGAGATTTGCCCAGCTGAAGCTGAGAAATCTCTACTGACCCGTTCAATGCCTCCTCTAAAACTGTTGCCGAGACAGTGGTCTTGATTGGAACACCTAGTTTGCTGCACAAATATATTACATTACACAATGAGGCAAATATATATTACATTACATAACAAGGCAAATAATATCGAGTAAAGCAGAATAGCAGATATATCATCTTTAAGCTACCTAAACAGAGCAGCAAACACTGTATTTACAGTATTGAGACTTGATAGGTCCAGCTCCAGTTCCTGACTATCTGCTTCAATGGCCTGGACAGTAACAAAAACATTAGTCACACGAAAAAAACAGTCAGCTCAAATGCTCAACCATGCCCCCAATCACCTCAAACCCTGATGCGTCATACTGGCGCCTCTTGTCTGGATCTGACAGGATATTATAGGAGAATGTGGCCTCTTGAAACTTCTCTGAGGCAACAGGGTCGTCTGAATTCTTATCTGGATGGTACCTGCATGACAAATTTTACTAGATATATAAATACTCAGACAGCTGCATCGTCACCATCAATTTATCAGTAAACAAGATAGCTAAACAGTCTAAACTACCAATAACATACACATAAGGCAGGACAGAGCTTCTTTTTTTTCTTTGCAAGACAGAGCCTTGCTTGTTGTTCCAATTTATAATGCACGATTCAGAAGCTATATAATACTGGTCTTTACGTGGTTCCAAAAGGAGAGGAATTTATTCAAGATAATAAAACAATATACAGCTACGCATACTCGGAACAAAATAAGCACAAAATGCGAACTAATCTACAAAAGGAATTTGAACACAGTCATTCCCTCTGAGGAAAATAAGAGCACGCGAAGTGCCCAAATCCAAGACCATTGCAGACAATACTTACTTGAGTGCCATGCGGCGGAAGGCACTCTTGATCTCCTGCTCAGTAGCATTACGCCCCACCCCGAGCACCTCGTATGGGTCCCTCCTCTGCGCCGCCGCGCCTGCAGCCGCCGCTGAGTCCCCCTTTTCTGCCTTGAACGACCCAAACTTGGGCCCCGCCATGCTCACCGGACCACCCGACGGAACCAGTCGCCTCCCGCCACAAAAAGCCTAGGAACCCTTCGGATCTTATCAGCGGCTGCGAGGAGCTCCGGTTACGTCCACACGCCGCAGCCGCGGCGGTGGCGGGGCTGAGCTCCCTGTCAATGGGGGAACGGCAGCCGATAGGGCCTCGCCCTCGGGGAGGCCAGCTGGCGAGCTCGGCCCGGTAGATTCGTCGTAGCTCCTAATTCGGGCTGGCGAGGCGGGGGGAAGAGGAGGCCGACGAAAATGGGTGGGTGACACGAGGGAGGGAGACGCGACCGAGAGAGGCGGACGAATTAAGGGCCTGTTTGTTTAACCCATGGATTATATAATCTAGATTATTTTTGGAGGATTATATAATCTGGATTATATAATCTGGATTATATAATCTGAGTAGTCCCGTTTGTTTATCCAGATTATTTGAGTTGTTAATAAGATTCTTTTGTATGATGAAGACATTAATGCCAATGGTGGGTTATAATGGCAATGGTGGGTAATTTCTAGGAAACTTTAAAGGGTAGTGGGGAAGTGGGAAAAAAATAATCTGAAATAAGCACCTCCTCACTTGCTTATGGATTATCATAATCCAAAGGGTTAGATTATATAATCTCGGCAAATAAGCTGGACTGTTTGTTTGCCTCTTAGGATTATTTAATCCAGATTATATAATCTGAGGGGTAAACAAACAGGCCCTAAATTAGGTGCCGACAGGTGGGCCCAGAAGACAAGACGATGCGCTCGAGCAGTGCTGTACCGGAAGTACCGGTTACCGCGTCGCCGTCTTTGCCGCCCTAGAGGTTTAACCGTTAAACTGTACGGAGTACAAGTCAAATGAGTGTGTGATCATTCGCTGGTAGGTGGGGTCAAGGGGAATTGAACACGGATATCCGGTCCACAGGCCAGCCGGCAATTCGAAGTGTGGGAGGAGTCTTTACTGGTCCCTCATGCACCTTTGCACTTAGGGGGTGTTTGTTTGAGATTGTAATCTATCCAGATTATATAATCTAACACCTTTTGAACTAAGAGTTAGTTCAAAAATTGTTGGATTATATAATCTAGGTGGTTTATAATCCCAAACAAACACCCCCTTAATCAAAGCAAGTAGATTTTTTATGTCATGTCTTTCATATTTTGTAGTAATTATTTTTTTCCGTAATATATATCAGGCATAACACTTTTTTATTGTTTTACTTAAAATAAAGAAAGTAAATATATGTATTCCTTATACAAATTTGTTTATTAGTTAAATGTTGGGATGTGATTGGCATGCTGAAACATTTTAGTTTTAAATCTATTCCAAATATTAGATCGTGAGACACGTTTCTAGTAGAATTAGTGTCGACATCTGACCAAGGTCCTATGCTCGACAACTTTCGAGACAAGTTCAAGGGTTATAATATAAGAGACTATTGTGGGACCTACTGTCATAGGTTCACACCACCGGAGCACCATGTCGTGAGGACCTCCTTTGGCCCCGAACACATGAGGAGCTTGATGGCAAGAAACTTGATATCATGGCACTCCAAACGGATAGTTATGCACTAGGACTTGTAAAGTCACAAAGAAACTTAGGACCCACCAGACCCAATGGTGATCTAAGTGTTCGGGACACGTACTACCCCAAGAAAACCCTAACAGGGAATAATGTAAATCCTCAAGAGCCTTGAACCCGCGAGCACTAATTAGTAGTTTAAAGATCTCAGGGTCCCACGTTTCATGAGGATAAGTCCCCGAGGCTTATCACGCATCGGGGCGCTCATGAGAATATGACCTTAAGGCATGTCATCGCCCCGAGGCGCTCATGAGAATAAGCCTTGGACCCCTCGTGCCCCAGGGCACTCACAAGAGTAAGCCTAAGTCTCTAGGGGGGCTCATGCCCTAGGATGCATGACATACAGGTGCTTGATGCAGTTCAGTCCCCAAGGCACTCAACAATATTTAGGTGTCTAGGGTACATCCATTGGCCCTACACTCCTTAAGCCCCTCGGTGTCCCCTCCCAAAGCCGACCGAGGCCCAAGCCTTTCGGTGCTTGATGCACTGAGGAGACAAGGGACTTGTGATGCATAAGTGCAGTCCTACAATAAGAAAAAGGGATAGGTTTGAGTCCAACGATGACAGTACGAACCCAAGAAACGGACCCCACCATGTAAGGAACCAAGGATAAGTCCATAGTGATAGCTTAATGGATAATTCTTATGTACAACACATTAAATATAAGGTGGAAGACAATGCAGGCCCAACAAGCGTGTTGTTGCCATGACTTAGGCTACAGGCCACTCAAGACTGCTGAAAGGGAAATAGGCTTTAAACCTTTTCCTAAATGATTTTGGTGGTTGAATGTCCAACACAAACAATTGGACTAATTAGTTTGCTCTAGATTACATGTTCTACAGGTGCCAAAGATTCAACATAAAACCAATAAAAAGAACAAGACAAGAGTCAAAAGAAAGGAGCAAAGAGAAACCGAAGTGCTCCCTGGTATGGCGCACCGGACTGTCCGGTGTGCCACCGGACAGTGTCCGGTGCACCAGAGAGGATTGCCTTCAAACTCTTCACCTTCGGGTTTCTCAGGCGCAGCCCACTATAATTCACCGGACTGTCCGGTGCACCACCGGACAGTGTCCGGTGCTCCAGAGTGAAGCGGCTCCGAACTGGCCAGCTTCGGGAAAGTGGGAGGTCGCTCCGCTAAAATTCACCGGACTGTCCGGTGTACACCGGACTGTCCGGTGAGCCAGCGGAGCAACGGTCATCTGCGCGCAACGGTCGACTCTGCATAATGTACAGTTGAATTCAGAGTGTCAGAGCAGAAGTCAGAGGGGCACCGGACTGTCCGGTGCTGCACCGGACTGTCCGGTGCCACATGAGGACAAAGCCTCCAACGGTCGACCAGCTCAAATCTCAACGGATAGGATGACGTGGCTGGCGCACCGGACATGTCCGGTGTGCACCGGACTGTCCGGTGCGCCCATCGCCAGCAGCTTCTCCAACGGCTACAAAATTGGAAGGTGGCTATAAATACCACCCCAACCGGCCACTTCAATGTGTGGGAGTCCAAGCAACATTCCAAGTCATCTAGTTGACATACTCAAGCCCTCCCAACCACCTATATTCATTGATACATCCTATACACAAGATCTAGCCCACTACAACCAACACAAGTGCCACAAAAGAGAGAGCGAGCAATTGAGAGCTACTCAATTGAGTTTAGCCCTAGTGCCTTGTGAGATACATTGAGAGATAGTGTGTGCTTCATCCTTGCGTTCATTTGTGCGTGGAGTTTTGACTCCCATTCAAACTTCCTCCAAAGTGTTGGAGGCTTGTAAAAGCTAGCAAGAGACACCAAAGATTGTGGTGATCCTTGTGGGATCGAGAGTGATCCTTGAAAAGAAGAAGAGCTCGCCGATCCTTGTGTGATCGGGGGAGAGAGGGAAAGGGTTGAAAAAGACCCGTCCTTAAGTGGACTCCTCAACGGGGACTAGGCCTTCGAGGGCCGAACCTCGGTAAAACAAATCACCCGTGTCTATTGTGTTTATTGCTTGTGATTTGTTTGCTTTTCCTTGCTCTAAGTTTTCTTGCACCATTGATTGCTAATTTCATTTGGTATTGCTTCAAGCTAAAATTCCATTTAGTGAAGCAACTCGTTGCAAGAAAGAACTTGTTCTAGTGCTCCTCTCATCTAAGGGTTCTTGCTTTGTTATTCTATTACTTATTAGTTGTATTGATTTATCTCTCCCGCATTATTTAGCAATACTCTTTTCAAGCAAGAACTTAGTTTCTATTCTCCGATATTTGTATATCTTGTTCTAACCACTAATCAAGGGATCTAGTTGGGGGATAAAGTTTTAATTTTCAGGTTTCGCCTATCCACCCCCCCTCTAGGCGACTATCAATTGGTATCAGAGCTAGGCACTTCATCTTGAGTCTAACAACTCGAAGTGATGGCTCGTAGAAGATCCCAAAAGAACAAGAAGACCCAGGAGAACCCAACTCGGAAGGAGGTAACTCTTGAGATTTTATTTGATGATTGTTCTAACTATGATTCATGGTCATCTAGTGTGATAAATGCTTTTAGAACCATAGATCCTCAATTAGAACAAATTATAGACAAGAGTATTTTTCCCTCTAATTTTAATGGAAAAATTAATTCCGAGGAGGATCAAAGATGTTATCGCTTAAACTATCTAGCTTTTGACATCTTAACTAATTCTCTTAGCAAAGAGGATTATCATGCCTTCATATCAAACTATGACGAATCCATCCATGATGCGCATGATATTTGGACTAGAATTAGAAGCAAATTTGATGAGTCCGAACATGATAGTTCATTTTGTGCTTCTACTTCCTTTGGTATTTGTGATACTAACCCTTGCAAGGAAGAAGAAGAAAATGAACGATGGAGACCAAACGATGAATCCACCTCTCCAAAAGGTTTGTCTTCCCATTTTGATTCCCACATGTGTTGTGTGGCTAATGCAAATGATAGCGGAAGGACAAATGAGGATGAGGAGGAAGAAAGAAGCTTCTTGCATCTCTACGCTCGCCTAAGCCAAGAAGATAAGGCAGTCATGCTCAAACTTCTAGAAAGAGCGAGAGAGCAAAGCGAAGCTCGTCAAAGGCTAGAAGATATTCTCTCCATAAAGATGCAACACTTTGACGAGTTGACTAAAGAACATGAGGAGCTAAAGTGCTCTCATGTTGATTTGGTCCAAAGGTATGAAACTATTTCAATTGAGCAAGATAACGCTTTACATTGTATCGCTCAATTAGTAAATAGGAATACCTTGCTTAAGGACCAAGTAGAAAAGCTAAAAGTTGAAAATCTAGCTTTTCAAGATAAATATGATATGCTTCTATGTTCTCATGAAAATCTTATGGATGATCATATCATTTTGAACATTGCTCATGAGGTTGTGATAGAGAACTTAAAATCCCAACAACCTCATTCGTGCACATGCATTCAAATGGATACTATATTACCATGTGCTAATGCTTGTTGTTTGTCAACAAGCAAATCTTCCTTTGAGCTAGAATTTGCAGGAACAAATGATGATTCATATCAAAAGCTCAAAGAAGAAAATGAGAGGCTAAAGAAGAACTTGACACAACTAAAAGGGAAATGCATTGCCCAACCTTCTCAAGATAACCGTGATCACATGGTAAAGAAGCTTGAGACGGGAACAACCGTGGCATGCACTACATCCCTTGAAGAAAATGTCAAGGATTTGAGGATTGCCATGAGGAGGGAACAAAATATGAAATTCAACACCTCCTCCAAAAGACTCAACCACGCCTCCACAAAAGGTAACATCCAAGGTAATGATCAAGCCACACTTCACATTAAGAGGTGTAGTGAATGCTTTGAAGAGGGGCACTTGATTAGGTCATGTCCCTATATTAATGGCTTGATTATTAACAAGGATGATAGATTTTGTTTTACATGCTCCAAGAAGGGACACTCACTTAGATCTTGTCCCCATTTAAAACAAAGAGGCATAGGGTTAGAAAAGAAAATTTTTACTAACCATGTAGCAAGCAACAAACAAGGAAGGAAGAAAGTTTCAAAACTTGGAAAACGCCTATGCTACACATGCCGGGAAAAGGGACATCAATGCAAAGATTGTCCCATTGGTAAAAATCTCACTCCTAACTTGTCATTTGATTCATATATAACTAGGCAACCCAAGATTGCAACTTGTGCTAGAAAGGTAACAAGTTTACCTAGCGCTAGCACAAAGGACACTTGGGTTCCTAGATCTTTGTTTACTAACCTTAACGGACCCATCAAGCGATGGGTACCAAAATGTGCTTGACAAGATTTGTAGGAGAAGGAGATGGTATGAACCTTTGGAGTGCTTGAGGGAGTTAATTCAATTCTTATCAACTCAAGCTATCAATCTTCAAATGATCTACATATTCAAGATTGACCCAAGGTTACTTCAGTTTATTGTATTCAAAACTCATATCATCTCGGGAAGATATTAATGTTGTAGGAAATAAAGAAACATCATGTGCGGAATATCAAAGCCTACAACATGGAGGAAAGTCAAGGGATGGTAACATTTATATTCTTAAGTGCAATTATCTTAATTTGTCATGTGTCTTGTGTAGTCACATAGAAATAGAAAGCACTTAAGGATGTTTTAAAATTATGTCATCATTCTTTGAAGAAATTCCTCTCATATGGTAGATTGTGTATTTATCAAATTCTATATTATGACAATCTACATGCTTTAAATTATTGCAAGTTCTCATGGCATATTTTTACATTAATTATTCTATTATTGCCATGTTCTAGATATAGAGAGATATTTCGCGTTCTTAAAAGAATAAGGTGTCATGTAAGGAATTCAAATACTTAGGGCACTTATAAAAGGAAAAATTCTCTCTATAGCTAGAAAAGTGAGACTATTGTTTTTATCTAAGTAATTTAAGTAGTCTCACTTGTAGAGATAAATTTCTCTATGGAAATGCATAATCCATCATGGCAAGAAAAATCAATCCAATAATTTATGTTGTATGTTTTATTGCTTAAATTGGATATGATTCTTCTTCATTTATCGCTCTCCATGTTATGGATTAGATTTATTCCCAGAGTATCAAGAATTTAGCCATGCTTGTTTTATGAGTTAAAACTTAGCATACTTATTGGAATAATCTAGTTCATATTATAAAGTTTCCATGCTTTAGTAATCCACTTTTCATTCCTTATCAAAATGATTACAAAAAGGGAAACTAGTGCTTGTGCTGCCTTTAACATTTCTCTTGAGTCTACTTATGAAAATCTACAAGAAAGTAAGTGCAAGGTGAAAGCCACAAGCCTCAAAGGGTACTCTTCACCAAAAAGGAAGAAAGGTAAAAGCAAAGGTATGGGAACTCATCTCTTTAATATAGTTCCCTTCAATGGTTATTCTCTCTAAATTATCATTCTTGAAGAACAGATTCTTTAGAGGACTAAATTTTTCTTGATGTGCATTCAATCACATTCTCATAAATGCACTTATCCATTAGAATCTATTTCATACCTTTGCTATAAATGTTCTCATATTGACTTGTTTTAAGTAATAATTAATAAAATTCAATATGAAGAAGCAAAATCCTATGTTTGATCAAATAGTTAAAATAGTGCATATTCCTTTTTAGTAATAAGCACAAATGTTAAGGATTTTACTTCATGTCTGTGTGACTTGTGGATGATAAATCATGTATGTTAATTATCTAAAGTAATCATCTTTCACCATATACTCCCTTGCGCTATTAACATCTCTCTTGAGTATTTTCAATGAGCTTGGAAGGAAAAAGAGACAACTACAAAGGGAGGACACTCAAATGAAAAAGGAAGAACATCAAGGAAAATAACACCCACTTGGACAATAAGATTTTCACAACAATCGATGGTGTGGTTGTAAGCATTCCAAATCCTTTTCATTATGGAATTACTAGGCTTAAGTTGATTATTGCAAATTTTATAAGCCTCGATCAAGGTGTGTAATGGGTCTCCCTTTGTGTCTTTAAAGGTGAATGCATCAAAATCAATTCTTTCAATTACTTGACGCATATCTTTAGGGGGAGTCCATTCTTATATTTTGATTATGTTGAGACTATTGCTTTATCTTAATAATTTCATATAGTCTCTTGCATGAGAATAATGTTTCTCTTATAGTATGCTACTTCACATCAATCCAACTTGTTAAAATAAAGTCGCTTTTATCAAGGATTGTTGCTTTCATTTCTAAAGTAGCATGCTTATTGGATTCTCCTATTTTTAAGCTTGATTGAAAATCTATTGCCTATGTTGTTCTCTTGATCGCATATTGGTTGATCATTGAACAACTTCAATTATCACTTATGCTTCTTAGTGCCTCATGTAATTTCAATTTGATTTCAATTGGTAATTTTAATTAACATCTATCTTGATATGCACTAAGGAAAAAGGAGAATTCATGATTCATTTATGCAACTTGTGATCCATTTGATATATGCTAACAATAACTTGAAAAAGATCACTAGTTGTAGAACTCTCTCTTGTGCAAAGTATTTCCATATATTGTCATTGAGTATAGGTCTTAAACATCTAAGACTGAGGACAAAGCACAATGAAGAGAGCATCTCTAAGCAAAGGTACAAAAAGGGTAAATCTACTACCTATTACTTACACTTGTACCTAAATCTTCCTCTTATATAAACTCTTTGCATATCTTGTATAAAAGGAAGAGAAAGCATGTCCTTTGCATTTATCCCTGCTTCATACCTAGTTTAACCTCTCAAACATTTCATTCTTGCATTTATGCATCTTTGTTAAAACTGGATGAAGTAATCTTATTGTCAAAGAGCTTAAAGCTTGACCTTGTAACGAGGATAAGCTGCCTTTGTCTCAAAGGTGGATGGTCCTTAAGCCTCTTTGAAATCCTTAAGGGAAAATGCTTAAAATATTTGTAACATGCTTTCAGTAGTGCATAAACTGTCATGAGCATCACACTTATCCTATGACACAATGCACTTCACTTTCTATATGATTTAGATATGTTCTCATCAACCTAATTATGTGCAATTGGCATTTTAGGCCAAAATGTGTGTTCTTCCTCTCCATGCACATATTTAGGGGGAGAAATCTATGTTGTATAGAACT